>NC_056757.1:24275000-24875000 GCF_018687715.1 Carya illinoinensis
GTTAGTAGTCCGTCAAGAAACGTCTACGCAACAGATTCTACCCATTAGAAGAGTCCTACCTCAACTGGAACTCTTTCTAGACTTTCTATTTAAGGGGATTCGGTTTTATAACTCTTTAAGAAGTTTTAGCTAGGAATTATTAAGGATATATTCCGAGTGCTTGAGAGAGGAAATTCACTTGAGAATTTTTATCTTGTTTTTCATCTCTCCTTAAGTGTGATCGTGCTCCAAGTTTAGAGGATCATTGATTGAATTTTAGCTACTAGATTTTCAAGAGAAAATATAATATTTAAAAATCGCCATAGGTTTTGGCTGCTACTAAGGTAGAAGACAAACGAGTTGTTTGTTTAGTCAAGTAGGAGAGTCAATTAGTAAAAGTTTTGTAATTGAGAACTTGTAATTATTTTTTAAATAATACAATTGACTTTTTTAGGTTTAGCTAACCCGTAGAATTTTACCTTTAAAGAGTTTTTTAAAAGGTTTCCCTTCGTAACTAATTTCTAGGTTATGCAAATTTATTTATTTACTTTAAGTATTTGATTGATTAAATATTCACAAGATTGAAATCTAACCAATTTTTTTAAGTAAATTGGTGTACAAAATCCTGAATACACAAAGATACATTTGGAATTTCACATAAGTTAGTTAGTTATATATATTGTTATCAGAACCAGTTTTTTGAAAGCCAATGTTTACGTACATGCATGTCATGATATTTGTAAACACACTATTCATCATGTTTCATTACGCAAATTATAGTTCTATATGTATTAAACATCTTATGATTCTAACATTGCATAAGACATGTAAACTTTTATAAGACCAAGTGTAAGATAAGCTCAAATCAATTATTCAGATGGCCATTAGATGCATAGTACTAATGCAATTTATAGGTGGATGTGCAAGCCACCGAGCTAATCATGGTCCACCATATTATATTAGAATACTATTAGCAGCTCCCATTGTAGTCGTGGGATGTGAAACCGGTGTATAACCTTGTATATAGGGTTAAGTGTGTTTCTAGTATGATAAGTAAGATAAGTCAAATAAGACAAAAATAAGTCATTCATATCATAAGCATATGTATGTGTTAAACTCAAAGTTTCAAGTTTTATGTGATTATAAATCTACACATGGATTTTGATGATAACAAATAAATTCAAAGAATAAAGGAGTTTCAAACTCAAGTTGTTCACATAATGGAATCAAGCACATCAAAGAACCAAGCATGAGCAAGAAGGAAACAAGTTCACATTAAAGTTATAGAGTAATGTTGTAAATCTCTTAAAATTCGAAATTAGGATTAATGCTCAAAATTAATATTTTATCATAAAGCATTAAAATACATTTTCCACATGTGCATGAATATTTTTGAAAATTAAATTTGAAAATTTTGAAAGATGATTGATTGTCATCTTTTGCATGTGCATGCCTTGATTAAAGGGTTGAACTTTAAAAATATTAAAGATGATTGATTGTCATCTTTCACATGTGCATGTTTTATTTGAATATTTTCAAAAGTGATTAATGCTTTTTTAGACTTACATAAAAAGTAAAAGATTAGGTTTGAATTTGTTGAAAAGGAAAGTGTGCTCCTTTTGTCATATGCAAAAAGTAAAAGATTAGGTTTGAATTTTTTGAAAAGGAAAGTGTGCTCATTTTGTCATATGCCAAAAGTAAAAGATTAGGTTTGATTTTTTTGAAAAAGTGAATGATGTTGTCTTTGACAATTGAAAAAGAATAACCTTTTATTTGAATTTTTTGAAAAAATGAATGATGTTGTCTTTGACATGTGGATCTTTTTAAATTTGAATATGAAGTCTCATATGCCTATAAATAGATCATTTGAGAGCTTCACATTTACAATACCAAGAGCATACAACATTCATTCAAAGCTTTCATTCTCTCTTCTCTAAGCATTGAGCCTTATTCCTTATTCATTTTGAGAGATATAGTTTGCGTTGTATTGTTCTTATTTCACTCATTGAGGAGTGTTTTCTGATAACCTACCCACTATCAGCTTTTGTATTAGAAAAAGGGTGTGTATAACCCTTGTGCGTGTAGAAAGTATTCTACAAGGGGAATAGTTGAATCACCACGTGTAAGGTGATTGCAAGTGTAGAGGGTGTTCTACACGGATCCTTTGTAGCGATATTGTTTAAAGGTGTAATAGGTTTCTATCTCCACCTGAAGGAGGTTGAATAGTGAATTTGGGAATCCTCAAAGGGTAGCTTGAGGCGAGGACGTAAGCAGTGGGGCCGAACCTCGTTAACATACTGAGTTTGCTTCTCTCTTACCCTTACTCTTTATATTTATTGTTATTTCATATTTTGTTTATATTTTATATTATATATTTGATTTATAATTGTTATTTTTTTAATACAACTCAATTCACCCCCCTCTTGTGTTAGTCATCTGGGCAACAATTTGTATCAGAACTAAGAGCTCTATTATAAGATTAACTATCTTTTGAGTTAAGATCTTATGGCTAACATTGCAGCTTCATTCAGTGAAGGTCAATCTAGCAGTCGGCCTCCACTCTTTTGTGGAGATAATTACTCATTCTGAAAAGTTAGAATGAGAATATTTCTTCAAACTCAAGGTAGAGAAATCTGAAAATGTATTGTAAATGGACCTTATATTCCAACAAAAGTGGTTGATGGAGTAAAGGTTAAAAAGGAAGAAGAAGAGTTTGATCATGAAGACGATAGACTTTATACTTTAAATTTAACTGCTATGAATTTATTATATAATACTCTTAATGGAAATGAATTTAATAGAATAATGAATTGCGCTACGGCAAAGGAAATTTGGGATAACTTGGAAGTAACTTATGAAGGAACTTCGCAAGTCAAGGAATCAAAAATTTATATTCTTACTCATGAATATGAAATGTTTAAGATGAATGATGATGAATCTATTTCTAGTATGCACACTCGTTTTACTAACATCATAAACAGCTTGACAGCTCTTGGCAAAGTTTATTCCAAGGTGGAGATAGTAAGAAAAATTCTCAACTCTTTACCAAAACGTTGGGAATCAAAAGTTACAGTGATTCTTGAAGCTAGAGACCTCAAGAAGCTCGAAGTCAATGAACTCATCGGGTCACTTATCACCCATGAGTACACATTGAAAAGAGGAAAAGAAGAAGGAAAGCCAAAGAAGAGCTTAGCGCTTAAAGCTGTTCCTCATGAAAGTGAAAGTGATGAAGATGAGGAAAATGACGATAAAGATGAAGAAGTTGCGATGATAACAAGAAAAATTCAGAGGTTCTTGAAGAAAAATAGAACTCCTCCGAGGAAATCCTTCAAAAGGTTTTCCAATAAAGATTCAGGTAAAAATGACACTTTAATTTGTTATAAATGCAATAAATCTGGTCATATCAAGCCAAATTGTCCTCTGCTAAAGAAAGATCGAAACAAGGGCAAGAAAGCAATGAAAGTTACATGGGATGATGATTCAAGTAGCTCAGATAGTGAAGCAAGTAATGAAGAATCAGCAAATCTTTGTCTTATGGCTAAAGATGACATTGAGGTAACAAATCTTGATAATATTGAAAATCCTTCATATGAAGAATTGCAAAATGTTTTAGAAGAGATTTATGAGGAATTTGAAAAATTGGGTATCAAATATACTGCTTTGAAAAAGAAAAATTTTTTTTTAACAAATGAAATTGAACTTTTAAGAAAAGAAAGTATCATTTTGAAAGATGAAAATCTTGAATTGAATAAGAAGAAAACCGATTTAAAAAATATTGTTGAAAACTTTACGAATGGAAAAAGAAATTTTGAAAAACTTCTTGGTAGTCAAAGATGTGTTTTTAACAAGGCAGGTTTGGGATATATGCCAAAACAAAAATACAAACCTTATAAAAATTTCTTTGATAATCATTCTACATCAAAGACTAATATTCAAAATTCTTTTCATAAAAATTTTGTCAAAAAAGGATATTATTATAATCATTCAAGTTTTTCATATATGTCACATGCTATTTGCAATTTTTGTAATAGAAATGGTCATAATTATCATACTTGTCCTATTAGAAGAAATCATACAATGACTATTAGGGCCATATGGGTACCTAAAAATCTTGTTTTTTCTAATACTAATAAATAAAGGACCCAAAGAACTTGGGTACTAAGAAAAATCATTTTAATTGTTTTTATAGGTATGCATGAAGTCTTCCACAAGCAAAAACAAATGGTTTTTAGATAGTGGATGTTCAAGACACATGACGGGAGACAAGACTAAGTTCTTTGATCTTAGATTTAAAGAAGAAGGACACGTGACATTTGGAGACAACTCGAAAGGGAAGATCATAGGAATAGGTAAAATTGGTAATGAATCTTCTCTCATAATTGAAGATGTTCTACTTGTTGAAGGTTTAAAACATAATCTTTTGAGCATAAGTCAATTATGTGATAAAGGATTTACAGTTACTTTCAAAATGGATAAATGCATTATTTTGAATGATCATGATTGTAATATTTGTTTTATTGCTTTTAAAAACAATAATGTTTATACAATCGATTTTGAAGAAATTACCTCACAAGATGCTATTTGCTTTTCAGCTCAAAATGAAACTAGTTGGCTATGGCATAGAAGATTAGGTCATGCCAATATGGAACTTATTTCCAAACTTTCAAAAAATGATCTTGTGAGAGGTTTACCAAAAACAAATTTTCTTAAAAACAAAATTTGTGATTCATGTCAATTTGGTAAACAAACAAAAACTTCTTTTAAAACTAAGAAACATATTTCCACTACTAGACCATTGCAACTGATACACATGGATCTTTTTGGACCAAATAGAGTTGCAAGTTTAGGAGGAAAATATTATGCATTTGTTATTGTTGATGATTTCTCTAGATATACTTGGGTCATCTTTCTTGCTCATAAAGATGAGGCACATAATGCCTTTACCAAGTTATGCAAGAGAATTCAAAATGAAAAGGGCTATACTATTTCAAGTATCCGAAGTGATAGGGGAAAAGAGTTTGTTAATAAAAATATTGAAACATTTTGTGATGAAAACGGTTTTGTGCATAATTTTTCTGCTCCTCGAACTCCTCAACAAAATGGGGTAGTAGAGAGGAAAAATAGATCTCTTCAAGAGATGGCAAGAACAATGCTCAATGAGAACAACTTGCCTAGTTATTTTTGGGCCGAAGTGGTAAGTACTGCATGTTATGTTATAAATAGAGTTATGCTAAGGTCTAAGTTAGATAAAACCCCCTATGAGCTTTGGAATGAGAAAAAGTCCAACATTGGTTACTTTCATGTATTTGGATGCACATGTTTTATTTTGAATGACAGGAATAATTTAGGCAAGTTTGATGCAAAATCTGATGAATGTATCTTTCTCGGGTATTCTACTAATAGTAAAGCTTATAGCGTATTCAATAAAAAGACTTTGACTGTACAAGAATCTATGCATGTAGTATTTGATGAATCTAATTCTCCACTCTCCAAGAAATCTATTGATGAAGAAACAGGAGGTATAAATAACACGGAAAGTTTCAATCTCAACAAAGAGAAAACAATAGAGGAAATTCAACATGGAGCCATCAGGAAAGATCATCAAAATTTAATACAAGATGCAACCAAACAATGGAAATTTGTGAAAGATCATCCAGTGGAACAAATTTTGGGAGAACCTTCACAAGGTGTAAGTACTCGATCATCTTTTAGAAATATTTGCAATCATACTGCTTTTCTATTTCAAATTGAACCCAAAAATATTGATGACACACTTCTTGATGAATTTTGGATTCTAGCTATGCAAGAAGAGTTGAATCAATTTGAAAGAAATTATGTTTGGACACTTGTTCCTAGACCCAAAAATCATACTATTATTGGAACAAAATGGGTTTTTAGAAACAAGAAAGATGAGTCCGAAGTCATTACTAGAAATAAGGCTCGACTTGTAGCCCAAGGTTTTAATCAAGAAGAAGGAATCGATTATAATGAGACATATGCACCTGTCGCAAGATTAGAAGTTATTCGAATGTTACTTGCATATGCTTGTTATAAAGATTTCAAACTTTTTCAAATGGATGTTAAAAGTGCTTTCTTAAATGGTTTTATAAATGAAGAGGTATATGTTGAGCAACCTCCAGGTTTTGAAAATCATATTTTCCCAAATCATGTTTTCAAACTCACAAAAGCACTATATGGACTTAAACAAGCTCCTAGAGCTTGGTACGAGAGACTCAGTGGTTTCTTGATTGAAAAAGGTTTTTCAAGAGGAAAAATCGACACAACTCTTTTCATTAAATATGAAAATGATGATATTCTTTTGATTCAGATTTATGTTGATGATATAATATTCGGTGCTACTAATGAAAATATGTGTCAAGTTTTTGCTAAGACTATGCAGGAAGAATTTGAGATGAGCATGATGGGAGAACTTACATTCTTTCTCGAATTGCAAATTAAGCAAGCAAAAAGTGGGACATTCATCAATCAATCAAAATATATTAAGGAATTACTGAAGAAATTTGGGATGGGAAATGCTAAGGAAATTAGAACACCAATGAGCCCATCAACTAAACTTGATAAAGATGAATCCGGTAAGCCAGTTGACTCGAAAATATATCGAGGTATGATTGGTAGCTTATTATATTTAACAGCCAGTAGACTAGATATTATGTTTAGTGTGTGCTTATGTGCACGCTTTCAATCATGTCCAAAAGAATCACATTTAATTGCAGTTAAACGCATTTTTAGATATTTTAGTGGTACAATTAACCTAGGGTTATGGTACCCTAAGCACACATCTTTCGATCTAATCAGTTACACATATGCAGATTATGCTGGCTGTAAAATAGATCGAAAAAGCACTAGTGGAACATGTCATTTCTTAGGTCATGCACTAGTTTCCTGGTTTAGTAAAAAATAAAATTCTGTTGCACTATCTACTTGCTGAGGCAGAATATGTTGCTGCGGGTAGTTGTTGTGCTCAAGTTCTCTACATGAAGCAACAACTTGAAGATTTTAAACTCATGTATAATCACATTCCAATCAAATGTGATAATACAAGTGCTATAAATCTTTCAAAGAACCCAATACAACATTCAAGAACTAAGCATATTGAAATAAGGTATCATTTTTTTCGAGATCATGTGCAGAAAGGCGATATAATATTAGAGTTCACAAACACACACGATCAGTTAGCAGATATTTTCACAAAACCTTTACCAAAAGATAGATTATGTATTATCAGAAGAGAAATAGGTATGATGCATGCTATGAATATCTCTTAAAAGATAAACCAGAGTCAATAAAAATAGAGATAGATTTTTTAAATACTTTTACATAAACTTGAGATTCTTAACCTCATGTTTGAGACGCTCATTCTCTTCATACAATATCATGTCATTCTTATCCATGGGAACCGGCAAGCGGAATGAAGAATCTAATAAAGATTTCAACTGTTTATTCTTCTGCCGAATGATTCCTTCCCTTGTGTGAGACTCTTGAACAATTCGTTGAAGTACAACAATTTGTTCTTTGAGCTTTTCAACTTCGTGATTTTTGGCTTGTAGCCGCTGAGAAAAAGCAACAATAGAGGAAAAGTAGAGAGTCCCAAGACTCACCAAGTCATAAATAGCATCAGAATCTGACTTATTAGTCAGATTATTATTTTCTTGCTGCAACATGGCACCAATGGCAGCTGCAGAAAGGACAGGAGGTTGAGATGCAGAATGCCTCATGGATGGATCTAGAGAAATGTTAGAAGAATGAGCCATTGAGAAAAGAATAGAAGGCTTAAAACGAGAATGTTGAAGGAATGCAGATGAGTTATAGATATGAGAAGAAAACTTGATGCGGATTAGATGAACTTCAGGACTGATTTTATAGAGATAGCATAAAGAATAAGACAAACTATTGTCTCTTCAAATCTTATTTAGTCAAAAGAAATACAAGATATGCTGGATACACATTGTTAAAAGTTTTCTTACTAACCCAGCGAGATTAACAGTAGATTGTCCCTATTTTTCTAGTAAACGATGAACCTCTGCTGTTATCTGCCGATGTTGACCTTGTATCTGAACCCTTTCTCGTTCCAGCTCCTCTATTCGTGGTTGCAGATCATGAGCATACCAATCTGCAAATTTTTTCAACTCTTGGTTTTCTTGCTTTAGCCTTTTATTATCACTATCCTTATTAGCAAGCTTCTGTCGTAACTCAGATATTTGCATGTTAAGATAATCAATCTCACTCACCCTCGCCATTAACCTTCGAGACAAGATCGTAACAGAGGCAGCATATTGACTACTGAGCATTCTTAATTCTGCAATAATCTCAAAATCAGCCTTACTAGAAAAATGGTTCACTGCTCCTATCATGGTATTGACGGCCTCAGGAGAGAAGATTGATGATTGATGCGTCAAGGGTTCCTGATTCAAGTCTGGAACATTAGTGGAAGAGAATTGCTCAGCCATTCTATCGTTGTGGTAAAACAGAACTCAGGTCAAGAAACAATTATTTTTTTGGCATCCGATAGATGAAAATGATCATTTTTTATAGCAACTCAGAGCCTTCAATCACGTTTGTCAACAACATCAGGCGATTGTTTAAATCTCTAGCCGCACTAAATTCATAGAGTTAGGCCTCGAGTCTTTGCAGCATTTGTCGGGTCACGGACGGCTCTTTTTTCAACTATCTACAGTGACTATTAAACGCATCATTTTCTTTAGTCCATTTATTTGCTGCCGATCCTTTTTAATGATGCCAAAAGGGGGAGAAGTTTTAGACTAGAACATTAACATTGTTTAAATTGCTAAACTTGTTATATATGCTTGAAATTATATTTATACTTTTGCTTGAAAAACTAACGCATATTTTTAGGGGGAGCTTAAGTATTAATACAGGTTTCAAGTTCTATCAAGTATTTGTCATCATCAAAAAGTGGGAGATTGTTAAACTCAAGGTTTCAAGTTTCATGTGATTATAAATCTACACATGAATTTTGATGATAACAAATGAATTCAAAGAATAAAGGAGTTTCAAACTCAAGTTGTTCACACAATGGAATCAAGCACATCAAAGAACCAAGCATGAGCAAGAAGGAAATAAGTTCACATTAAAGTTATAGAATAATGTTGTAAATCTCTTAAAATTCGAAATTAGGATTAATGCTCAAAATTAATATTTTATCATAAAGCATTAAAATACATTTTCTACATGTGCATGAATATTTTTGAAAATTAAATTTGAAAATTTTGAAAGATGATTGATTGTCATCTTTTGAATGTGCATGCCTTGATTAAAGGGTTGAACTTTGAAAATATTAAAGATGATTGATTGTCATATTTCACATGTGCATGTTTTATTTGAATATTTTCAAAAGTGATTGATGCTTTTTTAGACTTATACAAAAAGTAAAAGATTAGGTTTGAATTTGTTGAAAAGGAAAGTGTGCTCCTTTTGTCATATGCAAAAAGTAAAAGATTAGGTTTGAATTTTTTGAAAATGAAAGTGTGTTTATTTTGTCATATGCCAAAAGTAAAAGATTAGGTTTGATTTTTTTGAAAAAGTGAATGATGTTGTCTTTGACAATTGAAAAAGAAGAACCTTTTATTTGAATTTTTTGAAAAAATGAATGATGTTGTCTTTGACATATGAATCTTTTTAAATTTGAATATGAAGTCTCATATGCCTATAAATAGATCATTTGAGAGCTTCACATTTACAACACCTAGAGCATACAACATTCATTCAAAGCTTTCATTCTCTCTTCTCTAAGCATTGAGCCTTAATCCTTATTCATTTTGAGAGATATAGTTTACGCTGTATTGTTCTTATTTCACTCATTGAGGAGTGTTTTCTGATAACCTACCCACTATCAGCTTTTGTATCAGAAAAAAGGTGTGTATAACCCTTGTGCGTGTAGAAAGTATTCTACACGGGGAATAGTTGAATCACCACGTGTAAGGTAATTGCAAGTGTAGAGGGTGTTCTACATGGATCCTTTGTAGCGGTGTTGTTCAAAGGTGTAATAGGTTTCTATCTCCACCTGAAGGAGGTTGAATAGTGAATTTGGGAATCCTCAAGGGGTAGCTTGAGGCGAGGATGTAGGCAGTGGGGCCGAACCTCTTTAACATACTAAGTTTGCTTCTCTCTTACCCTTACTCTTTATATTTATTGTTATTTCATATTTTGTTTATATTTTATATTATATATTTGATTTATAATTGTTATTTTTTTAATACAACTCAATTCACCCTCCCTCTTGTGTTAGTCATCTGGGCAACAATATGATTGATCATGATTTTAAGTTCTCAGCATGAAGTGTTTTTTGAACACCTTATGTTCAGTATGTTTACGTTATGATGTGTTTCTTACTAAGTCATTAACTCACTTTAGTTTGTTTTTATATTGTTAAACCACCCCAAGTCATAATATTTACGAAGGTAGAGCTGCACGACGGGAGTTAATCTAGGAAGGCGTGACAGTGGCCTAAATCATGTATAAATATTTTTTTAAGTTATGATTTTTTATAGCACTGACTTTGAGAAATTTTAATAAATGCTTACGCACACTCTCATTTATGATTTTAGTATTTTAATATAAGAAGACTCTATTTATTATAAGGAATCTTTATACTTGATGCTTCCTTTAGAATAAAATAAATAAATATATTTTTAATTAGATTCAGTAGTAGCACTCCTGCTCTTGAGAAATTCTAAAAGTGATTTTATTTTTAAATGTGGGGAGAGGGGTGTTACAGTATTATAACTCAATAACAAAAGAACATAATAAACATATATAACATCTTAAAAGATACATTAGAATTTGTTCAATAAACATAAAGTAAATGCATACTAAATGTATAAATCATAAATGCATACTAAATATCTAAAACAACAATGTTCATTGTACATAAACAATTGTAAAATCTGTATAAAATAAATTAGTTGTTTGGAAGTCTAAATTGTTGCATAAGCATTTGCTTTTGGACTTGCATCTCTCTCCAGAACACCTCATGTTATTGTTCTTGTTGTTTCAACATCTCCATGTCTGCTTGTTGTGCCACTTGAGCCTCTAACTCATGCTGCTTTGTTCTGAATTCCTCGATATCATGCCTTGCTTCCTCTAACTCTTTAGAAGTGTTGGAGGCATTGTTGGACGGTGAGAACGAGCTATAAGGTTTAATGCAACAAATATTTGAAATGTGAACCCAGAACTTTTGTAAAAATAACAACAGCACTTGTTGAGAAATTTTAATCAGATACAGATTTAGCAAGTGAAACAAGTATTTTTTCCTACACATAAGTAAAAGAATTAATATTTCCACAAATATACAAATATGTTTAATTAAAATAGATAATAATACTTACATAATTTTCATAGACATCAGAATGAGTCCTCTCCATTTCAATCAGTATGTGATGCAGTATATAATTTTATTAGACCGAAATTGGTATATGACTCTTGTTACAAGAGACATATTTTATAAATATAAAGTCACTAGAATACGACAAATAATAAACTTGAGAAATTCATTATATAAAAAAGCAATACCAAATTCTTAGAGATTCTGATAGAGATCTTGAACCTTCATGATGATAAAAGAACTTTGCTCCTATATTGAAGTTGTAAATATTATCAAGAGAAAATTATAAAATATGACACGTTAAATAAGTCATTTACCTTATATGCAGAATCCTTAAACATATCACAAAAGTTTTTCAAATAAAGAGGTTGAACATCTTGAAAAGAATGTTGGCATGCTTCATCCTTGTTCTAGTAATTATTGTAATGCTTATTGCATCTCGCCTTATATTTTCAGAATGCATTACACATAAGCTTATCTATAGTCTTATACTCCTCTCTTTGACGAAAATTTAGTTCAAAGTCATCCTTAAAAAATATATATATACAAACAAACCATTTGTATACTCTAATAATATAGTAGTAATATTATGTAATATACTATATATATATAGTATTAATATTTGTTTGTAAAATATCACACATAATTTAGAGTTCAAACCCTAGTTTCGTCTATTCAGTACAATGTTTTACCATTTGAATGATAATTGCGTGTAGAAATAAAACGTTCAACTTCTTTCTATCCTTTGAACCATTTTTTCCACACAGTATGTTAGTGTTCAAACGATATATGTCGTTCGAACGTGTATAGAAGACAATCAAACGAGATGAATCCCTTGGAATTACATTTAAACACCTTTAAAAACAGTTCAAAGGGGTTCACACATATAATAGCTTACGGCGTTAGGGGTATTGCGCTGTTTCAACCCTAATTGAATATTATTCTCTAAGCCGCTTATAAGCACCAGAGCCCCAATGTTGTTGTCGTCACTGTCACCATTAACATTCATTTCCATTCAATGGTACACTACTTCTTCTCATTAAAGAGTATGATCTCGATATCGTTTGGGGTAGATACATCTATGAAATAGGAGTTTACATTTTTGAAATATTCACGGCCAATGGGACATCGTAGGTGGCCTAAAAAAAAACATGACCAAGATATCTATATGCTCATCCCGGCCATGTTTGGTTGTTATTTGTGCAATAACGAAAGGAATCTACTTATTCTTTTCATGGATTCCTTTCGTTTTAATAGACACTGAGTTAACTTAGTCATTACTAAGTTCGATCCATAACGATTCAAACGCGAAGACTAGATACCTCGAACGGTTTTGTAACCGTTCGAAACATATGTTCAAATAGTGCATTCGACCTACTTTGTTTTCCATTCAAACATATCCAGGTTGATGTTCAAACGTTATGTCATTGGTTTGACCGTAAGGTTATTATCAAAATATTCCATCAAATGGATTATAATTCGATCAAATGATGTACACAAAACATAGATTTTAATTGTATTATTGAGGCAATATTGTGCATTCCATATTGCTTTTGTCGTGGTATAATTATTTTCATGAAGCTTCATGTATTACTTTTTCATAACCACCGGCCTTTTTAGTTTTATTTTTACATTTTAGGTTCATAATTTCTAATAGGGGAATGAAGCATTACCAGTCAGCGCAACCCTCTAGCGAAGAAGTCCAAGGGAGGACTGTTTTACTAGAGCATCATGTGAAGATCTCAAACTTTTAGGATCTTCTATAGGAAGGTTGTTCCCTAGCAGTTGTCTTTCTTGAGTGTACTTGAACACCAATCACCGACCAAAAGGATGAAAGGAGGGACAACATTATTTCCAACATCGACATAGGTGGTATCAGAGCGGTTTGGCTCTGGGTAAAACCACATGTCCCGTAGGTAGTACCAGAATGTTTTTTAAGTTGTGTTTTGAAAATTATGTTGAGTATAGTTGTTTTATTTGTTTTATTTGTGTGAGCTTGTGGTTTGTTTTTATTTATTTAGTTATGTTTTGGCATGCTGGTTTCTTTCGTTTCTTGCTGTGTAGTGCTGTTTTGTTTTGATGGTTTTATTTGTTTTCTTAAAGGAGGGTCAAGAGTAGTGTTGTGACAGGAATATGGGGAGACCAGGGAGACCAAGGAAAAATACTCAGGAACCGCAGGAAAATACCTCCAGAGATGACTCCATAGCCGAAGCAATTCGGCAGATGACGGAGTTTATGCAACAGAGTGCGAGGTCTCAACAGGCAGGGCCTTGGCCACCACAAGGGGGTCCTTGGCCACCATCAGGAAGGCCTTGTCCACCATCAGGAGGGTCTTATCCACCGTCAGGAGAGCCTTGTCCGCAACAAGGAGGGTATTGGCCACAACCAGGAGGTCCCTGGCCATATCAGGGAGGGCCTTGGATGTATCCAGGAGGGTCCAGTAGCATGGTGCAAGCCGGATGCACCTATGAGCGCTTCTTGGCGCATCGGACCCCACACTTCACTTGAAATGAGGATCCAATTCAGGCTGGAAAATGGATCAAGGATCTGGAGAAGACTTTTGAAGTGTGTGGGTGCACTGAGGCACAGCAAGTACTTTACGCCAGCTATCTCTTGCAAGGCACTGCTTCTAATTGGTGGGATACCAAGAGAGTGCTGTTGGAATTTGAACTGGGATCTTTCGCTGCAGTGACCTGGCAGCGTTTCAAGAAGGAGTTCAATGACCGCTTCTTTCCCGCATCGGTAAGGAAGCAAAAGGCAAGAGAGTTCTCCAATCTGGTCCAAGGGGGCGCGACAGTGGAGCTGTACGCCCGGAGATTCATAGAACTTGAGCAGTTTGCTCCTCATCTTGTCGCCACTGAGGAGATGCGAGCAGATCGTTTCCAGGAGGGGCTGCGTCAGGACATACGCCGTATGGTGGTCAGCCATCGGATATCCACTTTTCAGGAGTTAGTGGATGTGGCCACCCTTATAGAGCGGGAAAATAATCTGAGTATGGGCTCCCCTTCAAGGCAAAAGAGGCGGAGTTTTTCTGGTGAAGGAAGCAGCTCGGGTTCGCCTCAGAAGTTTGTTCAGCGGACCGGAACTCGACCTCAAGCATCCTCAAGTGTTCGCATGGGAGGACGTATGCCTGTTTGTGGAGTTTGTAATAGAGCTCATGAGGGCGAGTGTCGGACGAGTAGCGGACCCCAGTGTTATCGGTGCGGCCAAGTGGGACATATTGCTCGGGATTGCCCCGTTAGAGCTCAAGGAAGCCGTGGAGGTAGACACGGTGGAAGAACCAACCCGAGACAAGCAGTGCAAGCTCGGGTTTATGCTATCACACCCGGAGAGGTGGATGATGAGGCACCAGCGACCCATGATGCTGGAGTAATCACAGGTATGGATTAATTTAATTTTTAAGTTGGATTTAATTTTTGGTGCATTTGGTTTCTTCGTTGTTTTTTTGGATTTCATGGGTTGTGTGTTTGGTTCAGGAAGAGTCCATTTGTATGAGTTTTATGCTTGTACTTTGTTTGATTCCGGTGCTTCACGATCGTTTGTGTCTTCCACGTTTGCTCGGGTGTATAACTTGGTCACGGAACCGTTGCCGAAGGCTATGGTAGTGGCGCTACCCGATGGCGAGATGGTGTGGTGTTCTAAGGTTGCTTTGGGATGCCCGTTAAATTTTGAGGGAAGATTCTTGGATGCGGATTTGGTGGTGTTCAAGCTGTTGGGTTTTGATATTATCCTCGGAATGGATTGGCTATACCGATATTCTGCGAGTATTAATTGCAGAAGTCGGATAATTAGCTTTCAGCTTTCAGATGGAGATTGTCTGGAATTTGTGGGGAGTAGATTAAAAGAGAAACCGATAATTATATCGGCGATTCAGGCAAGACGAGAGATTGCATGGGGAGCGGATGCATTCTTGGTGCAGATGGTGTCCACGCCGTCTGAGAAGAAGTCTTTGGCAGACATTCCAGTTGTGGAAGAGTTCCCCGATGTATTTGTGGATAACTTGCCCGGACTACCTCCTGTTCGGGAGATGGAGTTTGTTATAGACTTGGAACCTGGAGCGGCTCCAGTGCATAAAGCTCCTTATCGCATGGCGCCGGCTGAATTGAAAGAGTTGAAGACTCAGTTGCAAGAACTGGTAGAGAAGGGATTTATTCAGCCTAGTACGTCGCCGTGGGGTGCACCAGTTTTATTTGTTAAGAAGAAAGATGGAACCCTCCGTATGTGCATTGACTATCGGGAATTGAACAAGGTGACCATCAAAAATAAATACCCTCTCCCGCGGATTGATGATTTGTTTGACCAGCTTTAAGGAGCAGCCGTGTTCTCTAAGATTGATCTGAGGTCGGGATACTACCAGCTGAGAATCAGAGACCAGGATGTGCCTAAAACTGCTTTCAGGTCGAGGTATGGGCATTATGAATTTAAGGTGATGCCGTTTGGGTTAGCTAATGCCCCTGCAGCGTTCATGGATTTGATGAATAGGGTGTTTCAACCTTACCTGGATTCCTTTGTGGTAGTATTTATCGATGATATACTGATTTATTCCCGAGATGTTGAAGAGCATGTGTATCATCTTAGTCTGGTACTTGAGAGATTGAGAGAACACCAGCTATACGCCAAGCTCAGCAAGTGTGAGTTCTGGTTGGAAGAAGTTAAATTTCTTGGGCATGTAATTTCCCGGGACGGAGTGACAGTTGATCCTAGTAAGGTAGAAGCCATTTTGTCATGGCCACGCCCAACTACAGTACGCGAGATCAGGAGTTTCTTGGGGCTCGCTGGTTACTACCGAAGATTTGTAGAGGGTTTTGCTCGCCTATCCGGACCTCTCACAGCTTTGACTCGGAAGAATACAGAATTTGTTGGGTCAGAGAAATGTGAGAGAAGCTTCCAGGAATTGAAGAACAGGTTGACAACGGCACCAGTGTTAGCACTCCCAGAACCGCATAAGCCATTCGTAGTCTTCAGTGATGCGTCTAAGTTCGGTTTGGGTTGTGTCCTTATGCAGGAAGGACGGGTTGTAGCCTATGCATCTCGTCAGCTTAAGGACCATGAGAAGAATTATCCGACGCATGATCTAGAATTGGCTGCGATTGTTTTTGCACTCAAGATCTGGCGGCATTTCTTGTATGGGGAAGCTTGCGAGGTATTTACTGATCATAAGAGCTTGAAGCATTTGTTTTCCCAGAAAAATCTGAATATGAGGCAGAGGCGATGGCTGGAGCTAATCAGTGACTATCAGTGTGAGATCAAGTACCACCCGGGGAAGGCTAATATAGTTGCTGATGCTTTGAGCCGGAAGTCTCATTTGGAGGATGAAGCCGAACCGTCAGAAATGGATTCGTTACTTTATGGGATGAGAAGGCTCCTTATAGAGAGTTCGCAGCAAGTAGAGATTTTGTCTTCAGTTCTTGATATTCGGGTAACAGATTTTGAAGAATTGAAAGCTCTCCAAAGAAAGGATCCGAAGCTGCTGAACATCAGGAAAAGAGTCCGAAAATCTCGAGGGTCGTTGCACTATAGCATGGATAGTGATGGGATACTTCGGTTCCGAGATCGCAGAGTGGTCCCGAAGGACTCAGATTTCAAAGAACGGATCTTGGCGGAAGCTCATGCGGCCCCGTATTCAGTTCATCCCGACAGTACAAAGATGTATCGAGACTTGAAGAAAACTTACTGGTGGGATGGAATGAAGAAGGACGTTGCCTTATATGTGGAGAAATGCCACACGTGCCGTCAGGTAAAGGCCGAGCATCAGAGACCTGCAGGCATGCTCCAACCCCTCCCAATTCCTGAGTGGAAATGGGATGACATCACGATGGACTTCGTAGTGGGTTTGCCGAGAACGCCTAGTGGGAAGAATTCTGTTTGGGTGATCGTGGACCGGTTAACGAAGAGTGCTCATTTTCTGCCTGTTAACAACACCGACTCTTTGGGTAAGTTGACCCGTTTGTATGTCAAAGAGATAGTGCGGCTACATGGCATACCAAAGAGTATAGTGTCGGATCGAGACCCGAGGTTTACGTCGCAGTTCTGGAAGAGTTTGCAGGCAGCTTTGGGTACTAAGTTGAAGTTCAGCACTGCTTATCACCCGCAGACAGACGGCCAGTCAGAGCGCACCATACAGACCCTGGAAGACATGCTGCGAGCATGTGTCCTGGAATTCCAAGGGAGTTGGGAAAATCATTTGCCGCTCATTGAGTTTGCCTACAATAACAGTTACCATGCGACCATTCAGATGGCTCCCTATGAAGCTCTTTATGGGAGAAAGTGTAGGTCGCCCTTGTGTTGGGATGAAGTTGGGGAGAGTAGGGTAATTGGACCCGAAATAATTCAAGAAATGCAAAGCCAAGTCCGGATCATTAGAGATAAAATGGCGGCAGCTCAGAGTCGCCAGAAAAGCTACGCTGATACCAGGAGGAGAGAATTGTCATTTGAAGTTGGTGACTGGGTTTATCTTAAAGTCTCTCCCATGAGAGGTGTTAAGCGTTTTGGTAAGAAGAGGAAACTAGATCCGAGGTACGTCGGCCCTTTTCAGATTCTGGAGAGAGTAGGGTCCGTCGCCTATAGAGTTGCTTTGCCAGATTATTTTGGAGATGTTCATGATGTCTTCCACGTATCATCCCTGAAGAAGAGCTTTGGGCAGCAAGAGCCTCGCTTCATCGACCCAGCAGGTATTCAGTTGCAACCGGATCTCACTTACGAAGTTGTTCCGTCGCAGATTTTGGATTGGAAGGAGCAACAGTTGAGGTCCAAGACGATACCTTTAGTTAAAGTGGCTTGGGGAGATCCGTTAGCTCAAGACTTCTCTTGGGAGCGAGCAGCGGACATGAGGGAGCAGTACCCGTATCTGTTCGGATGATGAAGGTATGTATTTTAATCTTGATCTCAGTTGGATTATGAGCGTTTATGTGGCTTGCTTTAAGTTGGTGGTTGATTTGCAATTTCGAGGACGAAATTGTTTTTAAGGAGGGGAGGATGTGATGACCCGCTTTTAAGTGTATTTTCGCTGAAATAATTGTTTTTATTTTAATTAATATATCAGTTATTTATTTTAATTTATTTGCGTTTTAAAATTGGTTTTTAATTTAATTTAATTTAATTGAGGTTGTGTTTTATTTCTTTTAGTTGTTTTGTGGTTTTAATCTTTTTCGGCGGTTTGTTTCGTTTTCCCAGAGTGAGGATTGGACCTCATCTCTTTTCACATCATTTTCCTTTTTTCTCTTTTTCCTTTTTTCTTTTTCCCTTCTTTTCTTTTTTCTTTTTCTTTTTTTTATTCTTTTTCTTTTTTTTTTCTCTCTCCCCGATCCGGACCCCCCCGAGCTCTCTCTCTCTCCTCCCTCTCCCTCACGCCGGCGTCCTCTTCTCCAACCCCTACCGCCGCCGTCCGGCCACCGTTCGGCCTCCCACCAGTCCCATTCTCTTCCTCTCCCTCCGGTGCACCACCCCTCCAAAACCCACCCCCAACCGGCCGGCCGTTTGGCCGGAAAAGCTCCAAGAAGGGCGCACGGATTTTGCTCCGATCCGCCGCCGTCGCTCCACCTCCGGCCACCATTTCTTCACCACTTCATCACCGACTCCTTGCCGTCCTAACCCACCCATTTCCGGCCTCCAACGACCACCGGAACAGCTCCTACGAGCTTAGTTTCCGTTTTGGGTAATCCAGCCATTTCCGGCCATTCCGCCGCCACCCACGGCCGTTCGCCACTTCCAATAGCTTCACAACCATCCCTAGACCATTCCCTATCAATCTCGTGTCCTAGTTTGTCCCCGTTCAAAAGTGGGTTTTTCAAACCCACGGCCACAGTGAATTTTCACTGCGACGTTGCTGTTTTTCCGCCGTTTGCAACGCCGCTTGTTTTCTAAAATTACCGTATAGCGCTGTAAGTATTTTCCAAACTCTATTTTCAGATTTTAATATATATTGCTCATTCAAATTATTTACTGTTGTTGGTTATTGATTCCGGACTGAGTCCAAGGAGTTTCGGGGGTCGGATGGATGGAGGACGGAGTTGTCTATTTAATTATTTTATGTTGTTTGATTATTTTGTTATGCATTGTTATGGCATTACATGGTGCATGCACGTGTGTTTGTGGAATTGTGTGAAAAGCCTGTGTATTGGCGTGAGTGGTTTTACGGGTGCGTGTGTATCACGAGCCCAAGCCGGGATGGGTTATTATCTTGGTGGAGCTCCTCTGGTCACTCGGGAGCGGAATAAACTGAGTGATGTCCCCTGAGTTGTCGAGAGAGATGACGAGAGCGGGGCTAGGGGATGCTTGGCTACGAACGCGCCGGGCGTGGAACCGGGCATCGCCCTACTCACCGACTCCGTGGCCCTTCGCTGGCGAGGGCTAGAGGATGCTTGGCTACGCACGCGCGAGGCGCGGAACTGGGCATCGCTCGTTAGGTGTCACATGCGTGGTGGTACTCTACGGTGTGACACTGGAGCCAGGGTGTGCGGATGACCCCTAGGGGAGGTCATGGTGCATACGGTTAAAATTGGATAATGGTTTATGAGGCCAAATGGGACTTTTGGCGTGGGCCAGATGGACTTCTGGCGAGATATTGGGCCGGATGGACTTCTGGCGAGATATTGGACCAAATGGACTTTTGGCGGCCAAATGTGACTTTTGGCGCGTTTTTTTGGAAAGGATAGGTGTTTTTGGGCCAAAAGGGTTTTTGGCGTGTGTGGAAAACTGGTGTTTTTGGGCTTTGGGCATTGGGCATGGTTCATGCATCTTGTTTGAGTTTTATGTGTTTTTATCTGGTAGTGTTTGGGTTTTACTTACCTGCGGTACCATTCGTGGTTCCGTAGCTTTTGGTGCAGAGTTAGAGGACAATGAGGAGGAGGCTGAGCCCGAGGATGCGGCTCCGCCGGGTTGCTGATGCTATCTTTTTTTATTTGTCAAAACTGTATTTGTGTTTTGTAATATTTTATCTATGTACGTTTTAAACAGCTTGTATTACGTTAAGAAAAATTCTGGTACTTAGTTATGACTTTCGTTATCCGCTGCGTGTTTCTCTGTACACATCTGTTGCCTTGCACACACTCGGCACCCGTCGATGGGATGGTGACCCGGGTTGTCACCATCCGGACGTCTCAATTTCCCCGTGTTCGGGCGTGGGGATTTGGGGGCGTCATAGTATCTGAGTTTTTTTAGAGAGTTTGGTGGTGCCAGCCAAGATAATGAGGCATACACGATCTCGGTCTAGGGCACATCAGTTACATTTTCAGTAGACACAATTTTTGATTTTATTGATATCTCTTAACTGCCCAATGCATATCCGAACATGGTGCCCAGGGAGTTTACAACTACGGGTGATGGGGAGATGGCTAAGGTCGAGGGCATTGATGGATATGGATGGCCTTGTTAAGGATGAGGTCCTGCAGTTAGTTATGGGTCCAATTTCTCCTCATTATGATGGGACCAAGAGCATGAAACATGCTAATTTATCTGTTTTTTCAAGATTATGAACATAATAATCACTAACAACATTAATCTTTGGCAGCATAAGACTGAGGTTGGCATAGACTGGGCACGACTTATGATATGCGTCGCTTGTGGGGTGCCTATCGACCTAGTGAGTTATATCTTTCTTAGGATTTGATTAAAGGACAACAATTACGACATATATATTGCCATTCAGGGTCCTAATCACACAATTTTTATTAGTGGTGAGGGTCCTACCAAATGTTTCTAAGAGTGTTTGGGAGCCGACAAGACCAATCAACTCATCGACCTTCTCATGCAACACGATAGTGATCCCACTATAGAGCCGATTGGATTAATCAACTCCTTGACCTTGTTGATCATGTTCATGATCCCACTATAGAGCATGTTCATGACTCAGGGAGGTGCATGGAATATTGGGCGAGACATCTACACAAGGGGCATAATGCACTACCATGTGTTGGAGATTATAGATATAGTGCATGCAAAGATCTGTGTATAGATAGTAAAGTTGATTGATGTAGTGCGTACAGAGATCTAAAGTACCATCTCTAACTTACGTATAGAGATAGCTAGCATCGTTGCGACTCAATTGCCAATCAATACTCAGCTGACACAGTTGGGGACATGCCTAACTAACGTCAAGGAGGTGGTAAAATAATTGAGGCAATAGTGTATATCTTTGCATTTTTTTAGTTTTATGTGCGGACACTCAATGTTTTGCAAAATTAATTTAATTATGAATCGTCTTTTTCTTTTCTAAACTAATTATTGATCTTCATTTTATATATTATTTAACAACTATTTTTACTATAAATTAAATATTTGTCCATAATTAATCAAGGTATTGTTTTGACATTAAAATAAATGAAAGTTCTAATCAAGTTCGAACATATTGTAGAAGCCTTTGAACAGATTTTTCACTCCCGCCAAATATTTGTTCATAGATCCTGCCAAATTTTCCATTCAAATGGGTTTTAGTATTGATCGAACAATTACTATCCGTGTTCAAACATTTATATCATTTGGAACAACTTCTTTCGTATCAAAACCAACCGATCGAATGAAATATAAAGCATTCGAACAAAAACTCCTTTTCATTCGAACATTAAATAATTAAAATTTTTCAAATGGTAAGTCAATTTTCCCCTAAATTTATTGTCTCATCCCTCCAATTTTCAGTTCAATTGTAAATAATATCCGTTTGAATGGCTTTTTTCTTTTTTTTTTAATTGAACGGTTTTAGTACACATTCAAATGATAATTGTATTGGGAACAAAACTTTCCATCCCTAAATATTCCATTCAAACGTAATATTGATTGTTCAAATGGTAATGACTTTCATTCCTGATGAAATTTAAATTTCATCCCTAAAACTCATTTTTTTTAGATCATTTTTATTACATCCGAAAAAACCTTTTTTGATGGTGTCATTCATTTGCTGTGGAATATGATCATTATAATATATCAGCTTTTCATATCTTCAATTCACTATATAAGGCAATTTTGATGCCGTCATCACCAGCTCTTAGACAAAAGAAATAATAATAATAAAAGAATAAGCAAAATAAGCTTCTATATATATATTGAGAGTAATATTATATATAAATGTTAAACGTGTAAATGTCGTGCAATCGTTTTGAAAAAGAATGAGATTCACGATTAAAATATTAATTTTTTTTATGTGAATTCTATATTAATTTATTTTTTTCAAAGAGATTATATGCTGTTTGCATAACTATTACTGCAAATATTATTTTTCATATATATATATATACAGATCGAGTAAAATAGGGGTGATTGCTCTAATTAGTTGGTTTACTTTCGAGAAAAAGCAAAAGATAGTATTAGTGGATACTGCAACGTCGTCTGTTTTGGAGTTGGGTGCATCTCTGAGAAGGAGAATCACTTATATATTTTTGCGTAAAGTCCGATCCTTTTTGGTAAAGTTGAGTGGCTAGATATATAAAAAAGCTAGAGAAATGACAATGTTTTGCGTGAATTGCAATTCTTTTAATCCAAGATAAACACTGGTTATGACTCGCTTTTTTGCTTATCAATATCCAGTTTAGACATCTCTTCAAATTAAGAGCCTCAGATAAGATTATAATGGGGAACTGAGAAAGTGATCGTCTTTAGCTTACACAATTCAATTTGGCTTTGGAAAGTGGCGGAACCACTTGCATCTAAGAGGGGACCCCCAAAATTTTTTAAAAAATTAAAATATATTTTAGTTTTTATTCATAATTTTATAAATATAAAAAATATCTCTTAAAAAAATTTATAATTTCTATATATTCTATAAAATTTTAATATACTTAGAAATATCTTTTTAATTTTTTTCCTATAATCTCAAAATTTTGTATAATTTGTATATATTATTTATTTTCAAGAGTGTGGTCTAACTAAAATTAAATCAAAATTAAGTTTAAGAGAAATAATAAACTTACTAATATGGATTCCAAAGTTTTTTATTATACAATATTCGGCTTCTTAATTTTGAATCCAAAGTAAAAATATAAGAAAAATCATTTAAGATTAGTGATCTATATGGAAAATAGTTAGTTTTATCCTCTAGACTTCATTGAGTAAGGAAAATCTTATTTAAGATATCTATTATAATATTATATGCTTAATGTGACATGAAAATATCTAGAATTTACACAAAACTTAATAAACTAGCTTACATATATACTAGAATGAAAGATGATATTCTAAAATATTACTTGATAGTTTATACGAAGTAAATAAATTTTAAATATTTTATTATAAAAATAATAATAGATGAATATTATTTCATGAAACATTATCGTCAAAAACCTAAAACATATATTAAAATATTTTATTTTAAATTTTATTTTTACTTGTATTGCAAACTATCGAGATTTAATTTTATATATATTTATGTTTTTATGATTTTTAAATTTCAATGTATCGCACATTAGAAAATGAGTAATGCTACTCATCATCTTAATTCTCTTCATCTTCTAATCATCCTATAGTATTAGATGATTAGAAATTATTTATTATATTTTATTTATAAACTTATCATTTAATGTCACATTATATAATGATGAATAGATTTTTTCTTAAAAAATTTGATCCACTTAAAAAAAATTTTGGCCACCGGCTTTGGATTGAAAAGCAACTTCACTGGTTTAATATTACAGCAAGTTATTATTAGACTGTTTATTGGGTCTTGAGTGGTTTCCACAAAGATCGATGAAGGGATTAGTGGAGAATAAATAAGAGGATTTGGGATTATATATATATATATATACAACAATGTTATATACAGTCGTGGAATTGCAAACGCTGCACAATCGCTTTGAAAAAAAGTGAGGTCTACGATTAAAAAGTTAGTTTTTTTCATGTGGATCTCATATTAATTCATTTTTTTCAAAGCGATTGCCACTACAAATATCATTTCTCATATATATATATATATATATATGTATAAATTAGTATATGGGGGCATCAGTTGGTGGATCCACTGATTAAAATCCAAAAGCATAAAGACTTCAATTATAAAAGGTAATGCACAAAAGCAAAAAAGTAGTCTGGCTGAATGCCCCCCGCCATCTTCGGTTATATATATTGACATTAATATCCTTCGTTGAAACTAAAAACTTCATGCACCATATGCAGAATGGAAAACTAAAATCATGACTTCTGATCAATGGTAAGTTTGGATGAAAGGCTTAAACGCTGGAAAATAAAGAGTCCAATTATATTTAGTAGGCCGTGGGTAAGATTGTCATATCATGATCTGATGGAAAGAAGTACTGTACTACTGCACATCATTTGGAGCTTTCCGTAACACACAAACTTTGCCCGGTCAAAGTTTAAAGAGAAAAGCTAGCCTAGCGAGCACTATGTACTTTGGATAATGAACAGAACATTTATAATAATTATCACCTTATATTTCATATATTTTACAACTTCCATCTCATCAATCATCAGCTATTTAAGCACATAACCAGAGAGTATTGTCTCCACTAAAAGCCTTTGATCAATACTAGTGGGCATCGGATATCATGTAATGCATACCTATACTCAGTTTCTTGAATCTGGTTATATGTATGAAAGTCTATTGTTGATGATCGATAATACGTTCATGAGTGCTGGAAAAAGCATGGAGCTGGCTGGATTATTGAGGGCTTCCTTGAATTACCCTCACAAAGCTCTGGCTTCATTCAGACAGTGTGCCGATGCTTAGCCAATGGAACACTGATTGCAGCAGCTATCACATGATGAGATGAAGCAACAATATTCTCTAGGAGTATTGGTTTTGCTGGCCTGAAGCGCTGCTGCAAACCGGCAAGTCACAGAATGGGTTCAGTTACGGGTCTTTCTGGCTTTTTATCTTTTATTGTTTTTTGTTTTTTTTAATTTTTATAATCTTGCATGAGTTAATAAATGTAGGATTTTGAGAAGCCCTTCCACCCCTACCAGGATGAGTTCTCAGATTCATCTGTGCATGTGTGCACGCATATTCATGTATGCTTGTGTTGTTCAGAAATAAGATTGTATTATATATGTAGTTCTTACATATGTTGACTACCTAATGGAAATTCCCAACATACCCCTATAAACTACGAAATTTTTTACCAATTTCCTTGAACAAATAGGTTAGATCTCAATTATAAAGATTATAAAACCAATCAAAAATTTAAAATAAATAATCAAATTTTGAAAGACACAACGATTGGTTATGAAGGGAAACCCTTTAAAGAACTCTTTAAAGGTAAAACCCTACAGGGTAGCCAAATCCAGGAAAGTCAATCTTATTATTTGAATAACAATTACAAGCAATCATCAATTACAAAACCTTTGCAATTCGACTCTCTTACTTGCCTAGACAAACAACCCGTTTGTCTTCTACGGCAGTAGCAGCCAGAACCTTTGGCGATTTTTAAATGTTGACTTCCCTTCTGGAACTTCAAAGGCTGAAATCCAATCGATATTCCTTCACACTCAAAGCACAATCACACTCAAGAAGAGATAAAAAAAAAAAAAAAACTCCATGAAAATTTTAAAGTGAATTTTCTCTCATAAATGCTCAGAATATACTCTTTAGAATTTGTGGCTCAAACTCTTTTTCAGAGATACAAAACCGAATCCCTTTAAATAGTAAGTCTGGAAAGAGTTCTAGCCACAGTAGGATTCTACTGACGGTTAGCAACAGTCGCGAAGACATGTTCCGACGGACTGTTAACATTTCGCAATAACATTCTTCTATATTGACTAATTTTTGCTCAGCTTTCTTCTGGATATATACAAATCTACCAGGACTCGATTTTAACATCAATGATTTATCTAAACAATACTGAAGACTTCTAGATAGACTCAACATTGTTTAGAGATAAATCAATAATTATTTTACATTCATCCAACAAATTTAAATATAATGATAAGATAAGTTTTGTCATATAGTCATCTAATCCTAATCAATTTTTTCCTTTACACTAATGTTTTGCCCACTTAGACTTGAAAATCATGGAAAGGTAGTTCTTAATTATACGTTTGCTTATGGACATCGATCATCACTTGGTCATGTTTTGCCTCACATGTTTAATTAGCTTGTAAGGTGAAAGCATATATAAATTTGCCATTGCTTGAGGAACAAGCATACATAAATTTATGTTCCTTTTCTTGTCTATTTTTCATGCAACCAATTTACAAATCTGACTTCTCTGAGTTTTCATCAGCAATTTTGTGCAAAAATTATTGTGTTTTGTCCATCCACACACCGACATTCACTGATCATCCATTTTACACATCTCTCCATGTACCACACACTCTCCACACGCACATGACTAGACTCCTCTTTAGTTTCGAATCGGTTCACATTAAGGGTGACAATATATGACATGACCTGTAAATCCAACACAAACACGATATAGGTTGTGTCCACTTTAACCAAGTAAAAGTGAGTTACTAAACGGATTAAGCAAATCATGTCATTTCACCTATTATTGATATGGATCATCTTAAGGTTTTAGGGTTTAATCCATTTAATTAAATGGCTCGTACATGTATTCTCCCCTCACCAAGCCTACTTGTTACTCCTCTGCCGTTAAACACTCAGTTTGGCATGATGCCATATGGAAAATGAATTTAAACACTCTTGTGCCTCCTACCTCTTACATGACTGTTGGTTGCAAATGGGAGTTCAAGCTGATAGCTTTGTAATACAAAGCCTACCTTGTCGACAAGTGCTTTCATCAACAAGTTGGCCTTGACTTTGCCAATACTTATAGCCTTACTATCAAACCAATAACAATTCACACTTCATATCTCTTGCCATCGCCTTCGGGTAGCCTCTTAAGCAACTTGACATTAGTAATGCTTTCTTGTATGTGTTTTTATTAGAAAATGTTTATATGGCTCAACCACCAGGATTCACTCATCCTTAACATTCCAAAGTTGCTGGCCTATAATAAAAAGCTCTCCATGGCCTCATATAGGCCATGAGAGCATGGTTCTCTTGGCTAAGTGGTAGCTTAATTACTTGAACTTATTGTGTCTATAACTTGATCAAAACCTAATTCAAACTAGAGGGACATGAGAAACATAGATTCAAATCGTGAGAGCATGGTTATCTCGACTAAGTAGCTTAAGACCTAATTCCCATCGATCTATAACCGGTTATTGTGTTTTTCCAGGTGATGCTCTTATTTCTTGGAAGTCTAAGAAGCAGCCAACTGTATCCCGCTCCTCTACAGAAGCTAAATCATGGCCTTTGCTACATGTGAATTAACATAGCTTCTTTCTCTCCTTGCTGCTCTATGTATTCTTCACTCTCAACCAAATCTCTTGTTTTGTGATAATCAGGCAAATCTTCCCATTGCTTCTGACCTTTTTTTTTTTTCATGAGAGGACCAAGCATATTACGATAGATTGTCATCTCATCCATGAGAAAATTCAATTAGGTGTTATTAAAACTCTACATAATTCAAGTTCTCATCAACTTAGTGATCTTTTAACAAAACCTCTTGGTTCAATGCAGTTTCATTCTTTACTTGGCAAGATGGGTATTGTTGATATATACAGTCCATCTTGAAGGGAGTGTTAGCATTTATAAATAGAAGTTAAATAGAAGTTGTACACATCATTGATATGTGTAAACAGTGGCGGAACCAGAAATTGTGTTGAGGGGGAACCAACTTTTATGTTGTATGATACATTTATGTAAAAAGTAATACTAAATACAGAGTGTGTGAGCTCTACACATTTCCTTTAAAAAAAAGTAGAGTCCACCGTTAAAAATAATTTTTTTCATATGAATCATAGATTTGTCTACTTTTTTCAAAAGGAGTGGGCGGGACTTGCACAAGGTCTTATGACTGCAAACATCAATTCTCTTACATAAATTAAAAAGAGAATGAAAAATTATAAAAACATAACTATAAACTCTTTTTCATATAGATCATCGACCTTAAATAATTTTTCTTCTATTTTTACTTTGAATTCCATATTAAGAAACCCAATATGTTATAACAAAAAATTTTGAAATTCATATTAATAAGTTTATTACTTCTCCTAAATTTAATTTTACTTTTAATTTTAGAAAAATCGCATCCTTGAAAATAGATAATATATAGAAATTAAACAAAATTTTGGGACTATAAAAACAAATTGGATAGAGACATTTATAGGAATATTGAATTTTTTTAAAAAAAATTATAAAGCATATGGAGATTATAATTTTTTTGAGGGGGCTATTTTTTATATTTATAGAATTTTGCATAAAATTTATGAGCTATTATATAATTTCAAAAAGTTTTGAATGGATCAAGGCCCTTTGTACAACGTGGCACTGCCACTGTGTGTAAAGAAATAAACTACTATAAATACATGTACTGTTACAAAAAGATTAATATCAAGAAACACATAATATATTTTTCTCTCTCTTCTCTTTGAATCTCGATACTTGATTTTCTCTTTCCTCTTGATTTTTCTCTCTCTTCCTGCACATTGGTAGCATGGGAAATCAAACTGTATCACTAAGGCTGCCAATTCTTGACCTTTTTTTTTTTTTTTTTTTTTTTGCCCTTTCAATCTAATGATCTTTTGGCTAACCTACACTATTGATTGTGTTTGAATATTTTAGATTATACTAATTTTTGTTAACTTACATAATACAGCTCTGGTAGCGCCTAGATCGAGTTCCTTTTCTTCAGTATTCCTATGTAATAGCTTCTAGTAGATTTAATAGAAATGAGACAGAAATGAATGGAAGAATTGTAATATTAATGTAATTGTCTCATGAACAGTAGCCACACTTTCTTCGAGAGAAAGCACATCCACAATAACGATGAACAATAGAATATTCTAGATGATAGGTCAAGTCTCATACGGAGACCTTATGTACTATAACAAATATTTTACTAAAAAGTCCTTAACCTAATTGGGCCAAAGGCCTTTACAAATTTAAATCAAAAGATGAAATAGTAATAGCAGCTTTTGGCCCATACAGGCCCAACTTCTCATTCCTAGCGTCGATCCATCAATTCTCTAAGGTCCGGCTCATTAGCAGGCCCAATAGCCCACGACAGCAACTTAAGCTTCAGTTTGAACTACACTTCACTTCGGATGCCTTCAGATGCCCTAGGTTCTTTGTGCTTTGCCTCATGCCACCGTCGCCGTGTCACAACTCCCCTTCCCTTCAGAAAACCCTTGCCCACAAGGTGGGGAAAATTTTCACAAAGTTGCAGGTACATCTCCCATGAAACTTCCTCAGCAATTTGTCCTTGCCAACGGATCAAAACTTCCACCACAGGTTTGTTCTTTACCTTCTTCAACCTTCGGTTTAAAGCTTCCGCTAGTTCAACTTTAATGGCTCCTCTGTTGTCGACAGGAGGGAGGGTTGCTATGGGTGTAACCTCTTGGTTGAGCTTGGGTTTAAGTTGGGACATGTGAAACACGTTGTGGATCTGCGCTGTGGACAGTAGCTTCAGTCGATACACCACCTCACCGATTTGTTGCTCCACCCGGTACGGGCCGTAGTATCTGGGACAAGTTTGAGGCTCTACCGTCGGTTGATGGTGGACTGTCGGTATGGTTGTAGTTTTAAGAATACCCAGTCCCCGATTTGGTAAATTTGTTCCTTCCTCTTCATGTTAGCGTACTTTCTCATCCTCTCTTGTGCTCTGATGAGGTTTTGCTTCAACAGGCTCCATAGCTGCTCACGGTTGCGCAAGGTAGTCTCTATTTCTTCTAGCCTTGAGGTACCAGGTACATAGCTTGTCAATTTGGGGGGTTTGTAACCGTACAATGCTTCAAAGGATGTCATTTTTATAGATGCATGCATGCTTGAGTTGTAACACCATTCTGCTAATTCGATCCACTTAGACCATTGCTTAGGCCTATCTCCTACGTAGCATCTTAGTTAATTTTCAACCCATTTGTTAAAAGCCTCTGTTTGGCCGTCTGTTTAAGGGTGGTAAGCCGTGCTAAAAGCCAGTTGAACTCCTTGCAAAGAAAGCATTTCCTTCCAAAACCTACTGGTGAAAGTGGGGTCTCGGTCGGACAAAATTGAGCTTGGCATGCCATGTAGCTTGAATACATGTTTCATAAACAGTTTGGCCACATCTTTAGCAGTATAGGGGTGGCAAAGAGGTACAAAATGTGCATATTTTGTAAACCTATCCATTATAACCCATAAAGAGTTGAACCTCTCCGACTTAGATAATCCATCAACAAAATCCATTATAATGTCTATCCACGGTTTTGAGGGAATGGGTAGAGGTTGTGAAAGCCCACCAGGTAGAGTGTTATCTACCTTCACCACCTGGCAGGTATCGCAATTTTTTAGGAAAGCCTTAACATCAGCCTTCTGTCCAGGCCAATAAAAATCCCTTTTTAGCCTGTGTAAGGTTTTATCAAATCCCATGTGACCCTCCATAGGGCTGTTATGAATTAGTTTTAGTAGTTTCTGAATTAACCCCTGATTGGCTGGTATATATAATCTGTTTTTGTACATCATCATTCCATTCTTGACTGTATAAGGACTATTGAGATCACCCTGTTGATACTTCTACCATAACTCTTGCAGTTTTAAGTCCTCCCCATAATGTTCCTTGATGTCATCTATCCAGTCCCAAGTAGGCAATGAAATAACTGACAATGTTACCTCGGATTCTTCTCCTTGCCTAGACAAGGCATCGGCCACCATATTCTCCCTTCTTTTTTTGAACTCAACTACAAAGTCATAGCCCAGTAGCGTAGATATCCACTTTTGTTGCATGGTAGTTCCTATTCTCTGGTCGAGTAGGAATTTGAGGCTTTGATGGTTAGTTTTAACCACAAAAGCCTGACCCAATAAGTAGGGTCGCCATTTCTGTACTGCTGAAACTAGTGCCAAAAATTCCTTCTCATAAGTAGACATTCACACATCTCTTCCGTTCAATGCCTTGCTGAAATAAGCTAAGGGTCTCCCCCTTTACATTAATACAGCCCCAATGGCCTCATCCGAAGCATCACACTCAATCGCGAATGGAAACTGAAAATCTGGTAGGGCTAAGATGGGGGGCTGTGTTACTGCTGTTTTGAGTCTATCAAATGTAGCTTGTGCTTCTTCATCCCAATGGAACTTTTCCTTTTTTAACAGATTGGTTAACTTGGCCGCTATAGCTCCATAACTCTTGATGAATCTTCTGTAATATCCCGTGAGGCCCAAAAAGCCTCTGAGGTGTTTAACAGACCGTGGTTTAGGCCAGTCTAACATAGCCTTAATCTTTCTCGGGCCAGCTCTTACTCCATAACCCGAAATTAAATGGCCCAAGTAAGATACCTCTTCACAACCAAAGCTACACTTGCTAAGTTTGGCAAACAATTGGTGCTGCCTCAACATGTCAAAATTGGCCTGTAGATGGCCAGGTGTGTGTAGCTGCATCTGGACTGTAAACCAATATGTCATAAAAAAATAAAAAAAATAAAACTAAAATGAATTTTTTGAGAAAAGGTTTAAAAACTAGGTTCATTAAGCTCTGAAAAGTTGAAGGGGCATTGGTCAAGCCAAAGGGCATGACCAAGAATTCATAATGACCCTCATGAGTGCGAAAGGCCGTCTTTGGGATATCTTCTAGTTTTACTCTGATTTAATGATAGCCTGATCTTAAATCTAGCTTAGAAAATATCTTGGCTCCATGTAACTCATCCAGCAACTCCTCCACTACCGAAATTGGATATCTATCTTTAACTGTAGCACTGTTTAATGCTCTGTAATCCACACACAAACGCCATGTGCCGTCAGCTTTTCTCACCAACAAAACAGGAGATGCATAAGGGCTTTGGCTGGGGTGAATCACTCCCGAGCTCAATAATTCCTTAACAATCTTCTTAATTTCATCCTTTTGAAAATATGGGTAGCGATAGGGACGAACAAAAATGGGTGTTGTTCCTGGTTGTAATGTTATTGAGTGTTCATGGGAGCAGTTGGGGGGTAAGCCTTTTGGGGTGGCAAAAATTTCAGTGTATTGGTTGAGTAGGTTCTGTATATAGCTTGGAATTTGGGCTGTTGAGGGCTGGTTGGAATTGTCAATTAGGTGTAGCATAATCCCCTTTTTCTCCATGCTGTTACACTTTTGAATGGAGCCTTCCTCAATCCATTTGTGTCCAGTAAGCCCTTTTAATATCACCACAAACTGTTGGCAAGTAAATTGCATAGTTAATTCTTTAAAATTCCAAAGTATTGGTCCCAATCCTTGTAACCATTGGACCCCCAGAACCATATCGCAGCCTGCCAACACCAGAACGTACATATCTAGGTGAAACTCAACTCCTTGAATGCCCACTTGTACTCCTTTCGCCTTACCTTCACTGTCTACTAAATCCCCATTGGCCATTTTAACTCAAACCTTATCCTCCGTTACTATAGGTATGGTTACCTGAGAAAGCACAGCTAGGTCCAGGAAGTTATGGGTACTTCCTGAATCAATAAGGATGATGACCCACTTAATGCCAATCTTCCCTTTCACTCTCATAGTATTTGGACCCATAGATCCAATGATGGCATGTAAGGAAATTTCTGGAGTCTTTTGCCAGTCATTTTCTACCTCACACAGTCCTCCTTGGTCAATCTGGACAAAATATTAACTAGTGTCTTCCATTGTTTCCTCATTTTCCTCTAGGACCTCCTCAATCAAATAAAGTTTATGACTATTGCATCTATGCCCCGGATGCCATTTCGAGTCACAATGGTAACATAAGCCCTTTTCCCTTCTTATTTTCATTGATTTGGGCTGATTTTCTGCACTGGTACTATGGCTTTGTTATATGGTTGGTGGTTTTCTGAGGGGTTTGGGTTCTATGGTGGCTGGTATTTAAATGTGGCTGGTTCAATATACTGAGATGGCTTTGGCTGTGGGTTTGGCTTTTTATGGAGAGTTAATTTTTCTTCTTGAATTCTTGCAAGCCTATAAGCTGTGAGAAGAGTGTGAGGATTGAACATCTTAACCGTCAAATGGATATCGTCTTTTAAACCACTAATAAAACAATTCAGCTTGTCACTTTCATCCAAACGCCTTAGCCTATTGGAAATAAGCTCAAAGGCAGTCTTATATTCTTCAACTGAACCCACTTGTCTTAGCCTAGTAATTTGTTCAACTGGATCATCATAGCTACTAGGACCAAAACGAATCAATAGGGCATTAACAAACTCCTCCCACTCAGTCAACAACCCGGCCTCATCCAGGCCTTGACACCAAACCAATGCTTTACCAACCAAGTGAAATGATACCAATCTTAAACGATGGTAAGGCAAGGTATTGTAAAATGCAAAGAACTGTTTTACCTTTTAAAGCTAGCCATGGGGATCCTCCCCATCAATGTTGGAAAGTCAAGCCGCACGGATCTGGGCTGTATGTCTCCCGCATGAGGTATCATGTGTTGCTCCATACCATCTCCATTATTGTGGGAACTGCTTGACGGATTTGTGTTTTTTTTTTTTTCAGATCATATGCTAGAGCTGAAAACTACTGCATCATTGAGTCCACTTGCTTTCAGATAGCTTGCAACTCAACAGCCATTGTAGCAAACTAGGAGTCAGTATTTTTGATGTGTGCTTCAGTGGACTTCTTGAAGGAGGTGAAACCTTCATGAAGGTCTTTCAATCTAGTGTCGTCTGCCATTGGAGCTAAAGAAAAGCAGGATCAAGGCTCTGGGATACCACTTGTAATAGCTTATAGTATATGAGATAGAAATGAATGGAAGAACTGTAATATTAATGTAATTGTCTAACGAACAGTAGCCACACTTTCTTCGAGGGAAAGCACTTCCACAGTAACGATGAACAGTAGAATATTCCAGATGATAGGTCAAGTCTCATATGGAGACCTTATGTACTACAACAAGTATTTTACTAAAAAGTCCTTAATCTAACTGGGCAAAAAGCCCTTACAAATTTAAATCAAAAGATGAAATAGTAATAGCAGCTTCTGGCCTATACGGGCCAACTTCTCATTCTTGGCATCAGTCCATCAATTCTCTAAGGTCTGGCTCATTAGCAGGCCCAATAGCCCACAACAACAACTTAAGCTTCAGTTTGAACTACACTTCACTTTGGATGCCTTCAGATGCCCTAGGTTCTTCATGCTTTGCCTCATGCCGCCATCGCCGTGTCACACCCTATTTGAACAAGGATGTGCCCTTCTTTAACAGTCATAGAAAGCTTTGTTGTGGCTGGTTCCACTGCCCTGCCTACATGTGTTCATGCAGAGAAGAATATTTCATCCCCGGTTACTAATAACTCTCTCGGCATACATTTCAATTGGATGTCTAGCCATTTGATCATTGAGATTTGTTTCAATGATCATGATTAGTCCCTCAACCTAATACAAGATGTGATTAATTTTACAAATGATGCTTATTGTCTGTACTTTCACCTTTCTTTTCTCTTTGATGTTTCAGAAATTGCGTCAAAAAGCATAAAACAGGCTTATTCAAGGCAGAACTTGGAGGGAATGATTATAACTACGCATTTTTTTCAAGGCAGAACTGTTGAGAGGAGGTCAAGATATGTTTCCAATAGTTTTTCAAGCAATAAAAGATGTTTTTAAAGCAAGTTTTCTTGGTATTTATAAACTGATTTCCTCCTTGCTTTTGCTAGTAAAATTACCTGCTATGGTTAGTCTCTCTTCATCTAATGCACTCTACGTAGAACACCTTAGAGACTTGAAAAAGAGCTACTATAATCTTACAGTCGCTTTGAAAAAGACTAGAATCTATTATTAAAAAATTAATTTCTCTTCATGTGAATATTATATTTATTTAATTTTCATCACTTTGAAAAAGACTAGAATTTATTATTAAAAAATTAATTTCTCTTCATGTAGATCTTGTATTTATTTAATTTTTTCAAAATGATTACACAGCATTTGCGTTCTCACAACTACAACAATCATTTCTCCTATTTGTTTATCCTATAATACGCATTTTTTTCAAGACAGAATCTGTAACTAATTTGTAAATAAATTTAATTTTTGTTAAAGGTAATATCCCGTATCTTGTTAAGAAAAGCTACATGATAATCCATAATTGTAGTGTTGAATCAAACACTTGGATTAACTATGACTGTGCATATAATTAGAGTCGATCTTATAATTTGCACAGCAAATAATCAAATAAATGGCTTTTAATTAGCCTCTAATCATGATAAATTATATACAGAAGAGAACAGTCACAATCTCTTAAAATTCAAAAGTGTCCAATAATATTCATTGACTCTGAACTTAAATGACCAAATTCATAGTTATAAATGCATCCACCAAAGTGTTGAAAGCTGGCTCAAAATTAAAACCCTGAAAATTAAGAAGAAGAGTGCAAGAGATCTACAAGCAAGCCATGGGCCATTGCATCTCCCATTGTTTGGATCTAAGGCTCCAATTGTCAAATTCATATGGAATAATGTGACAGTAACAATTCAGCAAATAATAGGTTTGTCAGCTGATTTGAACTTCAGATCTTACATATATAACAGCCATCTATTCAAACTGAATACAGTTGTAAAAAGAGTAAAAAAAATGTTAGTCTTATTACTCATGTAAATTTAAGAGTTTTTGGATGCAAGGATCTTTTTCAAATACTGATTTTCTCTTAGATGGCTTAAGAGTTGACCTAGTTGCATCATTTTATCTTGGATATTGGTTTTCCAGCGCATGCTTCAATCACTCTTATGTATGATAGTCAAGCTGATTACATTGAAATGGCATCTAAGGATCTACTAACAGATGTGCTCAAAATCTTTATATCAGAACTGATTACAATTCATCTGTTCTAAGCTTGGCATTAGTTCTAGAGTTCAAGAAAAGTACGAATGGGATGAGGGCTGTAGAATCTTTCATTTTACTCTCTCTATCATGGACCAAACCACCCCCAGAGCACCTTAAAGACCTACTGCAGGAACACATTGAGGAAGGAACCAAAGGAAATCAATCTGGAACAAATATCCAGGACTTCTATTTTTGAAGAAGTTTAATAACTAACTTTAGGACAAAGAACAAAGATAACTTATACATGAATTTACTTTTTCTTTATACAGATTAATAGGTGCGTTCAGCAACTTCCAACACCAATCACATGTTCTCATTCAAATCACTGCACTTAATGATGGAGGTGTAGAAGGGAGGAGGTGGGTCGAATAAAAGAGAAAAGTCACCTAGGTCCAGAAAGCTCCATTGCTTCCACCACAAGTGAAGATTCTTCTATAAAACTTGAATATCTTTGAGGGGTTTCAGAATATCCAAACCTTGGTGTCTCAACCTTCTGTGAGGCTTCCCACTTCTCAGCTAATCCATCCCCTTCCAGCATTTTTAGTACTTCTGACATCTTCGGGCGGCAAGAAGGATTAAATTGAGTACATAAGAGGGCAACCTGAACAATTTCTTCCAATTCAACCCTGTCAAAATTGCTCTTTAGATCCTTATCTACCATTTGACTTAGTTTCCCTTCCTGATGGAGCTTCTTGACCTGCAAAGGAGTTGCCATGCAGTGTAAGATGTATCTAAAGAAAGAGTGAGCAATCTAAGCCAAAGTATTTTCCTACTATTCCCCAATCATGGGAGGAATTATTAGCTTTTATGCAGTGATGGAGGTTTAATTTGAAGAGCATGATACATCGCAAGTTTCTAAACAGTATCCTCCTTTTAAGCAGCATAATATTTTATCTTAGGAGAAATATGAAGAGCGTGCAAAACAAGTCCTATAAATAATTTCTTTGATAGTTAAGTCCTAGAAATAATTCGATTGCATTAACAAATTATATGGCACTCCACTGTCATAATTTTTCATTCATGACCTGTGATTCCCAGCACTTTCCTCACCCTTCTCTCTATTTTATGTGTTGAGGAAAGTGGTTCATTATTCAAATTACCAATTTTCTCTATGCAAACATTATTCTAAATTACCAAAACACCCAGAGAAAGATAGAGTTACCCAATCAAGCATTACACCCTTCTGGTTTGCTGCTCGCCCGAAATCTATCGCCTTCTGACCTGTGATGAGCTCTAGGAGCAAAATCCCAAAGCCAAAGACATCAGTCTTTTCCGATGACTGGCCTGTTGACAAGTATTCTGGAGCAATGTGGCCGACAGTGCCACGCACGGCTGTGGTGACGTGAGAATCTCTATGATCCAAAAGCTTTGCCAACCCAAAATCTCCAACAACTGCATCATAGTCTTCATCGAGCAAAATATTTGCTGCTTTGACATCACGGTGGATAATTTTTGGGTCACATTGCTCATGCAAATATACTAGCCCCCTTGCTGTACCTAAAGCTATTCTCTTACGCCTTGTCCAGTCTAAAGTTGGCCGGCCATGAACATGATCTGAAAGAAAAGTCCAAAATGATGTCATTAGTTTTGAGCTGTTGCAAATCCTGGATACTTACTAAACAATGGAAGGCTAAAAGGCCCAAGATTAATTGACAAATTAGCTACCATAGCCATCTTGACTGGAAAATAATAACAAAAAAATGAAATTGAGTGATTAGTAATGAGATTAATGTGTTGAGGAAAGTACCTAAGAAAAAAAATTAACGTTTTGAGGAAAGTGGTTAAAGAGACTTCTGATCAAATTTTTAAAAGGAGGGAAAAAGAAAAACGGGACTTCTAAGGGCTATTATTAGATGCATGCGCATATATTTGAGCAGCAGTAAATACTAATGCTAAGTTTTATAAGGAAAAATTGCAGAATGTTAAAAATCTGGATGGTTATGTTACATTTCATAAGACATTTCCAGTGTAGCGACGGAAGTTTGGACCAATCTGGTAGTTGAAAAGTAAGTATTGGTAGCTAGATAGGCTAGAAAGATTATAGAATGCCAAGGGGCACCATTATGCAACAAGGTAGCAGTAGTAGTAAATTAATCGGGGGCATTGGAAGCAATCATTATGGCATTTGAGGATGCTTGCAAAGAATTGATAGCTAAGGTGATGCGTCCCCACTAGGCCAGTGCAACAGGAAGTGGGATGTTTGTTGTTTCAAGCTGAAACCATGGTTGAAGAAGAACCAGTAGTGGATAAGGATTTAGAGTTGCGTGGGTGCAGCAACTTTTGTTCCACACATTAGATGTGGCCAAAGTTTTAACAATTCTAAGGTGAGAAAGATATACAAGCAAGGATCAGAAAAATAACCAACAACTAGTGCCCTATTAGCTAACCTCTTAGCCGAGAGGCTACACTTCCATTGGGCATATAGGGGTAAACAAGGAGCCGCTCATTCTCAGTCGAACAGAACCCGCAAAGCCTGAGAAGATTCCGATGGACAGCCAAACTTATCATCTCAACTTCTGTCTGAAATTGAATTTCACCAGCAGCTGCATTAAAGTCCTTCAGCCTTTTAACTGCCACCAGAGTTCCATCGTTCAAGCATCCCTTGTATACAATTCCAAAACCACCTCTCCCTAGAATATTCTTTGAGCTGAAGTGGTCAGTTGCAGCTCGAAGCTCTTTAAATGCATACCTTTTCAAATGGCCAAGGCATACCTCCGGGTCATATTGATCTGCAACTGAGAATGCAGCAATAATCAGAAAATCAGAAAACAAAACCCTTACATGCATCAGACCAGATTCATAAAGAGTTTGTAAAAAAATAGTATAATTCCAAATCAATAATTTCAGTAGATACATTATGACACTAAATATAGGATTTACAGCTTAAACTGTAACTTTAACGCAAGGGGGTGCAAATGGTCTTGAAATTGGTTTTTGAAACTAGATTTCTCTCTCTTGCTCACTATGGACTAGAGTTCTATATTTTTCTTGATTGTAGCAACAGTATACTATATTCCTGATCACTGAAGCAACGAGTCCAATTCTTATTTCTGTGTTCATAATGGCTAATTCCCACTAAGATTAAATGCCAAGGCTCTAGAACAGTAGCTATTCCAGCAGCTCAAAATGCTTTCACCACCATGTGGAATAATTAAAGAGAGAATAATACTCAGCCACGATAATGTTTTAGAAGACTGAAAATGCTATTAGAAATCATGAGATCAAACAAGCAACTATAGATGAAATTCCATGAAAAGACCTCTGGATGTTAAATATACTCCATGTTAGGACACCCACAGCAATATACACAAAATAATAGCATGTTGAAAAGTAATAAATGGCTCACTCGAGCTAAGCTATAACAGGGAGACACTTCTTCCCATCAGCCTAAAAGTTTGGATAATCAGTGATGTAATAGTATAGCAATGGTCCCAACTTCAAAAGTCCAAACCTGAGTGCACATTTTACCCCATTATTAAACATTCCATATGTTGGTTCCACTTAAAGAAAGTCTAGCTCACTTATAAGAGGGAGTGTCAGATGCATTAATTAAATGATCAAATTCACTTCCTTCCATCAGGTTAAGTATTTTGGACAATTGGTGATAAAACTTGAATTTGACAAACATCATGTCCAATACAATGTGAATCATAATCTTGCGCATGGATACAAGGATGAGAGCTACAGCACAATCTGTCTGAGTGATACTGATACACTAAGAAATGGAAAACAAAGAAGACGAAGCAACCAACCATTGACATCAAAGAAAATCTGCTGGTTGTGTCTGTATCGCCACCAAACAACTAACCCAACAACAAGAATGATGAAAAAAACAGCACCAAAACTTGCTCCAAAAGCAATCGCCACGTTGTGGCTTTTTCTTTCAGAGTCTGATTGTCCTAAGAAACAAGAAATCAGATCCAAGGAACGTCAGAAAAATGCAATTGAGAATCAAGCTGAGATAGAAAAATTAACCATATAACATGGTCATAAACACCTTTTAGCTCATCTGGGGGGAAGGACAGTGGCTCTGGAAAGACAGCAGAACAATTGTTTTCAGCCTTAGCCCCGCAAATTAAAGGGTTACCGAAGATTCTGAAAGAGGAAATAGCAAGAGAATGTCAACCATTACAATTACAAACTTCTTGATAGAAATTCAGCATTGATAGAAAGTTGGAAAAAATGGCTCACTTGAAAGTTCTTGCTGGTATTTTTGGCAAGGTACCACTGAGATTGTTAAAAGAAAGATCTCTACATGTTCAAATTATAAAAGTGAATACATACTTATAAAATATGTGGATGGAAGAGTAAATTACTGACTGCAAAGGACAAGTACATACACGAGAGTAAGACCTTCGATATTGGACAGAGACTCAGGACAGGATCCAGAAAGGCTGTTATTATTTAACCTCCTGACTTGTTCATAAAACATTATTAAAGCTATTAGAGTTCCAAAAGCTAAACAATTAAGCATGGAGTAAATTGCACAACGTACAATTCTGAGTACGTTGGATCACCAGAACAGTGTGAAGGTAATAAAACTTACAAATAATTCAGGTCCTTGAGGCCCCCCAAGGAACTAGGTATATCTCCATTGAATGTATTGTTGGAGAGATCTAATGTCTGAAGCTTCTCCAACTTTCCAATGGTAGCAGGAATTGGACCTGAGATATCATTGTTCTGCAGCAGCCTACACATTTTAAAACCACGATTTAAGATTCAACTTAAATTTTGTAGCACTACCCAATTAAAACTCTTAAGCGAAGAAAACTTGGTGTGAAGATTTGAAAAAAGATGGGAGTAAATTAAGACCAGAAACAATCAACAAAATAGATGTTATACCCAACTGCCAAGAAAAAACGAAGTCAAATTCTAAGATTAGTGATAAAGTTGTAATAACTTACACAGATTGCAGGTTACTGAGGTTTCCAATCCCCGGTGATAATGTCCCGGACAAGCTCTGGCTTGGCAATCCCCTGTGACCAAAAAAACATTCAGCTTTTCTTTGACGAAAATCTATAGGAAGATGTTGGCAACTTTCGAAGGGCATAAAAAACTTACAAAACGGATACATAGCCATCGGCAGAACAAGTAACCATCCTCCAGCTACAGGGATCTACGGAATTAATATCCCAATTCTCCAGAACATTATGTGGATCAAACAGCCCACTTTTAATGGCCATCAAAGCTACAACTGTGGAAAGTTCAGGGGAAATAGAGAAAGTAAAGTATCGGGGTATGAAAAAAGAAATTACAAAAAGAAAAACGAAACAAAAAAGTGCTCTGAAGCCTCAGCTCCAAAGTAAATTCTTTATCCATCCACTATTTTCAATTCACCCAACGGGATTTCTCTTCTTTAGGAAAAAAATTGTGGAAGAAAGAGAAAGGAGTTCAATTGAAGATAATCCGAGAACTGACCTTCATAGTTTATACCAGCTGGAGAAAGAGTAGCAGAAGAAGTCTCCATCAATGCTAGAACCAGCAGACCAACTTTCCAGAGCATGAAACTACTTCTTGCCATACTCTATTCACAGTTACACTAAAAACTTCTCCCTTCTTTGCTCAGCCAGTATCCATCGATGGAAAGACCATAACCAATACGAACACAAGCCATTCTCAAATGAACTTATTTCTTAAAACTTCCCTTATTCAAACAAAAAGCTCGAAATCAGAAAACCAGACCCACCATTACAATAAACGGAAGACAGTGGCGGTATCTGTTAGCCTTTACACTCACAAACAAAACTCAGCTACTAGTAGATAAGCTTAAAGAAACGAAAGACCCAGATGCTAGTATAACTTGACCACAAAATACCCAGCCGGAAACAGAGGACTTTGAATCAAACCGAGTGGAATGGGAACCGAATGAGCTGGGACAAACAGCAAAAGAAAAGAGAATTTTCTCGAGAATGCAAGCGAGCAAACATCTAACCCTGAAATTCTGAGATCCTAGAGATCTGGAAATACCGGATGTGATTTCTATATGTTTTGGACAATCCCCACAAATTCCATGTGAGCATACTGTTGGTCTCTACTAGCACTGCTCTGCTCGTCCCCCGTGCTTCCCATACCATTATCACCCAGTAGGCTAGTACTCTTCTCTCGCACGCACACAAAAAATAAAAAATAAAAAAGATTAATGGTAATCACTCACGAAGATAGAACCAAACACGCAAAGGCCAAAACAAAATGCCAAAGTCGACACAGATACAGATGTAGACCCATTAACGAAAATTTCATGCTTTTTGGAAACGCAAATGAGGCAGTGAAAAACTGAAAATGTGTTTGGATTGCTTGTTGAAAGGGAAAAAAGAAAAGAAAAAGAAAACAATGTGCGTAAAAGTAAAAAATGCAGTGATTGGACTGCACTGAGGGGATGTGTGGGATTGATCAGTGAGAGAGGGGAGAGAAGAACAAGAAGAGGATGTCCATGGGCAAAGGATTGAAGGGTGAAAGTATTTTGTTGGAACTGGCAGGTCACGTGCTTGGATTGTCTTGTGTCTCTGTCGGCTTTTTGGCTCATTTTTTTTAAGGTTTTAAATAATCACATTCTGTTAAAGTTTCTGCTGTCTCAGGGCCCCACCTACCTCTCTAAAATGCGCCAATTAATTTTTTAAATCTTTTCCCATTTACTATTTACAGCAACTTAAAGCCGTTTACACACGAAACTAAAATATTAATATTAAGGGTGTGTTGGGAACAAATAAGAAAAATTATCCATTTTAAAATTTTTTATAATTTTATTTTTAAACTTTATTAAAATATAATTATTTTATTTAATCAATATAATTTTTCTACTTTCAAACAAAATATTAAAAATAATATTTTTTTAAAACAATTTTTTATTTTTTATTTAATCAATACAATTTTTCTACTTTCAAACAAAATATCTTTTTAATATTTTTCTACTTTCAAACAGTGATAATCTAGGTTCTCGGCCGGATTAAAAGAAAGAAAGATAAAATAAAAAAATAAAAAATAAAGTTATAATAATTTTTTTAAAATTTTAATTTTTTTAATTCATACTTTTTTTAAAATTTTTTACTTTTTTTTAAATTTTTTTAAAAAGTTATAATAATTCTTACTATAAATGATATATTAACACACTAATTTATTTCTATTAAAACTGTTTTAAAAAATGGATATTGATTTAGAGGTGGCAAATCATATTTTTGGATTGTGTTCATGTCGTGTTAAGTAATGAATAGTCAATTATATAAGTTAACTCAAATCCAATTCCTTAAATTAAATGTGTCAAACTTTCAAATCCTAACTCGTCACATTTAGATAAGGGGTCGTATCGTCTCACTCGTTTTGATCTAGTTAATAATTAATTAAAAATATGTTAACACAATACGATTCATTTAAATCCATTTATTTCATGTAAATTAGTTGAACTAAAATGCATAATTCATTTGACCTGATTAACTTAATTTCATCTAAAAATTAAAATCTATATTTAATTAATAACCACAATATATTAAAAATATATATCAGTATTTTTCAAATGTTAACATATAATAAAATCAATATTATAAATCATACAATAACAAATATGAGTATAGGTTTAAAATTACAATTTCAATAATAAAAATAATAAAAACATAAGCATACTAAAAAATATCAATTTACAACTTAACAATAATAAAATTTTAATTTTAAAATAAATTTTAAATAGGAGTTGATTTTATGTTAAGCAGATTGACTTGTTATAGATTTATTTATAAATTGTGTCTTAACGAGTCAATTTATTTTTATCTGAATCCTTTAAGATTAAACTTAAATTTACTACTTTGATATTATGTTCATATTATATCCACACTTAAATTTACTACTTTGATATTATGTTCATATTATATTCACATATAGGATTGCCTATTTCCATCTCTATATAATTAATTCAACCAGTTTTCCTTATTTTATAATTCATTTATATTTATATAGGCAACAATTTTGTTGCCGGTAAAAGATCCTAGCACGGATATGATTGATCCAACAGACAGTAGAGTGATAGCTGGCAGTAAGCTCTTACCCAATGGCCAAACTTTTTGCATGATTCTTTAATTTTTTTAATTTTTTAAATTTTTTTTAGAAAGAAAAAGAAAGAAATTTAGTCTTAATTTATTTCGTACGTAATGAAATGGGGTGAGAAATGAATTGAGTTGAAAATTAAAAATTAAATAAAATATAATTAAAAAAATATTTATGTTAAATTTATTTTTATTTTAAAATTTAAAAAATTAAATTATTTATTTTTTATATAAATTAAAAAAAAATTATAATAATTAAATAAATTAAATTAAAAAGAATTATAAAAACTAACAATGGCTTAATAACTGAAGAACGAGTAGCACCGCTCTTTCATACTGTTACTTAGTTTTTTTTTTATCTTTTTATATTTTTTTATATATTAAAATATTTTTAAAAAATAAAAATATATTAATATATTTAAAATTATTTTCTTAATTATTAAGTGATCAAGGTGAAGCGGTATGGTTTTGGCGGCACACTATATTTTTGTAACTGAAAACTGGTATTAAAATAGGAGGAAGGGAGGGAGCGAGTGAGTGTGGGTGTTGGTTGGTGGTGGGAGTGCGTGCGAAGGGTATTTGTACTGTTAACCAAATTGTTATTCTTTGTTGGATAGCGTGAGAGAATCTCCAAATATGCTCCCACCGGAACATATGCCGCATCTCTTGCCTTTCTCTTCCTTCCCCCTCTTACTTCCGGTCAAACTTAAACGTAGACGGAGTTGTCTCATTTTCATTCTTATCCTAAGGCTGTAACGTTGAGATGATATCTTATAATTTTAATTGATATGTAAATAATAATATTTTATATATTATTTATCTAAATATATTATTTATATTTAAAATAAATATTTAAATATATGAAATAAATTGAGATGAGTTAAAAAAATATAATAAATCTCATCAATTATTAATTTGAGATGAATTGAAATCACTTTAACAACCAAACGTAATCTTAAGTTGTTTATGTTAGAAAAGTACTTTATATTTGTTATATTACAAAAATGAAATTATAAATAACAAGATTTAGAATGGAAAAAAAATATTATTTTTTTAGAAAACTATATTTTTCTTCTATTGTGAATAAAAAGTAATATTTATAATCGTGAGTGTATAAACGTCACGCAATCATTTTAAAAGAAGTAAATATAGACAGGATCCATATAAAAAGAAAATTAATTTTTTAATAATAGATTCTACTTTTTTTAAAATAACTGCACAATATTTATACATTTCATGATTGTATGTAGCATTACTTATTGTAAATATGGTATTCTATTGTCATATCACTAATATTTATACAAGTTTTACTTTTTAATATATTTCGTAAATTCAATACAAATCCGACATCAAATGAGTGAATTTAGATTTGAAATAAATGAATTTAAGTAAAAAATTAATATCCGTGGTACGAAAGCCAAAAAATCATACTGAATGGAATGCTGAATACAAATAGTTATATTACATTCAGATTCTAACAACAACAAAGACATATAAAACTATAGGGTAATGCTACATATCAATTTTGTGTATTTTTTGTATAATTTATTGATGTGATTAGTTAATTAATCTTTTTAACTACATAATCAATCATATCAATAAAATACGTAAAAAATTATACAAAAATAATTACACACAAAAATTTTAAAAACTATAAGACCCGACATAATCTTAGATATGTTGTTTGTGAAACCCATAACCCATAGCATGATCGTGGGTCTCAGATTCGTGGCCGTTGAGACCAATAGTCGCATCATGGGTCTTAGATTTATTGCCATTGAGATGTCGCACTCTGTTTGGGTAGTTGGGAGATTTTAGGTAATTTATAAATAGTAATGTAAAAAATAGTGAAAAATAACGGTAAAATATTAAATAGTAATAAATAATAATAATAAATAAGTAAAATAATAATAATAAAATTTTAAATAATAACGCTCATTACTCAAACACAACCTTAGATGTATTGCCTACGTCAGATTTGTTGTCTATCTAGGTTGGATTTGTAATTTTTTGTAGGATGGCTTACGATCTATGCGATTTATGGGTTGGATTGTGGGATTTTAGGTTGAATGGATAATGTGTTGCAATTAAGACGAATGACGATATCAATCTGTCGGCTGGTTTAGTGGGCAAGGGCATTCTTCTTATGAGGGGCATGGGCAGAGGTGGATGACTATATAGCCACCATGTTCAGGCGGGAATGGGTTAGGGAGAGAGGCTGACTACTCCTTATGTATTTCGCCTTCCAAAAGTATCTTGCCTTGACCATGAAAAAATAGAGTTATAATTACTTAAAATACGGTCAAGCCATTTTGATCATAATAGGTAAAAGCTTGAATATTCTTAAAAAATAAAAAAAGAGAGAGGTTTTTCAAATCCAAGCTCCTCGAAAATATTATTTTAAATTAGAATTTAAATTATTTATCAATATCATCGTTACAAATTCTCACTTTTCCTCTTTATCTACGGTTAGTTAGGATAGTTATCCTATTTTAAAAAATGCATTCTCATATATTCAATAGTAATATTGAATATAATCTTAGTGTATATAAATTCTGTGATAAGGGCAAACTTGTTTGCATGTACCCATATCACATATTTCCATTCTTCCTAAGATCAAAATGCGATTTAAGTGGGAGAACATGTAGATGAGTTGCTAAGCTAGTATCTACGGGGGCTCAAGTTTCATGTATGAGTCGGTTTGAGTGTTGAGAAATGTTGGCTTATATTGTGAATAATAGTAAAAAAAATCAGTAGAAAGTAATAATAGAATACTGAATAATAATATAAAGTAATGAATAATAATAAAAAGTAAGTAAAAAATAATAATATAGTAATGAATAGTAGTAAAGTATGTTAAATATTGAGGTATCCTCGATACCCAAACACACCCTAAAGCTTTACCCTAGAGTAATTACCCGTCGTAAAAAAAAATGTATATAAATCACATATACCTCATCTAAAAATTTAGATTAGAAATTCTATAACAAAAACGTTTATTTCTTCTAGTAGGTTTCGTATTTTTTCTAACTTAAAAAAAAAAAAATTGCACAATTTATACATCATTTCACATTTTTTAAAGAGATGCAAAAGAACATGTGGCATCCAAGAAATCAATTGTCCGCTAATTATACCGGCAACTAAAGAAATAATAAGTTAGAGAGAGAAAGAAATATAGGTTTTTAATATGAAGTAGATCCAGCAATATAACTCTACGGGTCATACCTAATGGGTATGTTTGTCACTTTGGGAAAACTGAATATTCTCCAATCTATTAATTTTAAAATATTTAATTTTCTCGTCACTCATTCATGGGAGTGATACACAATGCTCAAAGCATTCTTACAATTTATAAATTGTACGAAAACTTTAACAACCAAACTCGAGACTCCAGACCCAAATCTAATTGGATTTTGGTCTGCCCAAACAAAAAAGTTATCTTTATATAATCTTTATAATAATATTTAAAGTAATGATATATACAATCATATAACTTTTAAGTATTATATAATTATTTTAAAAAATAGTAAAATTTATTATTAAAAAATTAATTTCTTTTTATGTAAATTTCGTATTTATTTATTTTATTCAAAGTAATTTTATAGCGATTATACACTCACGACTATAACTGTTATTTTTTTAATATTTATGTCAAATTACTTAAGACAGTGAAAATAATATTTATTTAATTCATAATGCTATATATTAGACACTAATGTCTTTCTAATAGTAAAATACATACATAACATAATATGATTTAAAATTTTTTTTTTTAAAAATACGAATCTTACGAATTAAATTTTACTCTTTTAAGGGATATAATGATATTGTGGTCTAAAATATAGTAACTTTATTATTAATTTATTTAAAAGTACGAGGTGATGTAATGATTAATGTCTGTTATCATATCAGTACAGATGATAAAAGTAAGAAGAGGGGATAAAAGTAAGATGAGAGTACAGTAAGCGACTCCACGATCCGCATACATGGCACTACTGCTTTCGGTTCAAGACCATGAGTCGAAGGGGGGGACCCGAACTAAAACAAGAGACAGTAGTAAAGAGATTAGAAAGATTGAGAATGATGAAAATACATTGTACCACAATGTGTGGTGTTTTGGATTGTTGATTGGGAAATCTTAGTCTAGTCCAACATGGTTGTTGCTCTTCATGATTCGGTGATACTTTTTTGAAAGCTTTTGATCTGGCGAAAAGGGACAGTAAAGAAGAAAAAGCAGACTTTGGATGATGATAAAGAACTCCCAAAAGAAGAATACAAGAAAGTGGACAACCTTGGGTAGGCCCAGCATTTTCAGGCTATATGTATGTACATATGCACGTAGAGAGAGAGAGAGTAGCCCATCAGTCAGACTTTCTGGGTTTTCTTCTTTTTTACTCAGATAATTTTATTATAATAATTCAAAATACTGTGTGATTGGAAATGTCTATAATCTCCTTAAAATATTCAAATATTAGAAGTTAAACAGTCAAAGAAATGCAAGAGGAACATATAAGGAAAGGAATTTGGGACTAATGGAGTTGCTATCTTTCATATTGTTGAGTAATATTAGATATAGTTATAGATTATATAAACATTACGTATTTTTTTTAAAAGGAATAAAATTTATTGTTAAAAAATTATTTTTTATATAAATTTTATATTTACTTATTTTTAAAATAAAATATATAATACTTATTTACTTTTAAGACTGTAAATACTATTTCTCTTATTATAAATAATTTTGATACAGATGAGATTGGGATGGTAAAAAAGATGATTTCCTTGGGGCCCACCAGGAAGAAAGTTGAACAATCTGTTGCTATAGTGAACCCATTTTTGGAGTCATGTAGGCAAGGGAGTTGGAAAACCAACTGCATGCTTACACCAACTAGGAGTGTTTTCCTTGTTGGTTAGTTCTGTTAGGTTAGTATTGGTAGTAGGCATCGGAATTCTGAGGTTGCATTCTATTTGCAAAAATCCCAGTGGAGCAAAATAGTTTGTTTTTATAACCATTCTCATCTCATCTAATAATTATAATTTTTTTAAATTTTTATACAAAATAAAATAAACAATTTAACTTTTTCAAATCTTAAAATAAAAATAATATTAAAAAAATATATTCTAAAAATATTTTATTCAACTTTTAACTTTTATCTTAACTCATATCCTCTCTTGCCCGAAAACAAACTAGGCTAAATGGCAACTACTCAACAGAAAAATGGAAGTAAAGGATCACATTTTTCTTTTTTTCTTTGTTGGTTACGCGTCCAAGGAAATGGTGATGCAACACTGGCCTGTTCGTTTGTTTTGGTGGGTGGGTACTAACTCTTTGTTTTTAATTGGATCAGGCCTTACGAAAAGGACCCGTGAGGCTTTCAAGGCCACACACATCACCCTGACACGCTCAAGGTTGTCTGTCATACTTCATTGGGCTCATGGTCCATATCCTATCTTGTTGAACTCATGGTAATGCAATCACATTGACATTGTCATCCATGGCATAGAGGAGCTTAGAGGACGAGAATGATTTAGGAAATCGTCGCGCAAAAAATCCCAATCCGAAAGTTTGCTCGATTGAGACTCTATTGATCGAGATTTTCGATTTTAGCCTTTTTTAGTAGAGTTTTAATCCTATTTGATGTGAATGGAGCATTTAGGATCTCTTTTGGACGACGAGATTGCTAGTTTTAAGTGATCTTAGACTTCAAATTTGATTTACAAAAAGATTAGGCTTTTAAAGGAAGTTTCGTATTAGGATTTTTATTTTTTATTTTTACGATTTAAAGCCTTTGAGTGTACATATATAAAGAGGCAACTCGTGGGTTAATGTTTAGGTATTGATTATTATGGATCAAAATCTGCTCAAGTTCTTGTCTGAATCAGAAGATTTTAAGCAAGAGACAAACACAAAGTGAGTCCCACAATATTTATATCTAATTAATGCTTCCAATATTTCTACGAGCAACAATAAAAATTATTGGATCATTTTAATTTGTCTTCCTCTTTTCTACTTGAGTTTTTTAAATTTTGGATAATAACTTTAAACCGACTTGTATGACTACCTTTAGCAATTAATTATTATAAACCGACTTATATTACCGTATTTAGCCATTAAACCAATTTAAGCTATATATAAACTGTCTTTATACTCCTATATATATGGGTCCCGTTTATTTGTATAGAATTATGTTTTCATTATTGAATAACAAAATTTTCTCTTGTAATATTATTTTTTTTTAATTTTATAAAAATTTTCTTTTCTTATTATTGTTATTTGAAATGTAATTGATATGCACTTTGAGAGTGTATTTTTCTATGTTGATGTGATTTTATGAAAGAGTTGTATGATCTCCATGAAGCTAATTTTGTTTCTACCATATGTGTGTTGACTGCGTCATTGGATCACGAACTAATGATAAAGGATAAATTCTGTTGCCCAGATGACTAACACAAGAGGGGGGTGAATTGAGTTGTATTAAAAAAAATAACAATTATAAATCAAATATATAATATAAAATATAAACAAAATATGAAATAACAATAAATATAAAGAGTAATGGTAAGAGAGAAGCAAACTCAGTATGTTAACGAGGTTCGGCCCCACTGCCTACGTCCTCGCCTCAAGCTACCCCTTGAGGATTTCCAAATTCACTATTCAACCTCCTTCAGGTGGAGATAGAAACCTATTACACCTTTGAACAACACCGCTACAAAGGATCCGTGTAGAACACCCTCTACACTTGCAATCACCTTACACGTGGTGATTCAACTATTCCCCGTGTAGAATACTTTCTACACACACAAGGGTTATACACACCCTTTTTCTGATACAAAAGCTGATAGTGGGTAGGTTATCAGAAAACACTCCTCAACGAGTGAAATAAGAACAATACAGCGCAAGCTATATCTCTCAAAATGAACAAGGATTAAGGCTCAATGTTTAGAGAAGAGAGAATGAAAGCTTTGAATGAATGTTGTATGCTCTTGGTGTTGTAAATGTGAAGCTCTCAAATGATCTATTTATAGGCATATGAGACTTCATATTCAAATTTAAAAAGATTCACATGTCAAAGACAACATCATTAACTTTTTCAAAAAATTCAAATAAAAGGTTCTTCTTTTTCAATTGTCAAAGACAACATCATTCACTTTTTCAAAGAATTCAAATAAAAGGTTCTTCTTTCTCAATTGTCAAAGACAACATCATTCACTTTTTCAAAAAAATCAAACCTAATCTTTTACTTTTGGCATATGACAAAATGAGCACACTTTCATTTTCAAAAAATTCAAACCTAATCTTTTACTTTTTGTATAAGTCTAAAAAAGCATCAATCACTTTTGAAAATATTCAAATAAAACATGCACATGTGAAAGATGATAATCAATCATCTTTAATATTTTCAAAGTTCAACCCTTTAATCAAGGCATGCACATGCAAAAGATGACAATCAATCATCTTTCAAAATTTTCAAATTTAATTTTCAAAAATATTCATGCACATGTGGAAAATGTATTTTAATGCTTTATGATAAAATATTAATTTTGAGCATTAATCCTAATTTTGAATTTTGAAGAGATTTACAACATTACTCTATAATTTTAATGTGAACTTGTTCCCTTCTTGCTCATGCTTGTTTCCTTGATGTGCTTGACTCCATTGTGTAGACAACTTGAGCTTGAGACTTCTTTATTCTTTGAATTCATTTGTTATCATCAAAATCCATGTGTAGATTTATAATCACATGAAACTTGAAACCTTGAGTTCAACAATCTCCCCCTTTTTGATGATGACAAATATTTGATAGAACTTGAAACCTATATTAATACTTAAGCTCCCCCTGAAAATATGCGTTAGTTTTTCAAGCAAAAGTATAAATATAATTCCAAGCATATATAACAAGTTTAGCAATTTAAACAATGTTAATGTTCTAGTCTAACACTTCTCCCCCTTTTGGCATCATTAAAAAGGATCCGCAACAAGTAAATGGACTGAAGAAAACGATCCGTTTAATAGTCACTGTAGATAGTTGAAAAATGGAGCCGTCCGTGACCCGACAAGTGCTGCAAAGCCTCGAGGCCTAACTCTATGAATTTAATACGGCTAAAGATTTAAACAATCGCCTGATGTTGTTGACAAACGGGATTGAAGGCTCCGAGTTTCTATAAAAAAATGATCATTTTCATCTATCGGATGCCAAAAAAATAATCACTTCTTGACCTGAGTTCTGTTTTTCCACAACGATAGAATGACTGAGCAATTCTCTTCCACTAATGTTCCAGACTTGAAACAGGAACCCTTGACGCATCAATCATCAATCTTCTCTCCTGAGGCCGTCAATACCATGATAGGAGCAGTGAACCGTTTTTCTAGTAAGGCTGATTCTGAGATTATTGCAGAATCAAGAATGCTCAGTAATCAATATGCTGCCTCTGTTACGATCATGTCTCGAAGGTTAATGGCGAGGGTGAGTGAGATTGATCATCTTAACATGCAAATATCTGAGTTACGACAGAAGCTTGCTAATAAGGATAGTGAGAATAAAAGGCTAAAGCAAGAAAACCAAGAGTTGAAAAAATTTGCAGATTGGTATGCTCATGATCTGCAACCACGAATAGAAGAGCTGGAACGAGAAAGGGTTCAGATACAAGGTCAACATCGGCAGATAACAGCAGAGGTTCATCGTTTACTAGAAAAATAGGGACAATCTACTGTTAATCTCGCTGGCTTAGTAAGAAAACTTTTGACAATGTGTGTCCAGCATATCTTGTATTTCTTTTGACTAAATAAGATTTGAAGAGAAAATAGTTTGTCTTATTCTTTATGCTATCTCTATAAAATCAGTCCTGAAGTTCATCTAATCCGCATCAAGTTTTCATCTCATCTCTATAACTCATCTGCATTCCTTCAGCATTCTCGTTTTAAGCCTTCTATTCTTTTCTCAATGGCTCATTCTTCTAACATTTCTCTAGATCCATCCATGAGGCATTCTGCATCTCAACCTCCTCTTCTTTCTGCAGCTACCATTGGTGCCATGTTGCAGCAAGAAAATAATAATCTGACTAATAAGTCAGATTCTGATGCTATTTATGACTTGGTGAGTCTTGGGACTCGCTACTCTTCCTCTATTGTGGCTTTTTCTCAGCGGCTACAAGCCAAAAATCACGAAGTTGAAAAGCTCAAAGAACAAATTGTTGTACTTCAACAAATTGTTCAAGAGTCTCACACAAGGGAAGGAATCATTCGGCAGAAGAATAAACAGTTGAAATCTTTATTAGATTCTTCATTCCGCTTGCCAGTTCCCATGAATAAGAATGACATGATATTGTATGAAGAGAATGAGCGTCTCAAACATGAGGCTAAGAATCTCAAATTTATGTAAAAGTATTAAAAAAAATCTATCTCTATTTTTATTGACTCTGGTCTATCTTTTAAGAGATATTCATAGCATGCATCATACCTATTTCTCTTCTGATCATACATAATCTATCTTCTGGTAAAGGTTTTGTGAAAATATCTGCTAACTGATCGTGTGTGTTTGTGAACTCTAACATTATATCACCTTTTTGCACATGATCTCGAAGAAAATGATACCTTATTTCAATATGCTTAGTTCTAGAATGTTGTATTGGGTTCTTTGAAAGATTTATAGCACTTGTATTATCACATTTGATTGGAATGTGATTATACATGAGTTTAAAATCTTCAAGTTGTTGCTTCATGTAGAGAACTTGAGCACAACAACTACCCGCAACAACATATTCTGCCTCAGCAGTAGATAGTGCAACAGAATTTTGTTTTTTACTAAACCAGGAAACTAATGCATGACCTAAGAAATGGCATGCTCCACTAGTGCTTTTTCGATCTATTTTACAGCCAGCATAATCTGCATCTGTGTAGCTGATTAGATCGAAAGATGTGTGCTTAGGGTACCATAACCCTAGGTTAATTGTACCAATAAGATATCTAAGAATGCGCTTAACTGCAATTAAATGTGATTCTTTTGGAGATGATTGAAAACGTGCACATAAGCACACACTAAACATAATATCTGGTCTACTGGCTGTTAAATATAATAAGCTACCAATCATACCTCGATATATCTTCGAGTCAACTGGCTTACCGGATTCATCTTTATCAAGTTTAGTTGATGGGCTCATTGGTGTTCCAATTTCCTTAGCATTTTCCATCCCAAACTTCTTCAGTAATTCCTTAATATATTTTGATTGATTGATGAATGTCCCACTTTTTGCTTGCTTAATTTGCAATCCGAGAAAGAATGTAAGTTCACCCATCATGCTCATCTCAAATTCTTCCTGCATAGTCTTAGCAAAAACTTGACACATATTTTCATTAGTAGCACCGAATATTATATCATCAACATAAATCTGAATCAAAAGAATATCATCATTTTCATATTTAATGAAAAGAGTTGTGTCGATTTTTCCTCTTGAAAAACCTTTTTCAATCAAGAAACCACTGAGTCTCTCGTACCAAGCTCTAGGAGCTTGTTTAAGTCCATATAGTGCTTTTGTGAGTTTGAAAACATGATTTGGGGAAATATGATTTTCAAAACCTGGAGGTTGCTCAACATATACCTCTTCATTTATAAAACCATTTAAGAAAGCACTTTTAACATCCATTTGAAAAAGTTTGAAATCTTTATAACAAGCATATGCAAGTAGCATTCGAATAGCTTCTAATCTTGCGACAGGTGCATATGTCTCATCATAATCGATTCCTTCTTCTTGATTAAAACCTTGGGCTACAAGTCGAGCCTTATTTCTAGTAATGACTCCAGACTCATCTTTCTTGTTTCTAAAAACCCATTTTGTTCCAATAATAGTATAATTTTTGGGTCTAGGAACAAGTGTCCAAACATCATTTCTTTCAAATTGATTCAACTCTTCTTGCATAGCTAGAATCCAAGATTCATCAAGAAGTGCGTCATCAATATTTTTGGGTTCAATTTGAGATAGAAAAGCAGTATGATTACAAATATTTCTAAGAGATGATCGAGTACTTACACCTTGTGAAGGTTCTCCCAAAATTTGTTCCACTGGATGATCTTTCACAAATTTACACTGTTTGGTTGCATCTTGTATTAAATTTTGATGATCTTTCCTGATGGCTCCATGTTGAACTTCCTCTATTGCTTTCTCTTTGTTGAGATTGAGACTTTCTGTGATATTTATACCTTCTGTTTCTTCATCAATAGATTTCTTGGAGAGTGGAGAATTAGATTCATCAAATACTACATGCATAGATTCTTGTACAGTTAAAGTCTTTTTGTTGAATACTCTATAAGCTTTACTATTAGTAGAATACCCGAGAAAAATACCTTCATCAGATTTTGCATCAAACTTGCCTAAATTATCTCTGTCATTCAAAATAAAACATTTGCATCCAAATACATGAAAGTAACCAATGTTGGACTTTTTCTCATTCCAAAGCTCATAGGGGGTTTTATCTAATTTAGACCTTAACATAACTCTATTTATAACATAACATGCAGTACTTACCGCTTCGGCCCAAAAATAACTAGGCAAGTTGTTCTCATTGAGCATTGTTCTTGCCATCTCTTGAAGAGATCTATTTTTCCTCTCTACTACCCCATTTTGTTGAGGAGTTCGAGGAGCAGAAAAATTATGAATAAAACCGTTTTCATCACAAAATGTTTCAATATTTTTATTAACAAACTCTTTTCCCCTATCACTTCGGATACTTGAAATAGTATAGCCCTTTTCATTTTGAATTCTCTTGCATAACTTGGTAAAGGCATTATGTGCCTCATCTTTATGAGCAAGAAAGATGACCCAAGTATATCTAGAGAAATCATCAACAGTAACAAATGCATAATATTTTCCTCCTAGACTTGCAACTCTATTTGGTCCAAAAAGATCCATGTGTATCAGTTGCAATGGTCTAGTAGTGGAAATATGTTTCTTAGTTTTAAAAGAAGTTTTTGTTTGTTTACCAAATTGACATGCATCACAAATTTTGTCTTTAAGAAAATATGTTTTTGGTAAACCTCTCACAAGATCATTTTTTGAAAGTTTGGAAATAAGTTCCATGTTGGCATGACCTAATCTTCTATGCCATAACCAACTAGTTTCATTTTGAGCTGACAAGCAAATAGCATCTTGTGAGGTAATTTCTTCAAAATCAATTGTATAAACATTATTGTTTCTAAAAGCAATAAAACAAATATTACAATCATGATCATTCAAAATAATGCATTTATCCATTTTAAAAGTAACTGTAAATCCTTTATCACATAATTGACTTATGCTCAAAAGATTATGTTTTAAACCTTCAACAAGTAGAACATCTTCAATTATGAGAGAAGATTCATTACCAATTTTACCTATTCCCACGATCTTCCCTTTCGAGTTGTCTCCAAATGTCACGTGTCCTTCTTCTTTAGATCTAAGATCAAAGAACTTAGTTTTGTCTCCCGTCATGTGTCTTGAACATCCACTATCTAAAAACCACTTATTTTTGCTTGTGGATGACTTCATGCATACCTATAAAAACAATTAAAATGATTTTTCTTGGTACCCAAGTTCTTTGGGTCCTTTATTTATTAGTATTAGAAGAAACAAGATTTTTAGGTATCCATATGGCCCTAATAGTCATTGTATGATTTCTTCTAATAGGACAAGTATGATAATTATGATTATTTCTATTACAAAAATTACAAATAGCATGTGACATATATGAAAAACTTGAATGATTATAATAATATCCTTTTTTGACAAAATTATTTTTATGAAAAGAATTTTGAATATTAGTCTTTGAGGTAGAATGATTATCAAAGAAATTTTTATAAGGTTTGTATTTTTGTTTTGGCATATATCCCAAACCTGCCTTGTCAAAAACACATCTTTGACTACCAAGAAGTTTTTCAAAATTTCTTTTTCCATTCGTAAAGTTTTCAACAATATTTTCTAAATCGGTTTTCTTCTTATTCAATTCAAGATTTTCATATTTCAAAATGATACTTTCTTTTCTTAAAATTTCAATTTCGTTTGTTAAAGAAGAATTTTTCTTTTTCAAAGCAGTATACTTGATACCCAATTTTTCAAATTCCTCATAAATCTCTTCTAAAACATTTTGCAATTCTTCATATGAAGGATTTTCAATATTATCAAGATTTGTTACCTCAATGTCATCTTTAGCCATAAGACAAAGATTTGCTGATTCTTCATTGCTTGCTTCACTATCTGAGCTACTTGAATCATCATCCCATGTAGCTTTCATTGCTTTCTTGCCCTTGTTTCGATCTTTCTTTAGCAGAGGACAATCTGGCTTGATATGACCAGGTTTATTGCATTTATAACAAATTAAAGTGTCGTTTTTACCTGAATCTTTCTTGGAAAACTTTTTGAAAGATTTCCTCGGAGGAGTTCTATTTTTCTTCAAGAACCTCTGAATTCTTCTTGTTATCATCGCAACTTCTTCATCTTTATCGTCATTTTCCTCATCTTCATCACTTTCACTTTCATGAGGAACAGCTTTAAGTGCTAAGCTCTTCTTTGGCTTTCCTTCTTCTTCTCCTCTTTTCAATGTGTACTCATGGGTGATAAGTGACCCGATGAGTTCATTGACTTCGAGCTTCTTGAGGTCTCTAGCTTCAAGAATCGCTGTAACTTTTGATTCCCAACGTTTTGGTAAAGAGTTGAGAATTTTTCTTACTATCTCCACCTTGGAATAAACTTTGTCAAGAGTTGTCAAGCTGTTTATGATGTTAGTAAAACGAGTGTGCATACTAGAAATAGATTCATCATCATTCATCTTAAACATTTCATATTCATGAGTAAGAATATAAATTTTTGATTCCTTGACTTGCGAAGTTCCTTCATAAGTTACTTCCAAGTTATCCCAAATTTCCTTTGCCGTAGCGCAATTCATTATTCTATTAAACTCATTTCCATTAAGAGCATTATATAATAAATTCATAGCAGTTAAATTTAAAGTATAAAGTCTATCGTCTTCACGATCAAACTCTTCTTCTTCCTTTTTGACCTTTACTCCACCAACCACTTCTGTTGGAATATAAGGTCCATTTACAATACATTTCCATATTTCTCTACCTTGAGCTTGAAGAAATATTCTCATTCTAACTTTCCAGAATGAGTAATTATCTCCACAAAAGAGTGGAGGCCGACTACTAGATTGACCTTCACCAAATGAAGCTGCAATGTTAGCCATAAGATCTTAACTCAAAAGATAGTTAATCTTATAATAGAGCTCTTAGCTCTGATACCAATTGTTGCCCAGATGACTAACACAAGAGGGGGGTGAATTGAGTTGTATTAAAAAAAATAACAATTATAAATCAAATATATAATATAAAATATAAACAAAATATGAAATAACAATAAATATAAAGAGTAAGGGTAAGAGAGAAGCAAACTCAGTATGTTAATGAGGTTCGGCCCCACTGCCTACGTCCTCGCCTCAAGCTACCCCTTGAGGATTCCCAAATTCACTATTCAACCTCCTTCAGGTGGAGATAGAAACCTATTACACCTTTGAACAACACCGCTACAAAGGATCCGTGTAGAACACCCTCTACACTTGCAATCACCTTACACGTGGTGATTCAACTATTCCCCGTGTAGAATACTTTCTACACACACAAGGGTTATACACACCCTTTTTCTGATACAAAAGCTGATAGTGGGTAGGTTATCAGAAAACACTCCTCAACGAGTGAAATAAGAACAATACAGCGCAAGCTATATCTCTCAAAATGAACAAGGATTAAGGCTCAATGTTTAGAGAAGAGAGAATGAAAGCTTTGAATGAATATTGTATGCTCTTGGTGTTGTAAATGTGAAGCTCTCAAATGATCTATTTATAGGCATATGAGACTTCATATTCAAATTTAAAAAGATTCACATGTCAAAGACAACATCATTCACTTTTTCAAAAAATTCAAATAAAAGGTTCTTCTTTTTCAATTGTCAAAGACAACATCATTCACTTTTTCAAAGAATTCAAATAAAAGGTTCTTCTTTCTCAATTGTCAAAGACAACATCATTCACTTTTTCAAAAAAATCAAACCTAATCTTTTACTTTTGGCATATGACAAAATGAGCACACTTTCATTTTCAAAAAATTCAAACCTAATCTTTTACTTTTTGTATAAGTCTAAAAAAGCATCAATCACTTTTGAAAATATTCAAATAAAACATGCACATGTGAAAGATGATAATCAATCATCTTTAATATTTTCAAAGTTCAACCCTTTAATCAAGGCATGCACATGCAAAAGATGACAATCAATCATCTTTCAAAATTTTCAAATTTAATTTTCAAAAATATTCATGCACATGTGGAAAATGTATTTTAATGCTTTATGATAAAATATTAATTTTGAGTATTAATCCTAATTTCGAATGTTGAAGAGATTTACAACATTACTCTATAATTTTAATGTGAACTTGTTCCCTTCTTGCTCATGCTTGTTTCCTTGATGTGCTTGACTCCATTGTGTAGACAACTTGAGCTTGAGACTTCTTTATTCTTTGAATTCATTTGTTATCATCAAAATCCATGTGTAGATTTATAATCACATGAAACTTGAAACCTTGAGTTCAACAAATTCTTTCAAATTTGGAGAGAATGTCGGATCACATTGTCATCCCAAGACAGACTTTGGGAGTTAAGAGACAAGAAGGGCTTGGAAAAGAGAAAATTTTGCAAAAGGAAGAAAAAAGAAAAGCACAACCCAAGAGTTGCATGTCCTTAAAAGAGTCAAACATAAACACTTTCTAATTTCAAATAATCAATTTTTTTTATATAATAATTATTTAATTATTACAACTTTCATAAGTTTTAAAACAGAACATAAAAAAACAACTTTTTTTAATTTTAAAATAATATTAAAAAATTATATTCTGATAATATTTTAATTTAATTTTTTCCATTATTTTCTAAAACTCAATAAAATATCTTAATTCAAACTATTTTCCTACTATTTATAAATCATTTAACTACTGTTTACAAATATTTTATCTCTTGTCAACATCCAAACGCGACTTTAGTTAATTTTAAATAATTATATATTATATTTATTATTAATATTATTTTAAGTTTTATTTGAAAAGTTATAAGTTGTTTTGAAAATAGAAGAATTATAAAAAAATGAGGTCTATAATAAATTATATAATTTGTTTGATATAATTTTAATTTATATAATATCTAGACATTACTACATGAAAACTTAAAGTATGAAGTCTATAATAAATACAAAAAAGTCTATTATCAAAAGTATTTTGGAATGAGGAAACTACAACAAATCTCGTCGCATTTCCTATGAATTCTAAATAAATAATGGAATCATCCCTCAATTTCACCAAACATTAAGTTTTTTATTTTTTTATTATTTTACAGCTTACTTTCTATTAATCAATAGAATCATGTTACTTTATTTAAAATAAATTTTAATATTATAAAATTATCCTTTATTTTATGTAAAGTTATAAAGTAAATGTAAAATAATTATAAATGAATCATTTTTTTATTGAATAATATTTCTTAGTCTTAAAACATACGAATTTCACATATTTTGTTTTCAAAAAGTTCGAATTTACCAAAAAAGTAATTTACATAGTACTAAGATAAACTCCTTAAAAAAAAAAAAATCCACACAAGAATTACAGTACTATCAATCTCTCTTTTCCTGTTACCAAACATCAGCTGCCACAAGTGTCTCCGTTCCACTTCCTCGTTGTTAATCCACGATATTGTCCTTAACAGTGAATCTTCGATTCCCAGAGCAGATTGCATCGTGCAAATCTTCGAGTCCTACGTCCGAACATGTGAATACTAAACGCTGCATCCGACTCTCGTCGTCGCCCACAACATTCCGAACACTCCCCCATCTGCATGCACCGTCGGCGACCTCGCACAAGATCAACTCCCCTGGATCCGATGGGTTGTGCAAGAACGCGAATTGACCCATCGTATTCAACCCAATCGACGGTAGGCAAGCGCTCTCCCCTTTCAGCTTTCCGACCAGCTCCTCAGGCATCTCGCCCATCTCCCTTAACTCCACCATTTCAGTCCCCTTCATGGCTTCCCACAATTTTACGCCTTCCACATTCTCGCTGTCTCCGATTAGGCCCACCACCACCATGCTGTCGTTGACGAATCCAATCGCAGAGGAGAAAACGTGCCTACCTGGTCGCAGATCGTACGGCCCGTACCAGGTCTTGGTGCTGGGATCGAAAGAGTGCGTTATGCCGGAGCTTTTCTCTGTCACGTACATCTTGTGCTCGTCCACGGCTACAGAGAGCCATGTGGAAGAGGTGGAATCCTTGAGGACGGCGGGGATCCATTGGCAAATGTCCCATTTACCGGTCCTTAGGTCGTAGGTTTCCAACGGAAGAGGATCATCACCTAAATCGAAGGTTCCGCCGGCGACAACGACGCGGTGGCCCACCAGCGCAACGATCGGGTCTGTCCGCCAAACGAGCGGGGGGTTGGCGCGGTACCATTTAAGGTGGAGCGGGTCGAATGAGAAAGCGAACTGGAGGGAGGACTGCATGTAGAGGAAGGTCGAGTGCGAAGACCGGAGGGCCGAGACATGATTGATCGGCGGCTGATCGATCTTCAACCACACGCCGGACCGCGGGTCGTACGCGTGAGCCGTCGTGGCGTAAGGGTGGCGGGTGCTCTGTTTGTGGACAATGAGCCAGGGCTTGATGGGTTTCAGGTGCCGAAGAGACGAGAAAACGGCGCGATTCCAGGTGTCAGACACGCAACGTGCGTGCTCGAGATCGATGAGAGGAACGTACGAGAGGATAATCTCCAAGATATCTCCATGGATCGAAGCAGTAGCAGAAGCTTCTTCTTCTGCCTTTAATTCCTGCCGATTGTCTTCTTCCATAGATTAAGAAATGGGGTTTGAACTTTGAGCCTTGGACCTGGTTTTAGAAGTATGGATGGGATGATGCTTTTATAAACGGATGCTGACTGGACGCATATTATGGAACGCTATCCATAGTTCGGTAGTCGTCGCTATTCTACAATTAATTTTCATTTTTCAGCTCCGCATTAAATATTAGATATTTTTATTTTCTATATATATATATATAAAATAATGTTATATATAATTTTAAGATATTCAAATTTTGTTTATTATTTAACGTTCACTACTAAAAACTAAAAAATTTCACGTAAATTTATTTATTTTTTAAAAATAAATGTGCAACATTTATGCTCGTAAGATTGTAAATATCGGTTTTTTTTTTTTTAAATCTACTTATAAGTAAGTTTATTGAAAAGAAAATATGGGAAAAATCATAAAAAAAAAAGTATATATTTATCGGTGGATGTTGGTGGTTTTGACATACCGTAAGTCCCACCACAACCACAACGATGAAAAATATTCTCTCATTTTGTTTAATTTAAGATTAAATAAAAGAGAAATATTATACATCATCCTACACCACACACTTTATATATTAAAATATTATTTTTTAATTTTTTAATTTTTTATTTTATTTTATTGTTATTAAACTAATTAAATTATTTTATTTATCATCCACACACTACATATTTATTATAGAAAAATGAAAAAAAAATTAAAATAAGTGTAGTGTGTGAAGTGTGAGGATGACAAATAGATTTTTCCTAAATAAAATCTTGTGACCCGGTCTAAGGTACTGTACAAAACGTTAGAGATAATGCTATGAACCATATACTGAATGGTCAATGTGAGATTGTTGAACTATGACAACAACTTATATTTATATATATATATATATATATATATATATAAATAATCATTTGCAACATTTTGATTTCGACATCAATCTAGGCATGGAAAAGATAAGTACCACAATTTTCTCTTGACATATACAAGTCAATTTAAAGGGATAATTTATTTATCTTCATTTTAATATTATTTTCTCAAAATTTTTGGATGTGACATCAAATAATTCATATATAAATAAAACATAATAAATAATTTTTAATTATTTAATACAATATCAAGAGATGACTAGAGAATAATAGTGATTAATAAAAAAATGGTGAGTAGCAATTGCCAATTACTCTAATTTAAAAGATACTATCTTTGTTTTTATTTTTACATTTTAGTATGTTGGTTTTTGCAGTAAATTTTCTAGGCAACAAGCTAAGCTTCGTTTGGTTATATAAATTATTTTATTTTAATTTATCTAATTATTATAATTTTTTTAAATTTTTATATAAAATATAATAAATAATTCTATTTTTTAACTTTAAATTAAAAATTATATTATAATAATATTTTATATTGCTTAAATAAATAGTCACATATAATATTAGTAAAATATTTTTTTCGTGCTGAAATTGAGTGGTTCCCGACGGCCATTTTGTTAGTTTTATCAATGTGCAGCGCTAGCTGTTTAAGACTTTTAAATGGGATGGAAATATGGATGTACCTGGCCGGGTAGGTGACTTGTCGTTTTGGGTGGATCTTCTTTGAAAATAAAATTTAGCAGTATATCCTGTCGGTTGTGGTTGGTGATTATTTGACTAATGATATGGATTAAGCTAATTTCAAAGCCAACTCCCTTAATTAATTGGGTCTTCCATGAGAAGACTCTAATTTGGTCTTAGGGGGATAAACCGCCAACCTATGATGACCATATATAATCATGCCAAAATATAAAGACACATCAGAGATCAAAAGAGAAATAAAGAATATGTATTTTATCCAAATTTACTGTAAAAAAAAAAAATTATTCGTGACGGGTTATTTGCAACGAGAATAAACTAATTTTAATAGAAAATAATTATTTTTATAAAAAATAACTGACCCCAAATAAACTTTTTTCTTATAGAGATTTTGCATAACCTAATGAATTAGATAAGAATAATGTTATATATAGTCATGGAGTGCGTAAATGATGTGTAATTAATTTGATAAAAAGTGAAATCCACTATTAAAAAATTAAATTTTTTTATATGAGTCTTATAAGACCGTATTTACTTCTTTTTTTTGCACGATATTTACAAATTCTACTATTATAAATTTAATTTCATATTGCGTAATGTCTTGAACTATTGGTGTACCACTTACTTGTATGCAAAATAGTTTCAAGGCATTGAAAATGCTTTTAGAAACAGATGACCAACTCCCAATATTAAAGCCTCTGAGTTCCTTAATTTTTGAGTGGTGTTAAATTTTTCTTTGCCACTACTAAATAAATTAGCGGCCAATACTGCTCACCAACGCTGAACAACCCACTAGGCCCAACAAGGAATTGACACGGTTGACGAAAAATAAAAAAGGGATAGAAACTTAGAAATTCAAGCTTTCATGCATGCATGCGCGCATTAGAAGCTGCACATGAAACTACTCTAATCAAAGCAATTGTAGCAGTTATGATCGACTTGATTTGAGGATATACTTGAATGTTAAGGTGATTTAAGATGATTTATGAATAATAATAATAAAATAATAAATAGTAATAAGTTTTTTTTTATGAATTGTAATGGAAAATAGTAAAATGGAAATGCTCTAATCATAAAAAGATTATACAAAAACAATCTCATAAACTGACGTGGTTAGATGTATTTCGTCAAATTATAAAATTACTTTTATTATAAAGTAGATTTAACGGCTCAAATAAATCCACGTTAGTTTGTAAGAATATTTTTGTGTAATTACTTTATAAATGTAGTAGTATTTACTATTCATAGTGAAATAATTTGATATTACTTCACTTACCAAACAGAGCCTAGGTTGAGTTTGGATGTTGGGTTAAGTTGAGTTGAGTTGAGTTGAGTTGAGTTGAATAAAATATTATTAGAATATTAGTTTTAAATATTATGAGTGTATTGGGATTTGAAAAAGTTAAATTTTTTATTATATTTTATATAGAAATTTGAAAAAGTATATGAAAATTTGAAAAAGGTTTAATGATTGATCTACTACTGTGCAGAGTACCAATCAAGGCTACATTCATCCACAAACATTATATATATATAATCAAAGAAAAATTTATAGTTGTAAGTGCGCAAGTGCTATACAATTACTTTTAAAAAAATAAATAAATACGGGATTCATATGAAAAGAAATTAATTTTTTAATAATTGATCCCACTTTTTTTTAAAACGATTGCATAACATTTATGTACTTCACAATTATAATATAGTGTGTAGGACTCAAGAACTTAAATTTTGTAATTATACATGTTGAACTGTATATTTCATTTGCTCATATGTAAGAAAATAAAAAATTAATATTTTTTACGCATTCATTACATCTTTGATACAACCGTTACGTATAAGAGATTTTAAATTTTTTAAAAGTTAAATGAGTACAACAATAAAAGCTGCACTCAAAAAGAAAAACGTGGATTAAAAACATCCCAAAAGCGATCTACATTCTTAAATATGCCATCTAAAAGCGACAACTACAAGCCACGTCTTTTATTTCATTTTATTAATAATTTAATCATCAAAAGGAAGAAAGAAAGATCAAAATATAGGACAACATATGCTTTTGCTTGTTGTATTTCTTTTGTAGGTGACCACTAATTTTTCTGAGATGATTAGTCCTTTATTGGTCACTGAATTCATGATTAGGTCCATTATCACTTGAGTGATGCTACAACCACATAAGTTTCTATCGAATGTTTTAAAAATCATGCTAGCGGGCCACCTAGTATTTGTTGGGCGTAATATTAATGGTTATAAATTTTTTTTAAAGTATTTTTTAGCATTTTTAATTATTAAAAAATATGCAATTTTATTATTAATAATTATTTTCTTAATTACTAATTAAAAATTAAAAAAAGATTATAATGCATGAGCGGTAAGTATTGTAAGATTGAGGGGCAAACTCATAAAGCTATCTAGCATTTTCCTTTTTTAATTGAATGGTATAATTTTTTTTCTTTATTCTTTTCAAATATTTTCAAACCACTTTAAATATTTTCAAAAATTAAAAAAAAATTACAGAATCATTAAAAAATAATTTTTTAATTATTAAATAAAAAAATTATTTGATACATAAATTATATATATATACAAAATTTAGGTGGCTCAATCATTCCTTTATACTTTGTTCATGTCTACAGTAACAACTTTTAAGTCAGGCAATACTTTCAACTCCTGCCATCAAGCGGCCCCATTTTTTGTTCTTCGTCCTCCTCCCCCTCCTTTTTTAACGGGGAAGGGGAGATCTTTAGGGATCGCTTCAACAAAAATAGTTGGAGTACACTGATGGGTCATTCTTCAACTAACAAAACCATCTTCAAGACTGGTACTTGTTTTGTTTATAGTTTTATTTTGAGATTTTAAAAAGTTGAATTGTTTATTATATTTTATGTGAAAAATTTTAAAAATTAAAATGATTATATGAGATGAGATAGTTTGATTTTATGTAACTAAATTAACCATAATTCTTTCTTGATGTAAGTCAAGAAAATATGATACCGAAACTATTAGGTTTCATTTCATATTTGTTTTTACTTGTATATTTTATGTACTATAATATTTTTTTTGATATTAATGACTTATATAATTAAAATATTTTATCATCTCTTAACTTTAAATTTTAATCTAATTTTATTTATTTTTGTTAATTTTAGGCTTCATTGTTGTTATTTAAATTTTATTTCAAATTTAAAGAAAAATGAAGATTCAAATTTTAAAAATCTATCATCTAAGAATTCTTAGATTTAAGTGAAAATTTATTCAAATGAATAGAATTAAATTTATTCTAAATTCAAAAGGAATCAATATGGCAAGGGGTTCTTTATTTTGAATTGAAGGATGAAACACATGGTTGGTGATTTGACTTCACTAAAGCTTTTACTTGGACGGTGGGTTGATGGGATTATAAAAAAAAAAAAAAAAAAAGTATGCCGTGGCAAAAGTAATCTTACACAATACGGATGAAAAAGAAAAGAAGGGACAGCCTTCTTTAGTTTGACTTGGTCAATTGGTGAAAAATGTAGCGGTGGTTTTATTGGAGGCACAAAACACGGAGCTTGATTTTTTTGGTAATTTGACTTGGGATAGAGATGCAAGGGTAGATTTTATGCATGGGACACGGAGCAGCAGCAGCGAGACGCAACGTGTGATTAGATTTCTTTCGATTTTCAATTGGAAACATGAATGTCATTTTGGAGTGGGACTTTTTCATTTGAAGACGCTGCTGCGATTGAGAGGCTGGGACTATGTGGAGTATTTTTCAGCGTTTATTTTCCTTTTATTTTTTTTAGAAAAATTATGGTAAAGTTATTTATGTTGAATTTAATTTTTAGCATGAACTAAATTTTCTTTATTCTAAGAAAATGATGTAATCTAGTTTCAAACTATGGTCGATTTTTTATGCTAATTTAAAGTAATTATTTCTTTGTTTGTCTGATTTTTTCTGAATTTATTGCTTCTAATTAACTGGCCATTAATTAGATGATTTAATCTTGTAATTTACTATCGAAAGAGGGAATTATAAAATAGATCTTGGATATTTCAACATAAGTAAATATAGAGATCGAAAGACTTTTATGAACTTATGTAGTATTAAAACTATTGGTCTTATTACTTTCTTACTTTATCAATTTGCATACTCTTGTGTAAAATGATGAACAAGAATAATTTTCAATTGACTATCGAAATAAGCTTTTAGATGAATTAGAGATTTGCTAACAAATAGAGAGAACTAAATTCAATTAGTTAGATGAGTAAATCATAGTGAGGGATTATGTGAAATTGATTTCTTAGAAGTTTTCTTTCCCATTAATTTGATCTTCGAACATCATTTTTCTTTTCCTTTGAGTATTTTCTTTGAATTAATTTTATTTTAAATTACAATTACAAAAATCTTAATGACTTCTCTAGATAAAGTCGAGATTAGTATCGGTATTTGTCAAAAGTAAGTTACCAATCCCTGAAAACGATACTCTTGTCATCACTTTACTATAAAATTACAATAATGTGTACTTGCAGTTTTGCACCGATTAGATATATATATATTATTTGTGATGACCCGCTTTTACGTGTATTTTCACTAAAGGGTTGTTTTTAATTTAATTAATATATTGGTTTGTTTATTTTAAATTAATATATTTAAATTAGTTTTTAATTTATTTGATGTTGTGTTTAATTTATTTAGTTGTTTTACGGTTTTTAATATCGTTTTCGGCGGATCTGTTTTTGGTTTCCGGAGTGAGGATTGGACCTCATTTATTTTCTTTTTCTCTTTTTCCTTTTCTTTTTCTTCTTTTCTCTCTTTTCTTTCTTTTTCTTCTTCTTTCTTCCCCGTTTCCTCTCTCCCCGCGCTACCTCTTCCCTTTCTCCTTCCCGCTGCCACTTGTTTGTCAGCTCGGTTCTCCGCCGTCCGGCTGCCGTGTAGTGCATCACCCCCACCATTCTCTTCCCCTCCCACCAGAGATCATCCCCACCAATTTTCAAAGCCATCGGACCAGCCGTTAGCCACCACGAGCCCCTGGAACTCAACGCACCTGCTCTATTTTTCCCCTTGTCGCCGATTGCTTTCGCAGCCTAGAACCGCCGCTCGCCGGCGGCATGGCCTACACCACCCACCCAGTTTTCTTCCCCTCTCACCGATGAACATCCCCACCAAGTTTCACCTCCATCCGAGCCACCGTTAGCCACCACGAGCTCCTCCAAGCCACACGATTTTTCACTGATTCCGGCGCCGTCGCACCATCTCCGGCCACCATCTCTTCAAAGTTTCTTCTCCTACCTCTTGCCGACCTAAATCACCCATTTTCAGCCTTGATCCGTTGCCGGAGTAGCTCCCACGAGCTCAACTCCGATTTGACCTTTTTTCGTTTCCTCCGCTATTTCCACCTCCATCCACAGCCAAAAATCGTTTCCTTTAACTTCATAAATATCTCAAGACCATTTCCTATCAATTTCATGCCTTGGTTTCTTCCCGTTCGAAAGTGGGTAATTTATTACCCACGGCAACAATGTAAATTACACTGTTACAATGCTTTTTCTCCGCTGTTTGCAACGCCACGAGCTTTCAAAAAATACAACATAGCACTGTAAGTATTTTTCAAACTCTACTTTTAGATTTAAATGTATTTTACTCTTACAATAAATATTTATCTGTTGGTTGGTTGATTCCGGACTAAATCTGAGGAGTTCGGGGGTCAGATGGATTGAGGACGGAGTGCTTGGTTTTGGCTTTTTGTGATTGCTTGGTTATTTGTGTCATGATGTGTGCGTTACATATTGCATACATGTGCATTTTATTTTAAGTGAGAAAATCATGTTTTGTTGACGTAAATGGATTTCGGGTGCGTGTGTCTCACGAGCCCAAGCCGGGATGGGTTATTATCTCGGTGGAGCTCTTCTGGTCACTCGGGAGCGTCATATACTGAGTGACGTCCCCTGAGTTGTCGCTGGTTGATGACGGGGGCGGGGGCTAGAGGATGCTTGGCTACGAACGCGCCGGGCGCGGAACTGGGCATCGCTCTACGCACTGACTCCGTGACCCTTCGCTAGTAAGGGCTAGAGGATGCTTGGCTACGAACGTGTGGGGCGCGGAACTGGACATCACTCGTTTAGGTGTCACACGCGTGATCGTTACCTGCGATGTGACACAGGAGCCAGGGTGTGCGGATGACCCCTAAGGGAGGTCATGGTGCATACAGATTAATTGGTTGGTTTGAGTTGGATATGGGCCAAATGTGACTTTTGGCGTGGTATTTGGAAAGGTTATGTTTTTGGGCCAAATGAGATTTTTGGCGTGTGTGAAAAAATTATGGTTTTATGGGACATGTGCATTGCATTCTTTCATGCATGTTGTTTGAGTTAATATGTTTTTATCTAGTGGTGTTTAGATTTTACTTACCTGTGGCACCATTTTTGGTACCGTAGATTTTGGTGCAGAGTTCGAGGAATAGGAGGCTGAGCCCGAGGATGCGGCTCCGCCGGGGTGCTGAAGTTAAAGTCTATGCTTTGTAGTTAGCTTTTAAAACAATATTTGTGTTATGTAATATTTTATTATGTATGTTTTGAACAGTTTTGTATTAAACAAGAAAAATTCTGGTACTTAGTTATGACTTTTGTTATCTGCTGCATGTTTCTTCGTACACATTCGTTGCTTATACACACACTTGGCACTCATCGATAGGGTGGTGACCAGTGATGTCATCATCCGGACGTCTCAATTTCTCCATGTCTGTGGGGATTTGGGGGCGTCACATTATTAACGTTGTATTTTGTATGCCCTTGGCCGGGTTCTAGGGAATTAAGCTTTCGTTACTAGACTTGCACAACAATAAGAAAAAGAGGTTAAAGGAGGGCGGCCTAGGGCCAGGGAGCCTTTGTAACAGCCCGATAGAAATTCAATTAAGGAATTTCTATTGACTTTACGAACCTCGTGAAAACTCTGTAAGTTTACACGAATTGACTAATCACATAAATTTTAGCCTGTCAACATAGTTAGTGTTATCACTCACTATGGTGCCAGAAATGCGATTTTAATTATTTGAGATAGTTAAAAGTGTCAGAATACATTATAGTCTACACCACTAGGCTTAATTGAATATTTAGGATTTTTCAGTACTAAGTTTATTACGTTTATTTTTGGAGTGAATAGTAACCTTGGTAAATGTACTAAGCGCAGTGTTTTCAAAATCACAATGTGAAATGTCCAAATTAGGTTAGCGATATTTTATTTGGACACTTGGCAAGATCTTAACCACACATAATGAATAGTATTAGATACTTGGCACAAAGAGAAACCATTAGATGGAATTGTGAAGGAAATCAAGGTGTGAGATCATAACACCTAAGCAAAATACACATTTGGAAAATATCTTAAGAATAGAGATTTAAAATACACATGGAAAGATTTTAGCCACCTTACTCTTCCAAGTCTACTCCACATTTGGAAAATATATTAAGCTGATTTTTATAGATATTATTGGATAGAATATTTTGAGATAATATTTTATAGATATTTTGGGTAGGAGAAAACCACACTCAACTCTCAACTCCAGCCTTATCATCTCCCTTATCTCGTCCATAAGCATCTCCAGCCATCACCCACGAACTTATCTTCAATTACACCTTCCAATAAAAGATTATCAAACACTCTCTCTCGGACAGCTTTTAGGAGTTCTTTTGCACGCCCATTTTGAAGCGTTGTAAGTGTTTTATCATAAAGTCTCCTTCATATAAGTTGTTCCTTTTTGAGTCTAGTTTACATGGATATCTTATTTGCCCCATTTGAAGATCATTTGGTCAGTCAAATATTGTGTAAACTATAGAAAGGTCATTCTGGGAGATAAACTGGAGAATATGTTATGGTTTGGAGTTTTTGACCAAGCTAATGGATAGATATTGGTCCGAAATTTTTATGGAGTATTTTTAACATGTATATATGACTATTGGTTGAGGATTTTTGCATGATTAAAGGCTTTGATGAAAGATTTTCTTAGATTTAGAAACTGGAAGAGGAAAAACAGTTTCTGTTTTGAGAAAGTTTAACTCTTTGGTGGTCTAAACCTATTCTAATGACTTTGATAATTTTATTGGAGGATCCTAAGCATCTTATATACATGTTATATTATTATTTTGAAGATATTTCATGTTAGTTTCAAAGATATGAAATTTTATGCAAAAAGATATTCAGATAAGTCAAAGTGTGGATATTCTTGGCTAAATTTATATTTTGGTTAATTTCTAACCATGTGATATTGAATTAGAAGCTTATATATGTTTTAGGACATCTTTTTAAACCATGTGACGGTTTGGTTTGAAGATCATATATTTATAAGTCATAGATCAAGAGATTTATCAAAACTAGTTAAGGAAAAAGTTTCTGTTTTTGGACTAAGTGTAAAACCAAAAACTCCAAATGTTATTTTGTGATTTTGGTGACTTTAGTTTGATGATTTAAAGCATTGTTGATGTTAGGATGATATTATGAATATGTTAGAAGTAAGATTTGATTTTTGAAATTCTTGGAGATGTTTTGATTTAAGGTCAAAACTTGTGATTCAAGTGCTTGGATCTTTTTACAAAAACGTTTGGTGTTGATTATTAGGTTTTTCTAAATAGATGTTTTAAGTATGGTTTTGAACTTAGGATTGGAAGATGTTTGTTGCAAAATGTTGATTTAAGCATGAGTTTTGAAGTTGGAAGGAATTGCAACAAAAATCAAGGGAAATGGCCTATGGATTTTTTGGCCATAGTATGTTTTCCATAGTTGTGTTTTGTTTTAAATTTTTTTGAGTTGATATTTAAGTTTATGACAAAATTTACATGAGGAATGTAAATTTTGGAAACTTTTGGAGTTAGTATGCAAAATCCTTAAGTTATGGGTAAAACGGTCATTTTCCTACATGCAGAGAGTAAAATAGAAATTTTACTCTTTAAGTTAGTATTTTCCATATTTCAATTTATTAGTGATTTACTGCTAACTTTTAGAATCACTAATTACAGTTCCTCGTGATCGCGCTTAAGGTTTTATAAGAAACGCGAAGATCGAGGTAAGTTAGCTTTTAACTTACTAGCAGTCTACTGTGTATGTGTGCTAAGTAAAGGAACTACAGTGTATGTATGTATGTTATCATATATGTCATGCCATGCCAAGTTATCACGTAATTATCTATTATACAGAATTTATTCTATCATTAATTTTTATCTGTTACATAATATATTCTGTCATGTATTACTGTACATTACAAGTATGTCATGTTATATATGTTGTCTATTATATGTTATGTCATGTTACGAAATATTTCTATCTCAAGTTGGTCATGTATTTCAAGTTATGTTCAAATCACGTTATGTTACGTCAGGGCTCCAGTCCTTTCATTTTCCAGTCACGTTTCATCTTGAGTACATTCAGTTTGTGTAGAATACATGGGGCCACAACAACTGTGGAGTATGTATTTAACTGCATTGTGATGTGTAGAATACATGGGGCCACAACAACTGTGGAGTATGTATTTACACGTAGAATACATGGGGCCACAACAACTGTGGAGTATGTATTTTTTATGTTAAGTCAAGTTTGTGTAGAATACATGGGGCCACAACAACTGTGGAGTATGTATTTTTCATATTAATTCAAGTTTCAGAATAAGTTAATACTAAGTCAAGTTTCAGATCAAGTTCATGTCAAGTCAAGTTCAGTTCATGTTTCAATTTAAGTTATGTCAATTATGCTATGTTGTACACTAAGTTATGCTTTAATTATTTATGAATTTGATTATGGATTTATGCTTTTACTGTCATCCATGCATCATTAGTCTGTGTGGAAGTTTTTTGTTAACTTGCTGAGATTTGTAATCAAATCTCACTGTGGTAGTCCCAACTACCATTCCCCCCGAATGGTAGATCTTGTTATAGGACCTGAAGGAGGATCAGGAGCTGACCAACTAGACACAGTCGACTGAACGACGGTGCGTCGTTAATGTTAATATAGTAGTTAAATTACTACTTGTACGATGGAGTTGCATCTCTAGTACTTTTTGGATCATAAGCATTTTGGACTAGTGTTGTGATCTTAATTGTTCAATGGGTCTTTATCTATGAAGTATGTTTTAAGTATTTGGGATATTTTAATTTGGTGCATAGTATTGCTAAAGAAAAAAATTATCCGCTGCGAATATTGCATAATGTTAGATGCATGTTAGAAATATTGCATCTTATATGTCATGAACGGGGGCAGGTAACCTTGTGTTGCATGTCTCGACGCTTCAAATGTCCGTTCAATCCCAAACAGAATTTGGGGGCGTCACAGCCTTTGATGCCAAATTCAGTAAGAGTTGCAGAGTTTTTGCCAATAAGCTTTTAGAGAGAGATGGGGAGAGTTAGAGAGCTTTCCTCGTACCTAAATGTGGCTATTTATACTGGTGTCCGAAGGGGGGGCTAATCCTCTATGTTTCCATGGACCCTTGACCTTTTCATGATTCTTTGCTCAATCTCATTAACGCTGTGTGCCTCAGTGGTTGCAACATTAATGCAACGCTTGGCTTCGATTGGATTGCCATTAATGCGGCATTATTCCCCGTCTGCTTTGGCCCTGTTGTTTTCTCTTGTTGCCCGTTGATAAAGCAATGACAAGGATTTAAGTGTTCCTCCTTACTTCGGGTTTGTCTATGTAGTCAGGTACTCGAAAGTTAGATTCTACCCAAGGAGCTGCCTGATTGGTGCACCCCCTTCTTGAGTCCTGTCCATGGGTCGGGTTGATGGGACTCCTTTCTACTGAGCCATGGGCCTTGCCCCTTTTCCGCCTAGTCAAGTTGATGCCAAGCCCAAGGCCATGAGGGGAAAATTCCGTTATAGTTATCCAGCTAATTTTCATCAGGTAAGGCTAATGGGAATTCATCACTGCACTTAGTTCTGTCGTTGTGCTTCTAGACGCACATTAGGGGGAGGGTACTGGTTTGAATGTCGTTTCGACATTGGCCACCAAAGGCGTGTTTCCCAAAGGTGGCGACTGCTGGTGTCCTTTCAATCGTATCGAAAGGTGCTTCACCTTCCCGTCGCTTCATTGTTCTTGATTTCTAGAATTCAAATCACTCCCTTTTCGCCTTCTCGCCATGTGTCTTTGCTAATCGACTGCTCCTTCGTTTATAAACTTGAGGCCATCACCCATCTTCTTTTCTCATAGTATAGTTTCCTTGCTGGTTCGTCTCCTTCGCCATTCTCTGCTCATTGCTTTTCCCATTTCTTCCAATGGCTCTAGAGAGAGCTGCATAGTCCATGACCCCTGTAAAAAGCAGCTACATTGGCGTGCCTTTCGTTGGTAGTGGCTAGCACTCAACTATCGATTGTCGGGGGTTGGAGAACATATATGCTGCCTACCAGGTTCTTGACAAGGTAGTTTTCGAGATTTCGGGCCCAAATGAAAGGGCTGTTGACTTCTAGGGTCGTTCATCCAAGGTTGCCCTCTTCCCTAGCATGTTTACCAACTGGTGGAGGTAGCCTTTTTCCCACCCAATTTGGGAGGTGTTAGAGCTTCTAGGCCTGCCCCATCACAACTTCATCCTAGTGCCTAGAGTCATCTTACTGGCTGTTGTGTTCTTTGGCGCCTAGCTCTATAGAGCTCACATCCCGGATGCGCCAACATACTGGTCGTGAGTTTCTTTTTATCCATAATGTTCTGGACATCTATGGTCATCGTTGTAGTTTCAAGTTGAAGTCGCCCTTGATCTTCATGGAGAAGAAATACTTCAAGGTGCCCCCTCTGTGATGTCCCAGACCATGACCTAGGAGAGAAGCAGTGAGGCCCCTGACATTGGTGTTGAGGTCCTTGAATTGCTTGGGAGCCCAGACCTAGACGCTGAAGGGTTGACTAGTACCGCTGACTATAACATCCAGAAGTGGGTTAGTCGTTCGTCAGTGAGTGTGCTCCTTCTAGATGTTGTAGTCGGCAATGACCTGGATGGCTTGGGTGATAGCTTGGCTGTCGACCCAGGCACGTCAACTGGGGAGTTGCTCAGCCAGAGGTTGACGAGCTTTGATGTCTGTCCTCGGATCCTTTCATTGGGGGGGGTGCTGATGGCATTCATCGAGATGAGACTGCAATACAAGGATCCAGCCAAGAAGGTTTAATTGAGGTCATCCCTCCCTTAACCCAATGGACCAAGAGGGGGCGCCGTGAGGAAGCTATTAGTAAGGTAGTTAGGTACCTGTCCGACATATTCCGTGAGGTACGCCATCTCACTTTCTCATTTCCTCTCCCTTCTTCCTCTGTTGGCTCCTCCGATATCGGGGCTTATCCTGCTTTTCCTTGTTGTTGGCTAGGTTGCTCTTCCTTGGTGGCATTTGTCATAAATAGTCAGGAAGCGGTTGTTGAGGAAAACTTGACCTCTGGGCAATGAATCAAACGTCTCTATGGTGTGCTGGATTTGAGAGGGAGGAGTGAGAGCTTGCTGCTATTCATTTAGCCTTGGAGAAAGCCAATAAGAAGTCATCCAAGCTTGAGAATCACTGTAAGGAGCTGAAGAAGAAAGCGAAGAAGGATGCCAGGTTGATAGGGGACATGAGGGATCGAGTCGCGGATCTCAAGCCGTAGAAAGGATTGGATGGCCTTTGGCTTAGCCTTCCTTTTAACCCTGAAAAGAGGGGTTAGTTATTCAGACAGTTTGTGATTGAACCCGCTCTTGCCCGTTGGCATCACGGGGAAGGTAAGCGTCTGGCACTAAAGTTGTTGTCCATTGTTTACTTTGTTAAGTGGTCATCTTATTTTTTTGAGGCTAATGTAGTATAGCTTCCTGAAAAAATGAAATCTTTTCATTAACCCATGGAAATTTACAACGACAGATGAAATTAAAAAAGGTGACAATGAAAAGAGTGAGAGTGAGATCCTCGAAGCCCCTCCCTGCGATGCCTTTGCTTTTGAAACCCTGCATCCCCCCTTTTTGCATCCCTTTCCTCCCCTACGAGCACAATAGGACAAGCCAAGGGCTAAGTCTTGCATGGGTTTTTGAGCTCCTTGACAAAACACTCCCGCATAGTGACTTGTTTTGCTTGGACTTTGCCCACGCCCTGGAGTCGAGAACTTCATTTTGAGGTGGTAGGTTGAGGTGATCGCTTGCAGGTTGTTGAGGGTTAGTTTTTCGATGATGGCGTCGTAGGATGATGGAGCCTTCACTACCAGGAAGTCAACCATGATGGCGGTAGTGTAGGGGGCACTTCCCGCAAGGACAGATAGCATGTTGGTCCCCTTGGGGTGCACTATATCCCCAGAGAATCTCTTTAGTGATGTTGGGGCTGATTGTAGTTGTGCTGCATTGATTTCCATTCAGGTGAAAAGCCTTCTAGAACAAGATGTCCATGGAGACACCATTGTCGACGAGGATCCTTCAGGTGGTGATGTTGGCCACTAACATGGTTATGACCAGCGTGTTGTCGTGAGGGTATAGCACCCCTTCTTCATCACTCCTCCTAAAGGAGACAATCGGGACCAATTGGTTCTTTTGGTGCTTGGTTGGGCGGTGTTCTGCTGAATGTACCTTTTGATATCGAGCTCACCACATGTGGGCCTTCTTGCTGGAGGATGTGATGCCTCTGCCAATGAAACCTCCAGCGATAGTCCTGATTTCTCCTAGAGGAAGGCCTTGTTGTGATGGTGAGTGGGGATAGTTACACGGTTGATCTAGTTTTGGCTGTTGCCTAAGTGGGCTCTCCTCCCGCTGGCGTCAGTTGGTTCAGTTGGAGCTTCTATCCCTCGATCTCTCTCTTCTTTTTTTTGTCTTGCCTTCGGAAAGGTGGGTGTCACAGCCTAGTTTGCTCTACGGGTTCTCTCCCCTCTTGTTGAGAGCTGCAGTGCTCAGTGTTGTGAGAGGTGAACCTGTGGTACGTGCAATAGCGATGGCCTATGTTTCAGTTGTTGTCTCTATGGGAGGTGGGGTGGTCGGCATCATTGATGGCAAGGGTGGGCCGTTTGAGGTACGACCCTAGTCCCTGCTTAAGGTCTTCTTCACTTCTCTTACTATGAGAGGTTTTCTCCAGCTTCTCGGGGGCCTTGGCCTTTCTCGAAACTTTTGTCCTTCGTTTTGCTTTTTCCAACTCTTTTTTTCTTGGCTCTATCAAGGCTCGTATTTGGCATTAATAAAGTTGTTGGTCTGGTCCATAAATTCTTATAATGTAGCTCGTTCTGGTCAATTCGGCCATAAATTGGGACAAGGACAAACTACCTCCAGGAGCGCTGCCAAGGCTATTTTTCGTCTTGGTTCTTGGTGATCTTGTGTTCCTTATTGAATCTTGCCAAGTACATGTTCAATCTCTCTTCTTTGATCTACTTAATGATAAGAAGGTAAGCCGCGAGGCGTCGTCTTCTCTAACTTGATATGAACTAGGTTAGGAAAAGTTGAGCCAGTTCACTCAAACTATCGACAAAATTGGGCACCAGGGACCCAAATCACACTTGTACTGGCCCTTTCAATGTCAGTGGGAATGCTCTGCATGCTACCTCGCCGGGGTAGCCATGATGTGTCATGTGGGCTTTGAACTTGTCCAGGTGCTGGAGAGGGTCTTGTCCTCCATCATACAACTCCAATGTGGGAATCCTGAACTTCTGGGTTAGGGGAATAACCATTACCTCTTCTATGTAAGGCAAGCCTATGCTTGCTAGTACTTCGTCCACGAATGACGATGTGCCCACCTTCTTCGCGATCTCCTCATATTTTCTCCAGAGGTTGTGGAGTTCATCCTTCATGTTTTCTCATTCCTCTGCGTCATTTGCTCTTGCCCTCATGTTCTAGGACTTTTCATGCTTGCCACTGCCGAGATCAACTTCTTCAGTATGTTCCTGATGAGGTTTTCGTAGGTCCTCATTCTCTTGGTAGAGTTTTTGTACCTCACTTGTCAGCTTGGTTACCCACTCTTCCATGGTTTTTAGTCTTGTTCCATGACAATTTCATCCTAACCTCGAGTCGCCTGTGAATAGATTGTCGCGGGCATACGAAGTACATGTAAGACCTACAAAGATCTTTTAAAAGAATCTCACAGATTGCGCCACTATTAACGTTGTGTTTTATATGCTTTTGGCTGGGTTCTAACGACTTAGGTCTTCGTTATTGGGCCTGCACAACACTAAGAAAAAGAGGTTTAAGAAGGGCGATCTGGGGCCTGGGAGCATAGTTTTAAATACCGTACCGTACCGGTCGGTACGGTCTGAATATTTCGTACCGGTCATCGGTCTGGTACAGGTATTGTACGTGTTTTGTACTGGTTGGAATTCTGACCTTTATTTTTTATTTTTTTCAAACTATAAGCTTATTTTTTAACTCCCAATTTATACCAGACTATTTATAATTTATATATATATATATATATGTATTTATGTATAAATTATTCATATATAAACTATTATTTTAGAATATAATTTATATATATTTATACATATAATTTATTTATATATCGATTATCCCGAACGGTACTGGTACCGAAATATTTTGTTCTAATACCTTGACCGGTATGGCATTCAAAACATTGCCTGTGAGCCTTCGATGCCAAAGTCAGTAAGAGTTGAAGAGTGTTTGCCAATAAGCTTTTAGAGAGAGATGGGGAGAGTCAGAGAGCTTTTATTGTACCTGAATGTAGTTATTTATACTTGTGCCTAAAGAGGCCAGGGGGGATCCTCTATGTTTCCATGGACCCTTGCCCTTTTCATGATTCCTTGCTCAATTTCATTAATGCGGCGCTTGGCTTGGGTTTGGTTGCCATTAATGTGGTGTTGTTCCTCGTCTAATTTGGCTCTGTTGGTTTCTCTCGTAGCTTGTTGATGAAGCAATGTCATAGATTTAAAGATTCCTCCTTACTTCGCATTTGTCTATGTAGCCAGGTACTCGAAGGTTGGACGTTGCCCGGTGCACCCCTTTCTCGGGTTTGTTTGTAGATCGGGCTAATGAGACTCCTTTTTGACGGGCCATGGGCCTTGCCCCTTTCCTACCTGGTCGGGTTGATCCTAGGCTCAAGGCCATGAGAGGAAAATTTCCTTACATTTGGTGAGGCAATCCCTATAATTATAATTATAATTAATTTATGTTAAGAAATAAAATAAATAATAAAATCTATTTTTTCTATCAACTTAAATTTTTGAAATAAATAGTGATTGAACATGACATCATGGCAGAAATCCTATGTTTAAACTTAAATTCTATATTTTACTCTATTTAATTAATATTCTATGCATTGAATCAGTGATGAGGAGGACTGTCAACTTATAAAAACTATTATTGAAGGCTTCTCGCCCTCGCAAAAATTGTGTGAAAGTTTTCTAGGTGTCAAAACAATCAATATCACATCCAAACGGAATTATTATTATTATTATTTTTTTTTAAAAAGGTATGAAGGAGGTCTCTTCATAAGTTCATATAATGTAGTCCACATGAAAGTGATGGTGAAGCATTCACATTTGTGATTTTAAATTAATAGAATATTTTATCATTATTTTGACTAGTAGATAAATAATTTAATGTGAAAATCTCTTTTAAATAAAATAGACAAAAATCAAAATATGTGATTTTAACTTTACCTTTACATAAGCTAATGAGAATGCTACGAAAGTTCAAGGAGATTGCTATAATTAGATAAGGTGGTAGCGCTGATTTGTCACTTACAAGCAAATCTTTCATCCAAATATACTCTGAATCCGATCAGTTAAAAAAATCATCGTAATAATAAAAAAAACTACTATATTTAGACAAGTTTTTGTACAGAAGGTAAGTTGTGTAAGACTCGGTTTGGATAAAAAGATATTTACATGTTATTTCATTTCATTTTATATTAATATTTAAATATTATAAATATAAATATTTTTTAATTTTAAATATTTAATTTTTTCAATTACGACTTTCTAAACTCTTGAACAAAATAAAAAAAATTTAATTTTTTCAAATTTCAATACACAATAATATTAAAAAATTATATTATAACAATATTTTAACTTTATAATATTTTTATTCAATTTTTTCTCTTTCATTTTTTAAAATTTCATAAACATCTTAACTCACGTCATTTTATTACTATTAACAAAATATTTCACTTTTATTAACCAAATATCAGGGATTATTCAGATCCATAAATCTGGGATTATTTGGATTCGTACCCGCTGGGGTAAAGCTGGTTACAACACAGGCGAGTATCCGGTTTTAACTTTACATTTTTTTAACTCTAGTTTTTGTATATGTAAAATGACGCCATTTCAAAACAAAAATTCTGTTTTTAAAAATAAATCACCTAAATACAAATATTTGGTTAAATACTCAGATTTATAATCGGATCCAGACGGATAACTACATGAATTCATCCAAATTTCTGGATTTTGAACCGTATTACAAACCCCCCCCCCCCCCCCTCCCCGCGCGCGAAAAAAAAAAAAAAAAAAAAGGGTCCAGATGCATTCTCTTATCCCTACCTTTACTTAGAATGATTACTTGTGCATTGAAGCTATTACCTTTTTCATTTTTTTAACCTCTATATTGTTGTTCACAGACGTTTCCAAGACCTATTCCGATTGCGAGCCCAAGAAGTTCTAGTAGTACGGCCTTATTTTAGGTCCAAAATGCTTGGGCTCTTCAGAAAGGTAAAAAGTATTCCTGCTGCCCCGGGCCCCCCCGGAGGGATTGGGTTTCGGATTGGGAGAGTTCAAATTAAGACATGGTCCACATTTAGATAATTTTTGAAGATATTTTCAAAAAGATTGGAAATTGATTTATTGGTATAGTTGGGAAATGGTCTTCCTAGCCAGAAAATCATCTTTCAAGGCATAGCGATTTAAAAAAATCAAGATTTCCCTTTTATCTTCAAAGTGAAGAGAGCTATTATTCTAAATTCACTCTCGCTTGGAAGATATATGTAGTAATCCATGAAAATCTAAGCTCTTTATTATGGGTAACACGTTACATCTACAATTTCGGACACCATTATTTTTGGCCTATTAGCATGCCAAATCACATTTTTTCTAAGGTTTCTGGTACAAGTGGAAGGAAGATTTTAAACAACAACAACTGAAACTTGTCACAAGAATGAAAAGTAAAATATAACAGGCACAAATCTGCAAGAATTGAATCGATTATGCAGCTGCAGTGATACATTCGATTGCCTGTTTGCATATTCCGGTCATTGTTGCGTCAGGGCCGTAAACCTATGAGAGAAAATATGAACATAGGCACTTAGGGGAGACGCTTTTCCAGATATGCTTATATACTGTCATGCTTTCAAGTTTCACGTTTTGCTGTTCAATATATTAACAGAGAGCCTGGGGGATTCAGCCATATTAGTACCTCTATTGGGATGCCAATCTGCTGTCCAATTGCCCGCATTTTAGCAAGGCCGCTCTGGTAGTTGGGACCCCCTCTCCTCACATAAATGTGCATCCTTGCTGCCTTAAGTTTCGATTCCTGATTTGTTAACATTCCATAACCAATTAGTCATACTATAGGCACAGGATTAGAGTGAAACTAAGCCAAGTTTATTTAGGTTAAACTCACCTTCTCCTTCAAGGCACGGATTATGCCATTAAATGTGGCAGCAACATCAGTAAAGTTAGCTATTCCTCCTCCAACTACAAGGGCTCTCTTACGGCCATCGGGATCAGAAGTTGCACACTGTAGAGGAATGATGAGATTATTTGGAGAGCCAAAAGGGAAGATAAAAATGAAATTCTTAAGGCGTGGAGGATAATGATTCCATCGTCATGATATCTTCAAGGGAAATTTAGACGGGAAATTAACCATGTCAATAACAAAGCTCAGGTTTTTTTACTTTTTTTTATTTTTTTTTAATTTTTTTTTTCATTTGACACTGACAAAACACTGAAAAGAGTAGCTGGTATGTCCTTACATCAATCACAACTCTGGCATACTGTAAAACTTCCTCTTCCTTGGGGGCTCCACTATATTCTGCATAGTTTCCAAGCTCAGAAGCATAGCCAAGATCTCCAACCTGGATTAAGCCATAACAATCAGCGCATAAGAAATTTATGCCAAGGTGAAGAGAAAAAAATGATAATGACAGATAATAGTGAGTTCTACTTCTAAACAAAGAGAACCATACCGTATCTGCATAGATGACACTAGCGCCTCCTCCAGCTACCATAGTCCAGATTCTTCCCTTTGGGTTTAAAACTGTGAATTTCAATGATGCACTTGTCTGCAAGCAGAAAAAAATAAATAAATTAATGAACTTACAAAAATTCTCATGACAAAAGCTAGCTATTTGATTAACTGAGTTGTCATGAAAAAAATCAACAAGAATAATGACCATAGAGAGAGAGATATTGAAAGAGTGAAAAATCCAAAAGCCAGGATGACTAGAAATGCCTTATCAGTTAGGATCATCATGTTTCTGGACTTTGATCCAAGCGTTAAAGCAGCAGACATAGTTTTATCAATGGATAAAAATCCCAAGATTCGTCAAGAAATAGAGATGAATAAAAGAAAAAATATTTTGTTTGATTTTGAAACAGATGTAAGATAGAGATCTAAGCCATCAATCCTACCTTTTCATCTAGTCCATGAATAAAGCTCTCTGTCAGACTCATAACTCTTCCAAATGGCATTGGGAATTCAATATTTCCCCACCTGCAAAATCATGTCATGCATGAGGCGAAAAAAGGTGAGAAGCTGTGCACTATAAGTATTAATTTCAAATATAAGTTTTGTTTTATGATGAGATTAAGAGCCAACAGAAAAAGTAACAAAGAAAATGAAAGGTACTTCTTGAAGTTCTTGAAAGCAGCAGTATCATCCAACTCGCCTCTCATATCTAAAGGATAAGGCTTTCCATTGACCAACGTGAAAGGATTCATCTCTAGGAAAGTGAAGTCCAGGTCTGGCACATAAAAACTTAAAATGTTAACTCCAGGCTTCATAGGCCGATAAATTTCATCTTAAAAAATCTAAGATACTATTGATCTGCAAAATATTTTGATTTTACCTTGAAATAGTGCAAAAACGCTTGTGATAAACTCCTCAATCTCTACCCTGATCTGGATGCCGAGAAAAATTTGTCAATAAAATCTCAGTGGAGCTAACACAAGTGTCCACAACCAGTAAGAATGAAATTCAAGATAGACATGGTTCCGACCACAATTGAATATAATCATCTACTGAAATTACCTCCAAATGAAGGGTTGCAACGAGTGGAGCACATAATTCTGAGGTAAGAGACACTCCTGTTGGGATAAATATAGTCTTAACCTGGAAAAAGTACATATATTCATTTCTAAATTATGAAACTCTAAGGATGAAACAGCGTAAGATGCAAAGAGATACAACAATTTAGAACATTTTTTAGAAGTATTTTTGAGTGCTGAATTGTAATAAGTACCTTATCCCAGTTCTCTTCTATGTCAATTCCTCCGCATTCCGAAAAGCTTAAGCTGTTACCAAGCCGCTCTGAGACGATGTTGAGGTAGAACTCTTCCTTGTGTGGGATAAAAGGTTCCACAATAAATGTTGTTATAGGTCCTCTGCATCCACCCATCTCCACCTGTAAACAAAATACATATAAATTAAGGGACAGGACGAGGGGGCTAGGGGGGCCATGGCCCCCCAGCCTTTGGTTTTGTTGTTTTGACAATATAAATGTTGGATACAGAGTAATATTATTTGCATTCTAAATACACACATATGACTAAAATTTAAGCCTGGCCCCTATTAAAATTAGGCTTGGTCCCAAAATATTATCCCAAGCGTTTGTTTTCAAAACCCACATCCCATTTAAATAATTAAAAGAGGTGACAACAATTAAGAATTAAATGATATTAATGCTTGGGTGTATTGGAAACGTGAATTTTTTCTTGTTTTTTATTTTTCACTACTTGATAGATATATTTAAAAGTTTTATTTTTCTAGAGAAAGAAAATAACTTCACGAATCATGATGACTACTTCATTGTAGAGCTCAAAATATATTTAATCTATTAACTTCGGAAAGTCAATATATATATATATATATTTTAAAATCTTAGAAGCATCTATTAATAATTCATTTAAAAAAAATGAGTTTCTTACCGCCTTGGATCTCATACAGAGAATAATTGTTATGAAATGTAATAAAAATTCAGTAATGGATGAGTTTCAAGACCTAAAATAAGGTAGTGTTCTATGTTGATAGTTAATTCAAGTTGAAATAGGAAACATATTGAGGAATTGAGAAATATCCTTTTTGAAAATGATAGGTACACCGAGAAACTGTACCTATTTTTACCGATCATGCCTTTTTTTTTTTTTTTTTTTAATTTTTAATTTTCGTTTGTTTATTTTTTAATATTTAAAAAAATACATAAAAAATGCTTTAAAAAAAGAAAAAAAAATTTACACAGTCGGTACAAATCCAGTGGATTTTCTCGGTGGCCCCAGCAGCTTCCTTTTTTTTTTTTTTTTTTTTTTTTTTTTTTTAATTTTTTTATTCATATTATGTCAGTACATAATAGATATGAGTTTCGTTTCATTACATTAAATTTAGTCTTAAATCGTTATTATATATATGTGTGTGTTATTCATCCTTTAGCCCCCCTCCTGATAAATACTCATGAATAAAAGATCCTGAATTCGTTGCATAGATTTATGAAAGACGCTCAAATGGTTAAAAGGACTCGGACTAATTGACGAATAAATGGTTCATGTAACACAGTTAATTAATCAAAAGGAGGAGAGTTAGCGAGAAAAGTAAACACCTCTTTGCCAAGACGCTCCTTGACGAAAGAAGCAACTTGAGCCAAATCCAGATTCAAGGCAACTAAACCGCTCTTCCCACGCTTTCCGAACAGCATATCAGGTTTGACAACCAGTTTCGTCGACAAAAGCCAAGGTTCCTTCTCCGCTAGCTCATTGAAATCGGTTGCTTGAGTGACCTGAGAATAAAAATTAGAAGAAACAACTCCTCAAATTTCAATAACGAAAAGAATTAATGAAAAAAATTTTTATTTTCATTATTTAAAAAAAAAAATCATTGAGCAGGACATTTTCCCAAACATGATCTGGGAATGAATTCCTCCATATAATTCAGGCGGGACAATACAAAAGAAGGTCGCATATAAAGCCAGTCTCCGCAACTCACTTGTGCGGATTTAATCGGTAGTTCTCTGCCGGAAAGCCTCTTGAAGTGCTCCTTCAACAATCTCTTGGAGTCGTACTCTCTGATCTTCTTGCGTGCCATTTCTTAACCTGTATATTAATCCACAAAAGCCAAACTAAGCCGTCAACATCCAACTTCATATTTAGATCATAACACACACACACCAAACAGATCTCAAAGGACAAGATCATTTGGGAATTAACACAAACATGAAGATCACACAAACAAACAAGAATGGAGCGGCAAACGAAGGAAAGCAGAGAGAACCAGACACTTCAAAAAGTACCGTTGAAAGGAGAAGCAGGGGACGCAGGGCTTCTTGTTTCTACACTTGTCTGATAGTCTGATCCCCGAATCCATGGCTTCGTTTATTTATAGTTGCCGAGGGAGTGCAGTTGTTTACGCATTCGCGCGTCACCTACCTACCGCCTTGGACCAACTCTTTCAAGTTTCTACCAACAAAAATGATAAAAACACAATTTATTTTCTCAATTTTCTCGTAATATTTAATACTTTAATAATTTTCTTTCAAATTTATTTAAATTTTAAAAACTATTTTATTATAAAAGTTGTTCATAATTATATTTATTTAAAGAAAAATATTTTAATCACAAAAAAATTATATAAAAATAAATATATAAAATAACATAATTTAATACGATACAATTATTTATAAAATAAATTTAACAAACCACGCGAAACCACGTAGGTTCATTTAAATTCCAACCACGACTACTACTTCAGATACTTTGTTTTATTAATTTTTCACTGTTATTGTTAAGAAAAGTCCACGTTCGCTAAGGTCCAATAGTAGGAACCTAAGAATCTGCTAAAATATTTGTTCATCTTAAGGAAACTAGACTGAGGATATTTGGAGTTCCTTTTTTATTTATTTATTATTTTTTATCCAAGCACTCAATATAATATTTTTTAATATTTGGAAAACAAAATGAATTAAAAAAAATGACTTCAACAAACACTTCAAGATAACAGATAGAATACAAAAATAAAAAAATAATACAAAAAATGACTTCAACAAACACTTGGAGCTTGCATTCTCGGATGAAGTAGGTGGACAAAAATAACTTCTCAACCAAGAAAAGGAAACAACTTGCATTCAAAATATGCATAAAAACCAAACACATTGGTGGTGGTATTAAAAAGAGCTACAAAACCAAGAAATGGAAACCAACAATAGTTGAAGGTCTTGATCAATTGGAAATAGATATATTAATTAGGAGTCATAAAAGCTGGATTGAGTCTCCAAATTCTTATTTGAAATAGATCATTTGAATTGAAATATTATACAGTATTTAATATTGTATATGTGATATTTATCTATATATATATATATAATATCTATATCTTTATAATTGAATGATCTAATTTGAGTTTAAAATTAGAAAATATTTCAATCTTGATGGTTTGATCGTTTCATTTTTCTGAATATGGCAGAATAATTTTGCTCACCTTCTCGGTGGAGCCTTGATCATTTATTTATAAACTGTTATCAAAGACAAAACATGATGTATTGTGTTGGGTTTTACAACTAGACTATATGTCTCTGAGTAATAAATTCCAAATTGTTGTAGGAATCCCTTGGCCATCAGTTTGGCTTTGAATCAATTTTACCATTTGCTTTGCTTTTGATGCGAAACACCTATTTTCACCAATAATATTTTGGGCAGCATTGGATGGAACTAGAGACCAAGTTCCATTTTTCAATAGTGCCTCAAATTCGACATTCATGACACCACACCACTCAGGTGATTTGGTAGTGGAAGAGTAGCAGGTGGGTTTAGCATCACAGACATTGAGGTCGTCAATAAGAGCTTTGGGAAGAGGGTAACGATTGGTGTCATTGGTGTTGGTTTTGGGTTTAGAGATGAGATCTTTTGATTTGGTTATCATGTCGTGGTGGGTTGGAGCATGGTTGGTAGGTTCGGTACAAGTTGATTGTGCCGGAAGGGTGACTGGTGAGGGAGAAGGAACAGAGTGTTGAGTTGTAGGTGAGAGAGCTGAAGTAATTGGGCTAGGTGGTATGTCATTATGTTGGACCAACATGGGAAACATTGCTGAACTAGGCTCAGGTTGAGGAATGGACTGTAACACGAGAATGGAGATAGCCCATAGGGCCTAGTTTTGATTGAGGAAGGGGGAGGGTTGGTGAATGGATTGAAATGGAAACACAGACTCTTCAAATTGGACATCAAGAGAGATGCCTATTTGAGGGTCAAAGAATTTATACCCTTTATGTTTTAAGCTATAGCCAAGAAACATAAAACGGGATGAGCGAGATTGAAGTTTGTGATGGTTGTAAGGCCTAAGATTTGGCCAACAAGTGCAGCCAAAGACACCTAGGATAGAGTAGTCAAGAGAGGTTCGAAAAAACTTTTGAAACGGTGAGGCATTCTGGAGGAAAGAAGTGGGCATGCAATTTATTAGATAGCAGGGTATTCAGAATGCATCATCTCAAATTTGGAGTGGGACATGATTATGATGTAAAAGAGCAAGCCCTGTTTTAATGATATGATGATGCTTACATTCAATGGAGTTATTTTGTTGTTGCGTATGTGGACAAGAAAGGTTATTGGTGATGCCAAGTGAGGCAAGCAAGGTGGATAGGGGTCGTTATTTACCTCCCCAATCAGATTGAAGCAATTTGATTTTGCGATTGAAGAAATGTTCCACATATGTTTGAGATTGAAGAAAAATATTTTTTAAATCACTTTTGCAAGAGTTTTGGTAAATCCATGTATATCTACTATAAGAATCCAAAAAGGAAACATAATAACAAAAAACTTTATTAGAGATAATGGGAGAGGGGCCCTAGGCATCACTGAAAATTAAATCTAAAGGTGTCGAAGCACGGTTACAAGATGCAGAAAAAGGTAGTTGTTTACTCTTAGAACTAAGACAAGCATAATAAGAAATATTAAGACTATCTAAATAGACATGTAAGTCAGTGAAGGGTAAAAGGTAAAAAAAAAAAGGACTCAACCATTGCCAAGAAGAACTCAAGGCATGGAGTAAGACCAAGAGAAGGGATCAAGGGAAACTCTTAAAAGAAAAAATTGAGCAGATTAAGCACTTACATGAGAGGAACCAGGGGGACCTATATGAGGAAATCAAGAATGTCCTACAAGAAATCAACTCCCTTATGGATGCTGAGAACTTAAAGTGGCAATAGAGAGCAAAATAGGCATGGCTCAAAGATGGAGATCGAAACACCAAGTATTTTCACAAGTGCTCAAGCCAAAGGTAAAGATAAATACCATCAACAGGCTACAAACACCCTCAGGCCATCCAACCCAGTATCCTCAAACTATTTGTAAAACCCTTCAGGATTTCTTCAAAGACCTCTTCATTTCCTCCCACCCAATAGGTATTGAGGATTGTCTGAACCCGTTGCAGAAAGTCATTACAGAAGATATGTACTCTACTCTATCAGTAGCATTCAATGAACAGAAGTCAAGGAAGCCATATTTAGCATGAATCCCCTCGAATCCCCTGGGCTTGATGGCTTTCTTGCCTTGTTCTTTCAAAAATACTGGGAAGCAGTGGGCAACCATGTCTATAAGGCATCCCTTGAGGTCTTAAATGGGGCTAAATGGGACAACACACTAAATGAAACACTCATAGCTATCATCCCAAAGAAGCTAAATCCAAGAATTGTCACAGACTTCAGACCTATAAGTTTATGTAATGTTCTTTATAAGATCATTGCAAAAACCTTGGCAAATAGGCTAAAAACAATCCTACCCAACATCATATCCCCCACTCAAACAACATTTGTACTAGAAAGGCTCATAACAGATAACATCATTGTAGCCTTCGAGTCCTTACATACAATGAAAGCTAGGCTGAAAGGAAGGGAAGGATATATGGCTTTAAAACAAGATATGAGTAAAGCCTATGACATGATTGAATGTGACTTCCTAAAATCTGTCATGAAGAAAATGGGTTTTCCAGCAGTCTGTATAGAGCTTATTATGAAGTGTGTCTCATCAGTATCTTACTCCCTCATTGTAAATGGAGTCTCAGCCTTTTTTTTGCCCTATTAGAGGAATAAGGCAGGGAGATCCCCTCTCACCTTACCTCTTTATTTTGTGCACAGAAGCACTCAGTTGCCTCTTAAATCATGCTGAGTAGAACAAGTTGATTACTGGCTTACCAATCAGAAAAAACCACCTGCATATTAACCACCTATTTTTTTGTAGATGACTCCCTTCTTTTTTTCAAGGCCAACTCCATTGAGTGGAGTCAACTTTACTCCTTGTTGGAATGCTATGAGAGAGCCTTTGGTCGTAGACTAAACAAAGACAAGACTTCCATCTTTTTCAACTCAAACACTAGAGTATAGACCAGGGACATAGTAACAAACATTGCTGGAATCTGTGGAACTAACTCTTATGAGAAATACATGGGCTTACCAACCCTTGTAGGAAGGTCCGGGTCCCAGTCTTTCAAAGGCATCATAAATAAATTCCAGGCGAAACTAAATAGTTGGAAAACTAAGCTCCTCTCTCAAGCAGGCAAGGAGACTCTTATCAACGCAGCCATCCAGGCCATTCCAACTTACATCATGGAAATTTTCAAGCTGCCAAGACAACTCCTCAATGAGCTTAACAAACAAGTAAGAGGCTTCTAGTGGGGACAACAAGCACAGGAGCACATGATTCATTGGGTCCCATGGAAACAGATGATGAAATCCAAGAAATCAGGAGGCTTGGGCCTAAGGGACTTTGAGCACTTTAATAGTGCTCTCCTTGCAAAATAATGCTAGAGGATCATCTCTTCCCCCAATTCTCTTGCTGCTAGGGTCCTTAAAGAAAAATACTTCAAACATAGCTCTTTCCTAAGTGCAAAAAGTGGGAATAATACCTCATTCCTAAGGTAGAGTTTCATCTCTGCAAAATCTTTGATAAAGGAAGGACTAATTTGGCGTGTTGGTGATGGAGAAACTATAGAGATCTAGAATGACAAGTGGTTCCCTCAACAATCAACCTTTAAACCACAGAGCTCAATCAGATTCCTCCCTTCAGACTCAAGGTTGCTATGCTCATTGATAAGACCTCGAACCAATGGAACTACCAACTGATTGAAGCCATTTTTGATAGAACAGAAATTGAGTTACTTAAGAGAATCCCCCTCAGTCCCTACCCCACCTCAAACAGAATGATATGGAAAGGCACCACTACTGGTACTTTCATTGTCAAGTCAGCATACTACCTGAAATCTGAGATGGAAAATAAAAAACATGGTCAATCCTCTAAAGTCATAATTGAAGCTATGCCCTGGTCTTTCATCTGGAAACTTAAGATCCCAAATACAAACAAGAATTTCCTATGGAGGGCCTGCCTAGATGCCATCCCCACCAAAGTAAAACTACACCAGAGAAAGGCTGCTGCTAATGAATCTTGCCCCATTTGTAAGCTCCACTTTGAAACAGTTGAACACGCCCTATGGAATTGCCCTTCTGCCCAAGATGTGTGGAGTCAAAGTAGAAAGAAGATCCAAAAAACTAGCCTGGCTTGTCAGTCTTTCAGGACCTATTGAAACTTCTTCTCGAAACATTAGAAGAAAAGGAGATGATGGAGTTTGCTATTACTGCTTGGAAGATTTGGAAAAGGAGAAATGAAGTGGATCCAAAAAGTCAAACTGCTCATTGAAGACCTCAACCAGATTTATCAACCTGTTCATAAGTGCTCTTCTACCTCCAATGCTCACCTCAACTGGGAAGCTCCCCCCACTAGGGAAATTGAAATTTAACTAGGATGCTTGTTTGGACAAAACTAACTGCATGGTTGGAGTTGAGGCTGTTGTACATGACTAGGAAGGAAAGGTGCTAGCCACCCTGAGAATGAACCATACTCTCTTCCTTGACCCTTTTTCTAGCTGAAGCTTTTGCTATTTTCCAAACATCTATGTTCCTAAAATCACTAGGGTGGCAAGATGTGATCATGGAGGGTGATTCCTTACAAGTAGTCAATTGTCTCAAGTCCCAAATAGATATAGACTCTTATGTAGGTGTATTGATCAGAGCCACAAAAGCAACGCTAGACTCCTTCACTGTATGGACAGTCAGACATATTAAGAGAGCTTGTAACTCCATAACTCATGCTTTATGTCAAGATGCACTAAGCATTAGTAATAGCATTACATTTGTTGATGCTATTCCCTTTCGTATCCAAACTTTGTTATAAATGAATGACAACACGATGTTTCCCTAAAAAAAAATTTTCTTTTTTTCAAACTTTCAAACAAAAAATAAAAAAATAATTCAAAATTTTCAAATCCCTAAATAAAAATAATATTAAAAAAACTATATTATAATAATATTTTAATTTGTTGAATCTAAGGTTTCAAACTTTGTGTAATTATATATCTACACATAGATTTTGATGATAACAAATGAATTCAAAGAATAAAGGAGTCTCAAGCTCAAGTTGTTTACATAATGAAGTCAAGCACATCAAGGAAACAAGCATGAGTAAGAAGGGAACAAGTTCACATTAAAGTCATAGAGTAATGTTGTAAATCTCTTAAAAATTTGAAATTATGATTAAGGCTCAAAATTAATATTTTATCATAAAGCATTAAAATACATTTTCCACATGTGCATGAATATTTTCAAAATTAAATTTGAAAATTTTGAAAGATGATTGATTGTCATCTTTCACATGTGCATACCTTGATTAAATGGTTGGATTTTGAAAATATTAAAAATTATTGATTGTTATCTTTCACATGTGCATGTTTTATTTGAATATTTTCAAAAGTGATTGATATTTTATTTTTACTTATACAAAAGATAGATGTTTTTGTTTGAAATATTTAAAAGTAAAGTGTGCTCCTTTTGTCATATGCAAAAAGTAAAAGATTAGGTTTGAAATATTTGAAAAGTAAAGTGTGCTACTTTTGTCATATGCCAAAAGTAAAAGATTAGATTTGAAATTTTTGAAAAATAAATGATGTTGTCTTTGACAATAGAAAAAGAAGAGTCTTTTATTTGAATTTTTTTAAAAAGTGAATGATGTTGTCTTTGAAATGTGAATCTTTTTAAATTTGAATATGAAGTCTTATATGCCTATAAATAGATCATTTGAGAGTTTCACATTTACAACATCCAGAGTATACAATATTCATTCAAAACTTTCATTCTCTATTTTCTAAGCATTGAGCCTTAATCCTTATTCATTTTGAGAGATATAGTTTGTATTGTATTGTTCTTATTTCACTCATTGAGGAGTGTTTTCTGATAACCTACCCACTATCAGCTCTTGTATCAGTAAAAATGTGTGTATAACCCTTGTGCGTGTAGAAAATGCCTTACACAGGGAATAGTTGAATCATCACGTATAAGGTGATTGTAAGTGTAGAGGGTGTTCTACACGGATCCTTTGTAGCGGTATTGTTCAAAGGTGTAATAGGTTTCTATCTCCACCTGAAGGAGGTTGAATAGTGAATTTGAGAATCCTCAAGGGGTAGCTTGAGGCGAGGACGTAGGCACTAGGGCTGAACCTCGTTAACATACTGAGTTTGCTTCTCTCTTACCCTTACTCTTTATATTTATTGCTATTTCGTATTTTGTTTATATTTTATATTGTATATTTGATTTATAATTGTTATTTTTTTAATACAACTCAATTCACCCCCCCTTTGTTAGTCATCTGGGCAACATAATTTTATAATATTTTTTATTCATTTTTTTTCTTATTTTCCGAAACCCTATAAAATATTTTGTTATTACTATTTACAAATAATTTCATTACTATTCACAAATTCTTATCCTATCTCACTGATCCTCAAGTTTGTCTTTAGAGTATCTAAGATGAACTCTAAATAGTAATAAAAATATTAATAAAATAATAATAAATAATTTATAAATATTAATTAATCAATTTAAAAATATCTAAAACTAATTATATTCTCAAGCACACTCGGAATTAGCTAGGAGTGTAAAAAAAACCGATAAACCGGTAAACCGGACCGAACTGGACCAAACCAGTGGCATCGGTTCGGTTTCAAGGTTGGTTCGGTCTGGTATCGATTTTAATTTTTTAAAAATCGGTCAAAATCGATCTGGTTCCAATTTTTCTTTTTCTAAAACCGGACCGGACCGATTTATATATATATTTTAATTTTTTATATTGTATATAATATTTATATATAATCTATAACTATATATAAAATAGTTTTGTACTATATGATAAATTACTAATTAATATAATATTAAATTTTAAAATCTTATATCATTTTGCTTATTGTATTTTTTTTTTTTATGGAAATATGCTTCATAGCATTCATTCATAATCGAAGTTACAACTATGACATATAGTCAACTAACGCAACTGCTCAGGAGTTTCCCCGTCAACAAATTTCTTTATGATGGACTTTGTCTAAACTTCTACACTCTCTCTCATGACAACAGTCAAGAGAGAAAGCACTCTATCAAAACAGAGCTAAAACAACATTTCTTCCGAAGAAGAGAGATATATTCACTCTCCACCCTCCTTAGGAGGAGGAGTACAACCACACTCTCTCCTCCTAAAGCGGAAGAGTACCAACACCTACCTCCCCTAAAAAAGGAGTAGGACAAACACCCACCTTCCTCCAAAAGGAGGAGTGGGACTCTAACCTATTTATATTATTAATAAAACTAAAGACAGACTAACTAAACCAAATACATAAATAAACGAAAAAGGGCTGCAAAGCAAAAAGGCCCAAACCCAAAGGCTTGGCGTGTAAGCTCATGGGGCCCGACCCGTTAGGGTTTCATCATCACTTTGCTGCCGCCGCCCATCATCCTCTGCATCTTCCCCGCCCGTTTCTCGCCCAGCCTCACAAAGCTCCCATCAAAAGAAGGTTCTGAGGACAGCCCATGCCGCATCCTCCACGCCACACCTGAAGAAATCTCCGCTCAGTCGCGCCCCGACGATGCCTCCCCCACGTTCCAGCAGCTCCAATAGCCTTCCCAGCGGCCCCCTGCACCCCACAAACAGCCCATACCGCCTCTGCTAAAACCCGAGAAACAGAGCAAACCGTCCGCAAGAGCCACCGCCGGCCACTCACCCTAGAAAACCGAGGCCAAACCACTAACATCCGGATCCTCTCTACCAAGTCAACCCACGTTTCCGCACCGCTTCACTTCACCCAAAAAAATGACCGGAGGGAGGAGCACTGGGGTGAGCCGAGGGCAAGGCCTTGGCGTAAGAGCCACGGCGATACAACGCCCTCCACCGAGAGCTTTCCAAAAACCAACAACCCGTGTGACGCCCCAAATCCTTCCGCACGGACACAGGAAAATCGAGACGTCCGGATGATGATAACCAGGGTCACCACCCTATCGACGAGTGCCAAGTGTGTGTAAAAGCAACAAATGTGCAACAGGAAACGCAGCGGATAACGAAAGTCATATAACTAAGTACCAGAATTTTTCTTAATATAATACAAGCTGTTTAAAACATACATAAATAAAATATTACATAACACAAATATAGTTTTAAAAACAGCTACAAAGTATAACTTCAACTCAAAACTCCGGTGGAGCCGCATCCTCGGGCTCAGCCTCCTCCTCCTCCTCGAATCCTGCACCAAAATCTACGAAACCAAAAATGGCGTCGCAGGTAAGTAAAATCCAAACACCACCAGATAAAAACATATAAAACTTAAATAATATGCATGAAATATGCTCAATGCACATGTCTCATAAACCACATCTCAAAACCCATAAAAACATATTTTTCCACGTACGCCAAAAATCTCATTTGGCCCAAAAACATATCATTTCCAAATATTACGCCAAAAGTCACATTTGGCCCATATCCATCTCAAACCATTATCCAATTAATCCGTATGCACCATGACCTCCCCTAGGGGTCATCCGCACACCCTGGCTTTAGTGCCACACTGCAGGTTACGACCACGCATGTGATACCTAACGAGCGATGCCCAGTTCCGCACCCCGCGCGTTCGTAGCCAAGCATCCTCTAGCCCTTGCCAGTGAAGGGCCACGGAGTCGGTGCGTAGAGCGATGCGTGGTTCCGTGCTCGGCGCGTTCGTAGCCAAGCATCCCCTAGCCCCCGCTCCCGTCGTCGCCCAGCGACAACTCAGGGGACGTCACTCAGTTTATTCCGCTCCCGAGTGATCAGAGGAGCTCCACCGAGATAATACCCCATCCCGGCTTGGGGTCGTGATACACACGCACCCGAAAATCCACTTACGCCAAATAAACAGGCTTTTCTCAAATAAATAAAAACGCACGTGCATGCACTATGTAAATGCAATATCAATGCACAAAATAATCAACCATCCATAAATCAATAAAACAAGCAACTCCATCCTCCATCTATCCGACCACCGAACTCATCGGACTCAGTCCGGAATCAACCAACCAACAGATAAATATTTATTGAATGAGCAAAATATATTTAAATCTAAAAGTAGAGTTTGGAAAATATTTACAGCGCTATATGGTATTTTTTGAAAGCTCGCGGCGTTGCAAACGGCGGAAAAAAAGCAACGTAACAGTGTAATTTACAATGTGGCCGTGGGTAATAAATTACCCATTTTCGAACGGGGACAAATCAAGGTTCGAGATTGATAGAGAATGGTTTAGGGATGTTTATGAAATTAAAAAAAGCGAGTTTTGGCCGTGGGTCGTGGTGGAAATGGCAGTCGAAGGCCAAAAAGGGGCTGAACGAAGTTAAGCTCGTGGGAGCTACTCTGGCAATGGATCGAGGCCGGAAATGGGTGGTTTAGGTCGGCAAGAGGTAGGGGAAGAAGCTGTGAAGAGATGGTGGCCGGAGGTGGTGCGACGGCCCCGGAATCGGTGAAAAACCGTATGGCTTGGAGGAGCTCGTGGTGACTAACGGTGGCTCGGATGGAGGTGAAACTTGGTGGAAATGTTCACCGGTCAAAGGGGAAGAAAATTGGGTGGGTGGTGTAGGCCACGCCGCCGGCGAGCGGCGGTTCTGGGTTGCGAAAGCAACCGGCGACAGGGGCAAAAATAGAGCAGGTGCAGTGACTTTCGGCGACTCGCGGTGGCTAACGGCTGGTCCGATGACTCTAAAAATTGGTGGGGATAATCTCTGGTGGAAGGGGAAGAGAATGGTGGTGGTGGTGCACTAAACGGTGGCCGGACGGCGGAGAACTGGGCGGTCAAAGGGGCGGCGACGGGAAGGAGAAAAAGAAGCTGTTCGGCGTACGCGGGAGAGAAAGGAGAAGAAAGAAGAAGAAAAGAAAGAAAAAGAAAGAAAAAGGAAAAAGAAAAAGGAAAAAGAGAAAAGAAAAAGAAAAGATGAGGGAAAAGAAATGAGGTCCAGTCCTCACTCCGGAAACCAAAACTGATCCGCCGAAAACGATTTTAAAAACTGTAAAATGACTAAATAAATTAAACACTGCATCAAATAAATAAAAACTAATTAAAATACATTAATTTAAAATAAATAAACCAATATATTAATTAAAATAAAAACAACACTTCAGTGAAAATACACGTAAAAATGGGTCATCACAACCCGAAACAAGAGATTTAAAGCAAAAAACGAAACAAAACTAAGAGAACAGCCACTAAAAAACAAGAAACGGAAAACGAAGGGGGGAAGAGAATGGAGGATGGAGCCGAAGCCTCGGTTCCCCCTCTCCCCCCCCCCCCCCCCCCGGGAACTGGTTTCAGAAGGCTGGGTTTCTAGAGAGAAGACGGAGGCTCTCTCTCTAGAAACGGTTCCCCCTCTCTCCACTTATTGTATTAATAGTTATACTAATATTATATAGTGCATATTAATAGTTATATTTATACTATATTACTATATATTATAATATAATATAATATATCATTATATTATATATTATAATATATCATTATAGTCTATAATACAATTATAATATATATTATAATATACTACAATATATTATCACTATTGTATTATATACTATATTATATATATTATATAATATATAATATAATACATTAAAACCGGTAAAACCGGACCGAATCGGATCGGAAACCGGTAAAATCAGAATACCGGTTTAAGAGAGTAACCGGTACGTAATTGATTTTGAAAAATACAAAATCGATATATATCGATTCGATCCTAAATTTTATTTAAAATCGGATCAAACTGGACCGATTACACCCTATAATTAACCCAGTCAAAAGTAATAAACAGATCAACATATCATCCTTAATTAGTCAACACTGTACAGCCGCTCTCTATCCCTCTCACTGATGACTTTTAAAGCTGATATAAATTCATGCTCAGTAGCTAACACCAATCCAATATTCTCTCTCTTCTTTCATGGACCCTAACGTGGTGACAAATTCAGTCAAATTTATAAGCCAAATTCTCAAAGACGTTTTTCAGTACTCATGTTTTCTGCCCCCATTGGATCGATGGAGAGTTGGCAGATCGAATGGGCGAATCCCAAAATTGATTACACAATTATATGCAGAAATTCATGGCTGTATGTATGAGACTTTTTCAAAGTTATTATTATAGCATTCGGTGTCACGGCATTAACTCAAGAATGGTGTTACGTTTTACCCTCTTTTCTGGGTAAACCATGTGTTCAAGACACCACCTAACTTCTACGAGAGAAAATTTGGTTCAGCTAGCTTGTCAACCGTCTGCCTTGTTTGATTGTTAAAATGATTTGAGTCTATTTTAAATTAATTATTAATGAGATTGACTATCTTTTTAATTTCTTATAAAAAAATTAAATATATCTTAATTTATTTTATACATTCAAACACATCTCAATAAATTTATAAATATTACTATTCATATATTAATTCAGATCATTTGAGATTATCATCTTAGTAAACAAAAGTAAACTTGTGATAAATAAATATATATATATATATATATATATATAAAGAAATAGAAAACCACAACAGGAGACAATGTAGGAAATACAAATAAAAAGATAGGCAGTGGTATATCCAGTAAATTTGAAAATGAATTTGCATATGGTACTACAACTTGTGGGCTATTGATCATGTGTGGATTAAGGCCGAAAGAGGCACTACTCTACGGATAAGTAGGTTTGTTGCTTGAGAGTCCTAACATGCCACACAAAGGAGAGTACTTCTCTCTCTCACACACACATATATAGAATAGTTATAGACTTACTATTCTATTACTATCTATTTACTATTTATAAGATATTATGAATTTTTTTTATTATTATTTTCTTTTAAGTATTTTTTAACATCTTTTTTTTTTTTATAGCAATTTTTTAACATCTTTAATCATTAAGAAAAAATATATAATTTTACTAATAGTCACTTCCTTAACTATTAAGTAAAATAAAAAATTAAAAAAAAATCAAATACAAAATGAGTATTAAATAGATAGTATTAAATATATAGGCGGCCTATATATGTGCCTATTTGCCGCGAGTACGTGTCACATGTATAATTTGGAGAAGTAAATAATGCGGCAACATGTAGCACACGATTGCGCTACAAAATATTTGTTTATTTAATGTTAGTTATGTTTTACGGATTATTTCTTATCAAAATAAATATATTCTTATCATAAATAATCATTTTTTAAAAATAATTCATCATATACGTTTATATTTCTTGTAATCTACCATAATTCATGCATGGGATGCAAGCCCCACATGTCAGTCCAGTGCCTTGAAGATCGATAATAGGCGAGTATGATGGGTGTCACGTGTGATATTTTGGTTGCAAAAGGGTAATGGATCGAGCATATTTAACCATAGAAGAAAGGGAAAAAAAGAGATGGAGATTTTAAACAAAAATTGAAGACTTATTTTCAATTAAAAAAAAAAAGAATAAAGATTTATGATGAGAGGGGGAACAAAGAAGGGGAGGAGAGGAAAAAGCTCTCCCTCTTTTTCAATCAATAAAAGGGTGATAGAACGAGAATTTTTAGAGAAGAGGAAGTGGTTTTTAGTCTGAGTTAAAACTGACATTATTTTACATAATTGACAAACCCAAGATAGAATTAGCAAGTTAGGTTTGGCACTAGAAAGCTATCCCTTGTCACTTTAAGTGAGTTAGGTTAGGGTTAACACATAGAACTTGAATTTGATTTGACAATACTTGAACTTAGACTGCATTAAAAATGTAATTGCTACTACTATTATATCTGAGAATTCTTAATTGGCTATTTGTAAATAAGCCTAGGCTATAGAACAAAGGATTATCCCGAACCTACACCGAGGTATTGATGGTGATTCCCAAATATCACATAATAGAATGTGATACGATGAGATAAAATGCAATGGAAATAAAAACAGAGGCAATGAGTTACCTACTCTTAACTGTCAAAGTGAACCATTTCATTCAGAATTAAAGTATTCGACATGAATCAAATCTCCCAAACACTGCATTCATATATGGTGAATAATTCTTTTCACTATCCGCAAATTCAACGCAAAATTAACATGAAAAAATATATTAGAGTTGATAAAGTGACATGATTAATTAAATGAGTTGAGTTAACATAAACAAGAACTTGACCCAGACCCTAGTTTTAGAGCGAGAAGTTTTTATCAACTCTTTCGTTTCATAAATTCTGCTTTGAGATTGCGTGAAACGTGGGACGACGTTGTTGCAAGTCTTCGTCTTCTGGGTGTGTAGGTTTGAAAATTGGGTTTCATCATTTGATGGGCAGGCACTGCTGAATATTGACTTTGATGGATATGGTGCATTATTATTATTATTATTATTATTTTTTATTATAGAGAAATGATATTTGGAGTTTTAGAGTTTACAAATCTCATGTACTCATTTAGAAAAAAATAGATAAATATGATATCTACTTTAAAAAAATATTTTTTTAATAGTGGACCTCACTTTTTTTTTAAAATGAGTATGCGAGACTTGTATATTTTAAAACTGTAAGTAGCATTCCTCTTTTTTATATTCTATGTTTTCGGATGGCCTAATGCAATTACCCATATTTTTTCATATTTAAAGAAATACTTTAGTTACAAAGAGATTATATAAAAATAAATTCATAAACTGACGTGATTTGATATAATACATTATATTGTAAAATTATTTTTATTATAAAGTAAATTAATGAATCTTATAAAATCACATTAATTTGTAAGTTTATTTTTTTATAATTTTTTTGTATACGTAATAAACAAGCAAGTGCTCTTTAATTAATTATTCCTTAAAGCATTACAGCACCTTTCCTTCGAGACCTTGATTTTCTTTTTTTCGTTCTAAACTAATGTTGGGTCATCACATGAGCAAGAAAGACAAATAATGAAACAAAACATATGAGATTGCGTATGGGAATCCTCTTCCATATTTTAACCAAATGGATTCAACCCAAAATAGAGAATCTTCCAATCAATCACAACAATCCTCAAACTCCAAGCCTAATTTTTGTTGTCTTTCAACATAAAACTCATGCTTGGCGATGGAAAAATCTAAAATTAGGATCACGTGGTATAAGATGGGCTTTCCATACACTGCAACCAATTAAAACTTGTCACATAAGCTTTTTTTTTTTTTTTTAATCATAACAAAAACATTCACCCACACAATAAAAATTATATTTTCTTTTTTGCATTTTAAAAAACTAATAATGACTGCCAAGCGCTAGACTCAGGCGACTGGCTACCAATTTCAAGTGAACTCCCACATCTGGTTGTCGGATTCTGGTGACCTCTCAAGATGACAATCGTAACTATGAATAAAAAAAAGCTTTTAAATGTATTTACCATTAGAGTTAAAAGAGTTTATGATTTATATTTTAGGGTTTTAGAACTTTCCTTTTAAAAAATTGTTTCGGTGTGGTTTAGTTTATTATAGAACATGAATTTTAATGATACGGGTCCATTTACATTGTTGAATGGAGAGGACTACTCTGCTGCCTGAATAGCATTGCTCCTTTTGGCCGTTAGGTATTTTTTGTCTTTTTGTATTTTTCTTTTCACATTTTTAATAGATTTAAATATTTATAAAAAATAAAAAAATACACCAATACACTTAAAATTACTTTCTTAAATATTAAAAAAAAAATTTGACCAACGGTCAACTAGGGCGGTCAAGATGGGGTAGCATACAAGCTTTTCTCTTGCTAAATTGGTAGAATCAATACGTGGTGGTGTGTGATTTGAGATCACTTTTACACCCCATCCTGACCGAAGATTGCACCCCTTGTCGATATGTTATAACTCACAAAAGAAAAAAAGTCCCTTGTGAATATAAGATGACCGGGGCGCGTGAGACTGTACATTGTAGACTGGTAGAATCATGAATACAGCATAATGGTAGAGCGGTAGGGACCATGCAGCATGGTAGTGCTGAAGTTTCAATTTGTGTTAAGGATGTACTCCCGACTGTTTGTTGGTGTTGGGAATCATCAAGAAGTGGATGAAAATATAAGGAAGTTATATGCAACAAAAAGATGGCCATGTGCACCAACATGATTCTATTAAGATTTGAGCAGATCATAACAAGTGACAACACCTGTAGCAAGAAGCAAAACAGAGGATTCCACCAGTGTTGGCTGAGCTAAATGATCCTCTGGAAGACGTACAAGCAATTGCCAATGCATGTGGGGTTCAGGATTGTGCATATTGTGTTGGTTTTGGTCATTGTATTTGGGACTGCCCGAGCTTGGAACATAAAAATGTATGCCTATTTCCAGTTCCAAAAGGGACTACTGGTCAGAGATTCTATATATGACGACTGGTTCAGTCATTGCTTCTTTGGAACATGAAAGCAGCCACAGAATTGGCATATGAGTTTCTGTTTCTTATTCAAATATCCATTCTTGCCTGTACCATCACCATTCTCAAAATCATTAATATTCATTTTCCTCAATTCATCTGGAAGTTTAAAAAAGGGACATGTGCTAGAAGCACTTTCAACATTACTGCTACCACCGAACCTAAATCACTAGTTTGAGTCATGATGCTTTCACAATTATCAGAATGTTTATCGTTCAACTTCAATTTACTGCTAAGTCAATCTGCCACTTCCAAATAAGAAGAGTCCTGAGCACTTATTGTCCTTTAAGCTCCTATCTATTAAATCAGTATCCAAGTTAACAGTGGTAGCTTTCATTTCATGGGACTCTGCTCTGCTCTCTCCTCTTTCACCTTCCCATCTTTAGTACCCAATTTCCCTATTATTTCAACAGTTTCTCTATTTCCCAAGTTCTTTGAATCTGGGTTAAACGAATTACTGCAAAATAATAAATATAGTCTTCTTATATGTGGCAAAAGAATACCTTTCAAGTTTTCCATCGTCTCGTATATTATTGCTGGTAAAGAAAGTCGCTCATGAATCATTTGGAGAAGTGCATGAATAGCTCATGAATCATTTATAACTGAAGTATGGAAGGGCATGATTCGCATGAATAGCTTAATGGAGAAATTTCAGTCCTTGTGCCCGAGAAAAACTTGTTGAATTCAGTTTAAAAAACCCACATTTTGATTCAAAATAAGTGTTCACAACTTGCAAGGTCAAACATTACAAAAATTTTTTTTGTTGAAGTAAAAACTTTACAATGACTTGGTGATTTATGCTAGCACAAACATATTTACCACAATTTCCCTTCTGGTGGAGACAAAAGACATGATGCCTGATGAACTGTATCCGGGAAAAAAAATATGGACCACCAGCTGATCAACAATTTATGTAACAATTTATTTCCCATAGTTGCCAGATGTGAAGAGCAATGACCTTTGCAGAAACTCATTCAGAATAAGAAGCTGGAACTACCAATGAAATGGTGTGACGTAGTGGTGTTGGCCCTTGTTCTATGGTTAACCAGGGTCCTTGTCATCTCCTAATCTACTTCCTCATCTAAGGGTCTGAGAAGAATCGGGGAAATCATTTTGACAGCAATATGTGCTTCGACCTAACAATTAAAGCAAAGATGCCATAGCACGGTACATGCATCAAACCCACTCCAAGGTACCTGGAAAATCCACAACAGAAACATTCTTTAGTGTGGAGGCATGTTATTGGCAACAAGATTGGCACTCGCAATACTTAAAAGTTGGGTTTATCAGATATCGTAAAGAACCTAACACTTCATTGAACCAATTTGTATAATACATATAATCATTATCTGATACTATTATTCCGGTGATTAGTAGCGTGCTTATTCAGGGATTTCCCTGCCATTAATAAAAAATTGTGTAATTTAGGCAAATTTCTGACATTTATGGTAAAAATATGGAATGACTCCATTAGCGGTGGAATGATTTCTTCAAAACTTTATTTCTTCAGTGTTTTCAGAAAACAACCTGGCCCTTTCATGTTGGGAGCTTTTTTTGGCCATTTTCCATGGTGAGAGTAAAAGGAAATGCTTCCATTTAGAATAAGAAAGCTAAAAAATAATAGTAGTATCAGTTTTATTATTCAATTACAATTTATAAATCAGATAGATAATAATTGCATACCATAAGGGAGAATAAGGAGACGACAAGTCGAGAAATGGATATGGCCACCTGTAAAAAGAAGTCAAAAGAAAAAAGGTATGATTGTAATGCACAACTACAAATCATTTAAGGGATAACAAAAAAAGAGAGAAAACAGCAACAAAGATGGATAAAACTGTAACAATAAGATTATAACAAATAATTAACACACCAGGAACATATTTTACCAGGTGGAAACGCAAGCATGGATGAGCCATTGAAAAATGACAAATATAGCTGTCCATAGCACAAAGTATGCAATCCGAAACATTGGAAATCTCTGGAACAGGAAGATAAATAGTTGTAAATTTGCAACTAATTATTAAGGAAATTAAAACAAGAAAAAAACCTAAAGCATACTCTTACCAAGCAATTTAGAACTGTGTCACCAAGGAGCAGAACAGCATTGATTGAGTGCATACTAACAATGTACTGCAGTTGAAAGGTTAACACATTCCTCAGATGAAAGAAATTTACTATTTATGATATAAAAAATGGGTCTGAATCTGATGTTTGTGACATTTGCATAAAACTGCAGCTCTCCGATGGTACTGAGGCCTAACTTGCTATTTTGCAGAAACAAGATAAGATAGATTGAAGGAACTAACAGCCTTCTGTATCCCCAAAATTATTTCTTGTACCCACTACTCATTTTTCTGCTTTCAAGGTTTGATTCTGCTGAGTGTTGGAGAATCTTAGTTTCAAATTGGCTTCAAGATCCATTGCAATTGTCTACAAGGGCTCAACCCTGCCTAAGTGTTTTGTTAAAGCAGAACCCATGTGCCTTGGTCTAAGAAGTTTCCAAATGTTATATATCTGTCAAATCTGAATTCTCTACCTATAAAACAAACCCTCATAAAAGAGCATTAAAACGCAGACTTAATAAAGGCAGCAAAGAAGGCAAAGGGGTCTAAGCTTTTGATAACATATACAGTCTAATAAAAGAAGAAACCCAGCAAATGTGGTGATAAGGTTCATACTTACAAAATCCAGATCATATTCTTTGGCAGTTAGAAAGGGATAAAGAATGAGCCAAAATATGCAATCAGTGAGCGTCACAGCACCAGCACACATCTACAAAGTAGAAGAGAAACATGAAATGATATATAACCGCTTACTTTTGAAAAGGAGATTCTTTTCTATGAAACCACACCACTTCACATATGTTTACTCTCTAACATTCAAAGCAAGTTAAAGAAACAGTAGTTTCCACATGACTAAAATCACGCAGATCTGGAATCAACAATGGGGACAGTTTTCTGATCCAGGTTAGCAAAAGCAAACACAAGCACGATCCATGTAATCTGATTCTCACTCCTGTTATTCATGGGAAAGTGCTAAACAAGTTTTTATATAGCTAGAACTTTTTTTATCCTCTACAAAATCAGCTCGTCAAGATGAAATCTCAACTAAAAGAACACAATGAATAGAATAATTGGAACACTAGCTACAGGAGAAGACAGGAAACTCAAGAATCAGATAAGTTTAAGTTTATTGAAAAAAACTTTGGCAACTGAAATTGTGAAGAAAATTTACCTGAAAAATTATTTGAAAGATAAACCCCCATACACCTGCAGTATGGTGAGCATGAGGCTCTTCAGGAGTATATGAAGTCTTGGACATATTGGACATATCTAAGCTCTCCCCTAGTGTGGGAACTACATAGGATCCTTGTTCTGCATCTAAATTTGCACGATAAACCGCATTTCCATCAACTTTGTTGTGCTTGCAACATCCATTAATGGAGAGTGAAGACCCAAGCTACAAATTCAAATTGCAAGCATAAGTAATTTATGGATGATACAGACAGAATATTGTCATGTTTTCCATGGAGGAATTATATAGTCCAGTGGTGTTATCAAACACGTCATTAAAATATCCCAAAGAACAAAAGAGATGATTTGTGTCCGACTTTTTCAGCTCTATTAGACTTACTACAATATGGAAACAAAGATAAGCAAGAGTGCTTAAAGTTAGAAAATATACCCCAAAATAGATCGTGACCAAGACAAATGTCCACCTGTTGCCAACCAAAAAAGAAAATACAAGAAACATGATCAGCAAAAGTGAGAGTTCATTTTATTACTCTGATCAAACCTGATACATGACAGCTGGTTATATATTGTGCCTTAATGAAGAACCCATCACAAGACCTTCCGATTTTACTTAAGAACCACGTTATTATCCAAAGTAGACAATATATTATGTTCCAGGGTTTTCAAAACTTCGTAAATTAAAACTACGCTTCATTGAAGTGAATATGTGTAGCGTTATTTTCTAGCACGCTGAATAATCTCCCACAGAACCATTTAAAGAATCTACTCGGCTCGTGTGAGAATAGAATAACAATGCAGTCTTAATTTACAAAAAAATTCTTCAAAGGGGATTTCATATTTGAACAAAGAATTTCGAAACCAAAGTCTATCTTATATGGAAGTATGTCCAAATACCCAGATAAAAGATATAAAGATAGGCCAAGGAGGGCTTACTGAGTATAGAAGTAGAAAATGCCACCTCCGGCAACAGCAACGTTGGCAATAAGCAATGCCAGAAGCACAACAAATGACATCATTCTGTAAGCAAGCAGCCAAGCAGGATGGATTCCTTTGAGACACGTCTTCCAGGTTTCGTCTTCATACAAAGACGACACTGTTTCTCGTGGGTTCTCTCTCCTCTCAGATCTTGATTTGTTGAAACCTTCGTATTTCCATATTAGAATCGTTGCCAGAACCATTGCAGTAAGAATCCATAGTGAACAGAGGAAGAATCTCCAGTTCAACCAATAACTTGGAGTGGTTGTATCATCACTAGTCATGACAGGCTGCCAAGTATGGGTTGAGAAGCCTGGTAGGAAACTAAAAATACCTTTACCACTTGCTCTACTGGTCATCATATTTTCTAGTTTAATTCACAGAGCCATATGGGAGACTATACCAAATATGCAGATGTGTGATGGCCAATTTCAAATTAGAAATACATGCTGGAAATGTTTAAAAAAGTAGAAGAAGAAGATCGTGCCTGGTGACGGTAATGAAGTGTGATAGAAGTTCTATATATCTGATCCCTCCCCACCCCAACCCAAAGCTTTCCAAATTAAATTATTTCGTAACAAATTCGTTATAACCAGAACGAAAGAGTTCAAAGAAGGGAAGAAACAGAACAAGTTTCAAGAATAAAAACAGAGTTATAAAAGATAAACTTGGAGGAAAAACAAAATTACAGTGGAGCTCAAACAATGTCCCACAAGCACTTGATTCGCAACCAAGTTCTAGAGTTGACAACCTTGAAAAACCCATCAAATTTAAAATCAACGAAGTAGCTTATAAGAGCAGAAACCAAAATCTCAAAACTTCAATTCCGATCATTCTACACGCAATCAAACTCCACTAACGAACTAGTAGTTTATCAAATTCTCATACTTCGTGTTATGCACGTAAGGAAAAAGCACCAGAACTAAGGACTCACATGGGTTCTCGTTAATATTACAAAATTCAAAGATTCCTTACTTTAGATTGGTTTTACCAAAAGATCACGATCTAATTGAAACAAGAAAAAAGAGTGAAAACAATGTCTTTTCATACGAAAAAAGAAATGCGTAGCACTTACGGTTTCGCTAACTGAAAAATGCAGGCGGAGGCATCAGTGTAAAAGAAGATGCTTTGCTTCTTCTATTGCTGCTAGCGAGCGAAAGGGAGAGTTTTGGTACGATTGCTTTCGTTTTGCTTTTATCGAGGCAATAGTTTAAAACAAGCATTATGCAAGATAGACTTGCTTCTTGGATTTGAGAAGATGCAGTGGAGAAGGTGTAATGCACTTCCATGTTTTAATGAGGATTATAGTTTTATCTTGAAGAGTCCTGGAGGGGTATGATTTGGGAGAAGGAAGCAATTTCTCGATGGAAGCAGCAAACCAGACAGTGAGAGGACCGGACCACCGAGGCTCAGGCCCCATTAACTTTTTTCGATTACTAATGCTACCAACCAAAATGGAAACAGAAAAGAACATTCTTTCCTTTTACCCTGCGCGTTTCTTTTCTTGTCCTTTTTAGGTCCCTTCTCTTTTAAGTTGGGATCAAATATCGCTTCCCCTTGTGCCCGTGATATTTCATAGAGGACAATGTTGCTCTCCCGCCCATCATGGCTGGATGTGTTGTCAGTTTATTTGCTATTTTTTTGTTCTTTTAAATATTTTTGAAATATTTTTGAACATAAAAAATATATTAATTAATAGTCACTTAATTTAATTATTAAGTAAATAAAAAATAAAAAATACAAATGAGAGGACAAAACCATGGGACAAAATAATATTTTTCTTTCATAAATATAGCAAAATAAATGGTATTCCTTATTCTACCTTTTATCACATTTTAGGAAAATTTGTTATATAATTCTATGTGTTTTAACCCTTTGAGATTTTTTGTTATTTATTATTTATATATATATTTTTAAATTAGCATCTGCTCTATTAAATTTTTTGAATAGATCCCTTTGTCACATTTTCCGTTCAATGACTAGCATTGAACTCATCAAATTCATCTTCAAAATGTGATGAAAAGTGTAAATTTTTCATAAATTCAAAACTTTCATGTCTATAATTTAACTTTGAATTAGCCATTAGATTCATCAAAATAATAATATAATATTATTTTTTTAATAATAAAATTTTTTAATTTTTTTTTCATATTTTGTAATTATACTAACCATATGTACATTGATAGTTTAATTTAATACTTAAATAATTTATTCCCAACTAATTTAGAATAAAATAAAATAAAACTATTGTCTATTAAATTAGAATAAAATATTAGTTTGAAGATGGAATAGTAGACCTTCAAATTTGAAGGAAGAACAACAAATACTGTAACTCAAAGTTTCCTAAAGACCCATTTGATGAGTCCAATACAGGTTTATTTTAAATAAATTCATCAAAATTTGAAGATACATTGGCTTTTGATGAAGCCAATGCTAGTGCTCTAATAGGCATCTAACCACCAAGGTGGTAGTCTAGTTGGCAAAAGTTAGGGGATCATTCTTCTCTCCCTTGCCAAAGGTAACAAGTTCAAAACAGCTTGCTTTGATAAAACTTGTAAACCAAAGTCTTGGAATCCTTTGCATTCTGGCACGTTGGTGGGATTGTGGTGATGGGCTAATCTACTTAGGGTAAGTAGCTATGATTTAAATCGAACATGCCATAGCGAGTGAAGGGCCCATATTGTCACGTCGAGAGGGGAAAGCTACATTGGCCATCCCTCCCCACTTTTTTTGTTAAAAAAAAAAAAAAAGTAGAAAAAAAAAGGGACTAACATGCACCTAAGCGTGAGTATGTATAAGCTCATGGCTTGTGACACCTAGCCATGCGATTAAAATTAGGAAAATGATACTATGTCGTCTGAGTCTGCTCCATCAATTTGACCGCTCATATATTTTATTTTTATATTTTTTTTACTTAATGGTTAAAGAAATGACTATTAGTATATTGATTTTTTTTTAATTTTTTAAAAATATTTAAAAATGTTTAAAAAATATTTGAAAGAAAAAACAAATATAAAAGTTACAATTTGCACTAATGCACGCCCAGTAGTCAAACCTAGGTGGCATGGTATCACTACCCTTACAATTACCCATCTTCCTCATTTTAAAACTGGTAACACAATCACCCAACCAGAACTTGTGAGCTTCGTATCCCGTGACCCAAACATCGAATTCCCCCAACCACTTTCTCCCATCATTTTTAAATTCAACCTCTCTCTCTCTCTCTCTCTCTCTCTCTCTCTCTCTCTTGTGGTCAACAAATCTCCTTTTATTTAACATAATATTGTAACCAGATTTCATTTGAGGACTACGCAGAAGCAAGGAAAGAGATCCCCCCCCCCCCCCCCCCCCCATGAGCAAAGGGTTGGTGAAGAAGAGGCAATTGGGCGAGCAACGTGCGGCCAAAATGAGAGTAAAGTAAGCAACACGGGTGTGGATCCCAACCTGCCAACATTTCCTCCCCTCTTTTGTCTCTTGAATCTCTCTCGTGCTCTGAGCTCTTTGAGTCGAGTCTCTTACAGCTTCAATTTGGCTGCCCTCTTGTTAGGGGTGGGTTGCCCCTAAACTATTGAATTTGCATTTAACCATTTTTAAAAAATTTTTCTTATCAAAAGTTATTTCTTATTTATTTAAAGACATTAATTAAATTATTTTAAGAAAATCAAAATTGACATGTGGCAGTATCATGTGATTCAGCCATGTCTATTTGGTCGAGGTTGAATGATGGAAAAGTTCACAGAATCGTCTTTCTAAGAGATCAAAACCACATGAGTTATTTCTAAAAACAATAAAAAAAACTCATAAAATACAAAAGGACGTTTTTCCAAAAACTCATTATTATTGTTACCGTATTTTTTTTCATTCAGATGGGGAATGACCTATCTGTATTGTACTGTCAATTTCAACTCCTAAATACATGAAACCGTTCATGTATGTGGACAAAAACAAAAATTGCCCGAAGCCACAAACCAGTCAAACCGTTCATGAAAACCATGATAGAGATTGACAAAACCGACGAGGATGGGCTGGTTTTACTAGAGAAAGGGAAACATTATCCCCAAAGCTATCAAACTCGTTCGTTAAAAATATATTGCCCAGTCTTTGTTTTCATATTCTTATAACTATAAAGAGTTGCATGTGAGCAAACCACTCCAGTGATATTTGAAGGATTGAGCACACTGAAATCCAAGCTGTAGACAAAAGAACAAGGCAGTCCTCCCAAGCATACATACATACATACATACATGCCTGTTCTGCTCGTCCCATTTCTTTCTCCGAATTATATCCCCATTAACAAGGTCTTGGTTCTCCTGGTAAAAATAGACAACTTAGTTTATGAGAACATGCGTGCATGTCAGATATTCCTTTGCAATTTCATTCCCATATATATGAGCTTTTCTGCTATCATATCATTAGGCAATGGACCCCAAAGCAATACTGATGATTACACCTCGCACTCGCTTTTTTGGCATCAGCATCACGACAATCATCATTTAATTTTGATGCGTATTATGAGGAATGAAAAATGAGGTAGAACATTGCAAATGATCATGCCTCACAGGAAACATTTGCCCTTTTGTACTGTTAGGGAAAGTAATCCTTTTGTCTCGGAAACATATTGAAACCAACCTCAGAACTACCAGTTTCGGAGTGATCGATATTTCAAATGATCAAGCGTCAAACTACCATTGTCCTCAGGCAATTTCCAAATTTAAATCAAGGGAAGAGAACGAAAGAAGCACACTGATTACTTGTACTCAAGCATGCATAACAGTTATTGGTACGTAATGAAATTTCAAGGAAATTGCTTCTCTTGCAGCACTAAGTACCTGATTAACTTTTTCCCAAAGTTTAAGCTCAATGGGGTTCCTGCCTTTTGCAAAATTAGTGGCCAACATAGGATCCCTTGAATATGCATAGTTTGGGCATATATGATCCATGACACAATGGGCCGGGGGAACCTAAAGGTGATAAATCCCACTTTTCCATGATCTAGAACCCATATCAACGGCATATTCTCTTCCAATATATTAACTAAGACAACCTAAATCAAGTACGTGCCTTCCCATCCCCATGAGTAGAACGTCCTGCATGCATGTGGCTGTTATCTACAGTTTGAGGCTTGTACAATATCACCTTTTTGTACAACTAGTGTAGCACTAGGACACTCGAGTATTTGTGTGTTGCAAGGATTTATTTAAGAGTTTCAAAGGAACTTTGTGCAACTCCAATGTGGCTTGTCACATTGACTTCCAATCGTGTCCCCTCTCACATCAATATTTGTTCGTTGTCAAGAAGATTATAACACAAGGTAGCAACTCCACTCCAAGGTGAGAGGAAAAAGATTAGAAAACAAAACAGCATGGTGTCCGGAATGGTTGAGGTAGCTTCATATTGACTATTTTTCAGAGCATATCTTTAGAGTAGTGCTAGCACGAGAAGATCCGATAAGAGCAAAAAAGTTTATATTTTTCATTCATTTTTTTATACTCTTAAACTTTTTTTTTTTTAAAAAAATCAGAACATCATTAAAAAATATTTCCTTAATCACTAAGTGAAAAATAAAATTTCAAGACTCAATTGTTGGTGAGAATATCATTTATGATATCTTTAACTTTATAATGAGAATAATATAAGAGGAAGTCATGTGCTTGATACTATGCATGTTGATTGAATCTTTATTAATATAGCCATTGATATATGTATACGTAAATTATATAAATATATCAATAAAAGCTCATTTTATTTGTTAAAATATGTATATGAAATTATAAGATATAATGTAAAGAATCTATTTTTTAAAAATTAAATAGCTCGTAAACGAGTCACAAATTGATAGTATTTGTTAACGTCGTATTTCACAAGCCTTTGGGTCAGGCTCTCAACAACTCAAGTCTTCAATTTTGAGATTGCAAATACAGAGAAAATACCACGAGACGAGGGCCGTGGAGGTGGTCAGGGAGTCTCTGATACTAAAGTCAGTATGTCTTAGAATTTAGTGCAAGTGAGTGAGAGTTCAAAGAGAATTCTTAGTATCGTGAATTTACCTCTTATACCCGATTTTTGGGATTAATCGTCCATGCCATTGTTAGGAGGATGTGTCCTCACAGTAGTCCTTTTAGTCAAGTTCCTTTAATGTGGCATGGCTCCCTTTTTTGTTTATACTTTGGGTTCATGCCATCAAGTCCTTCTTTCCTCATCCTTCAGAGAATCAAAGGCTTTTTGTGATTTGAGCTCGCCTATCCGCTTCGAGTTATGTGGGACTAGGCTCTGTAAGAGGTGCTGAGGTGAGCACCAACACACCTAATGTTTGGTTTTGGATAAAATATAGACCGAACCCGTATATACCGGTTTTGTATTTTAAAAAACCGATTATGCACAGATTACCCCCCTAAACCAGTACGTCCGGTTCTACTGGTTCCGGTTCCGGTTCCGGTTTGAATATATTAAGTATATTAGTATTACTAATGTATTTATCAAAAAAAAATATATTGAAAATTTATTAGACAATAAAATGTATTTAATATATATTTTATATTTAAAACATATGATCAAATAAATATTTATGTTTAAGATTAAAATGTTATGTTATAAATTATAATATATTATTTCATACATAATTATATATATTATATATAAAATATATTATATATAATATTAAAAATATATATATAATATGTGAACCGGTCCGGTTCAGTGTTGGAAAACATAAAACCGATTCCGGAGTAGATTTGACCGGTTTTTAAAATAAAAGAACCGATTTCGAACCGAACCGGTCAAAAACCGGTTTGACCGGCTGGGTCAGACCGAACCAGCCGATCTGACCCAATTTTCTGGTTTTTTCGGTTATTCTTACACCCCTACGCCTAGGTAGGGGCCCCTAATGGGCCGATGGGCTACTCAGTGGCCTGAGCTTTCCTTGTACTTGGGCCTATAGGCTTAAGGGAAAAACCCCTTCACAGTATCCATTTAGTGTAAAACAATGAATAGGTCATTTCATATAATGTGTTGACAAATGAAATGACCAAAACACCCAATGATTTATCCTAAATGAATTTAGCTTGAAATGGAGAGAATCCTTGTCTAAGCTGACTTCAGTAATAAATGAGCCATTCGCAAATACAAAATGTAGCTCAATGATAAACTAAGTTTGACTAGTGTTCGAATAAAAGTTTAATGAGTAAGTCACAACCACCCACTACTTAATCGCACTTGACTCGATTACACCACAAACAATAGGCATTACTAGCTATTTAACTGTTTGATTGCGTAAAGAGGCCTTTGATAAAATCTCAGGCTGAAAAGAACCAGATTCCATATATAAGCCTTGAGGGCAAGCATAGGATTGTATCCAAGGCACCCCTCCTGGAGCATACATGCAAATGCAAGAATAGAAAAATAGACCACCAAGGTCTGTGAAGGTGAATGAAATTGGAAAGAAATGGTTTCACTTTTATACAAAAACAATATGGTCTTCCCAAGAGTATGTCCATTGAAAGAATGTGTATGTCCGAAGAATATGACTATTGGAAAAAATATCACTTAAAAAACTATATCCCTAAGAAAAGATTTAAAATAAAAAATAATATTGAAATAGAATAAATATATATTTAGAGAGTTTGATGTGGGTGCTTTAGGAATATGACTAACTCACTACTAATATTTTAATCAACCAGAATCAATTCAAATAGGTATTATCTAAACTCTTTCTCTTCAACCTCTCTCTAAAGATCAATCCATACTTTGACTACTGAAAATGAAGGTGGGGCCTTGCGCGCACCTCCCTCCTTACCTTCTGTTATATCAGAGTAGAACAAAAGCGACATTACCTCATCAGCGAATCGTAGATCCAGTACAATTATTCTATGGATTTTTCATCGTTGTCGTTGTTCATCCGAAATAATTCCGTCAGTGGTGGAGTGTGCTATGTGAGAAGACCAGAGCAGCACTAACAAATTCCACAGCCTAAATGTTGAGACTAGAAAGAACTCTTTGAGAGAGAGATTTTCACTTTGTACATTGAGAGTTATTAGCTCTAAGGGGGAGGCTATCTATATAGACCCTCCAATTGTAACCCCTGGTTGGCCTTAAAGGCCAGCCATCAAGGCTCATAAAGTAGTTATCAAGCCATTTCATATCCCCTAGCCAAGGGAATACGAATGGGTGCCCACTATATACTACGTCTCACATTCGCACATAGTGGGCAAAACCTCAGGTCTTATCTCTCAATACGTTCTCAATCTTGTTCATACTGCCAAATAGGTTATGCGACCATTGAGCATACTTGTAAAAGAAAAATGGGAACGTTATACCAAATCTCGTTATGCCCCGATTTATTTGGTCACGTTAGATTAAGTATTTCTAATCCCTCCCAAGTCCAAATGAATTAAAGCAATGCTCAATCTCCATAAAATATGATGTAATCATAGCTATCTCGCAACTCCCAAAAAAGCAACACAACTTGTTGGTAGTGAGTACAAACAAAATATAGATGTATTACCAAATTGTCTTCCCTTCAACCTCATGTTATCCAGTCTTTGTCCAGTCACTTTTCCTATAATATATCTTTAGATCACATCATTCATGGTCATAGACAGCATGCTAAAGTAGCAGACACTAAAATATCAACCTCATGACATAATCAAATGTCTCATAAGGGTATAAATAAATTAAAATCATCAATTATGACCTACAAGTATTACAAGATGAGGAAGCAGAGATCCATTCACTCACCTTTATTATTGGTTGAAAAAGTACATGTAGTATTTAATACATGTTATAAGGTAGTTCTCTTACCAAAAAGTGTATATGCCTAATCTCAATATACCATACAAATCTTAGTCTAGTCGCTATCTCAACGCCTAACCTGAATCCCTCCATTTGCTTGCTATCCAAAGTGCCAAAGAAGATCTTGCACCTGGCTAAATCACAAGTTACATGGATTGTGGGCTTCCCATGTACGATCAAAACAAAAATAACAAAGACTTCATCTTAGCCCAACTAAGGCGACATATATATTTGTGTCATCCATCTCTTTATGCTACACAAGCATTAAATGACGTAATATCTCATCTCTGTTTGTTATCTAAGCGTCAGAGGCGATGCTCGTGTGAGTGAGCCGATCCAAACCTGTTGACATACCTTTTTTTACCAAAACTCTCAATTAATGGTGTGTGCATATAAAAAAAAAAAAAATACTTCCAACCACGCCACATGATCTTAGAACATATCAGTATCATGTGCACGATGTGTAATACCATGAGAGAGAGAAATCACATGTCAAATACAAATGATTAAACCACAATTCTAAAGTGGTGTTTAAGAATCATTTCTCTATATGTGTAATAATTTTCCAAAACATGCACCTACCAAGGGACTCAGCATTTATATATAAAAAAGCATTTGAACAACCATGAAATCAGTGATTCATTGCAAATTTCACTTAGGGTCAAACTTTCAATATAGACCTTAGATTCTAGTCAACAAGTCTAATTGTCACTTTTAAGAATTTACAAGTCGGTCCCAAGTATCATTTGGTAAATTTAATTTGTGACTTTAGGATTTCATATGAATCTCATCCTTGACAACAACACGTGAGATAACCAAACTTTGTTATTTATTAAGGGTAAAATGATTAGGGCCTTTGCCTCAAAGACAATCATAACAATCAAGTCATGTCTTTGTCCAAATCACATCACAAACTTACTTAATCAAATAAGTCATATTTACCCTCCAACTAAATCTCAACATCTAACTTTCATGAGCAAACCATAATGGAAACAGTCAATAGTATAGGCAAAAATAAATTCATTGGTATTCGCCATCTCATTAATGGTCAATGAATTTTGAACAAGAGCTCATTGAAATTGTTTTTTCTTGTAAACAATGTCACAAGACTTGATGTCTCAAGTACTTTCCATAAAATCCATGTCCATTACCTCGTAGTATGGGAAGTCACTCATTAGTCTACAATTAATAATTTAAGATAACCAAATCATCATCAGCATTAACTCTCTTAAGAATACACTTTTCTATAGGTGTCAACAGTGTTCAAAGAACCCGTTTTGTTCAATAGGCCGTTAATAATAACGACTAAGTACATTGGCTATGTTTGAATAAATGGTTTCTATAGGCCGCATGTAAATAGTACCAGTAGCATTCATTTACTTTTTTGTACCAAAACAATACAAGTAACAATCATGTGCTCATAGTACTTTGTGTCTAAACATAACAAAAGCTAACCATCTAATTCTCCTACAAAAATAAACTATTTTACTATTTCAAGAAAATTCCAATAAATGTGCGATCTGGTTATTTAAAGGCAACTTTATTAGTGCCAAGAGACAAATTTATGTCTCTATCAATTCCACTTTTCCTTTATTAATCAGATCAACAACCCCAGGTTAGATCATATAAGTGAAATGAATTTAAAATTCTATGTTGAAATTCTTACTATGTGAATTCAGTACCTTTAGTGGAGCCATATTACAAATATTCTCGTCTCTAAACGACAAGAGAATACTGATATATAGTTGCTACACTATTTATGAGGATCTTATTTTCTAGTAAGTTTTAGCAGTCACTATCATTAATGGTACACCATTACTATTTGGTGAATTATTGCCACTATTTTCGGCAATATTTTATAAAAATTTTGAAAATATTAAGGTTAAGTAATGTGAAATAAAACATTATTTCTACAAAACAAGTGTTAATAAAATCCATAATACCCCACCCTTACCGAAAATATGAGTAATTTTCTTTACTCAACCAAAAAATATTCAAACTTAGATTCTTTAGATTTACATCTTAATTGAATTCATGTTTGCATAAAATAATCACTCAACCTTACTAAAAGGCAAATGAACTAAATCTAAGGACGTGTTGGAATTAAGGCTACAAACCCCTATTACATCAACCTAAGTGTGATGTACAACTACTTGCATCATAATTCACTTGTAACTCAATTCTCGGCAAGTAATACACTGTGAGATAATTGCTCTCATCATATAGCACATACAATTGCAAGTTTGGAAAACTATTTTAACTGAAAAATATATTTTCCTTCTAAAAAAAATAATATATGGAATCACATTTATATGATTAGACAATCTTTCTTATTTAATGTCCTTAGTGTGCATGTATAGGAACTTTAACATAGAAAGTGCTCATATTTTCTTTTCTCTTTGACTCTGCCATCTTCAATTTCTCAAGTTTCAGACCCATCATCATATGACTTCATGGCACATTTTAGTATATCATCTTTACACCTGAGAAATAATATCACTGAGTCAATGAATAACCATCCAACTCCTAAACCTCTAGGAATTCTCACTAACACCACTGTTTATGTTGAGTCTTAAACCAAATTAGGTATAGACTTCACTAATATTGCATTAAAATCTCCAAAAACATCTCCTTGTGCAATAAATATAGTCTATAACGTTTTAGCAACTAACTAGTGATATCCCTATTTCTCACTTATTTAGTATTTTTCGTACTCTCCAATCCACTAAAGAAATGAAAAGAAAGTTTTGCGAGAAATTATCTTAACTTAAAACCTATCTTACATCAATGCAATCATGAACAAGATTTTCATACTAAATTAAGTCGTATCTAATTATTTAGACCTTTGTCGTAATTACCTTGCAAACCTCCAAGGTGTTTGATATTAGAATACTCTCAACGGGTGCTCCTAAGTTTATATATCAACAAAAACTTATTTGTTCTCGCTAGAAAGAAAAAATTTGAGCAAGATTACCAGTGCTAATACCACAGAGGGTGCACTGATAAAACCTTTAAAATGAATATGCCAATCAAGAATATTCTCTACACTCTGGCACATTTAGATTTTAATATCCTTACTTACCAGATATGCTAACAAGTTTTAGAGAATATGTGCTTGTGAGTTAATCTAATTTGCTTTAAGATTATAATGCTCGACCTCAACTATGGGAGCAATTAATTTTTACATTATAAAAACAACGCATGATTTCTGTTGTTACCCACTAGATTTTTCAAGGAAAAATAATAGTTTAATTATATATGATAGTTGATCCCTTCAACTTCTATGAAAACTGTAGTGCATGCATCCCATGTGTACTTCTAATTTTAGTCTAGACCTTTAAAAAGCTTTTACAATAATGATAGTCTAAGACTATCTGACACTTATAATAATCTTCATCCGTTTCCAACTATTACTCATGGAGAAGATAAATGTGACAACTAAGTCGCATACACAATCTCTAGACTTTCTTTTCGGTTATCTCAAAGTTACTAACTGTTGCCCAGATGGCTAACACAAGAGGGGGAGTGAATTGAGTTGTATTAAAAAAATAACAATTATAAATCAAATATATAATATAAAATATAAACAAAATATGAAATAGCAATAAATATAAAGAGTAAGGATAAGAGAGAAGCAAACTCAGTATGTTAACAAGGTTCGGCCCCACTGCCTACGTCCTCGCCTCAAACTACCCATTGAGGATTCCCAAATTCACTATTCAACCTCCTTCAAGTGGAGATAGAAACCTATTACACATTTGAACAACACCGCTACAAAGGATCCGTGTAGAACACCCTCTACACTTGCAATCACCTTACACGTGGTAATTCAACTATTCCCCGTGTAGAATACTTTCTACACGCACAAGGGTTATACACACCCTTTTTCTGATACAAGAGCTGATAGTGGGTAGGTTATCAGAAAACACTTATCAATGAGTGAAATAAGAACAATACAACGCAAACTATATCTCTCAAAATGAACAAGGATTAAGGCTCAATGCTTAGAGAAGAGAGAATGAAAGTTTTGAATGAATGTTGTATGCTCTAGATGTTGTAAATGTGAAGCTCTCAAATGATCTATTTATAGGCATATGAGATTTCATATTCAAATTTAAAAAGATTCACATGTCAAAGACAACATCATTCATTTTTTCAAAAAATCAAATCTAATATTTTACTTTTGGCATATGACAAAAGGAACACACTTTTCTTTTCAAAAAATTCAAACCTAATCTTTTACTTTTTGCATATGACAAAAGGAGCACACTTTCCTTTTCAAAAAATTCAAACCTAATCTTTTACTTTTTGTATATGACAAAAGGAGCACACTTTACTTTTCAAATTTTTCAAACAAAATCATCTTCCTTTTGTATAAGTCTAAAAAAGCATCAATTACTTTTGAAAATATTCAAATAAAACATGCACATGTGAAAGATGACAATCAATCATCTTTAATATTTTCAAAATTCAACCCTTTAATCAAGGCATGCACATGTAAAAGATGACAATCAATCATCTTTTAAAATTTTTAAATTTAATTTTCAAAAAATATTCATGCACATGTGGAAAATGTATTTTAATGCTTTATGATAAAATATTAATTTTGAGCATTAATCCTAATTTCAAATTTTGAAGAGATTTACAACATTACTCTATAACTTTAATGTGAACTTGTTCCCTTCTTGCTCATGCTTGTTTCCTTGATGTGCTTGACTCCATTGTGTAGACAACTTGAGTTTGAGATTTCTTTATTCTTTGAATTCATTTGTTATTATCAAAATTCATGTGTAGATATATAATTACACAAAACTTGAAACCTTGGGTTCAACACTAACATATGCACATTTAATTGCACACATATCTAAGAATGTTGCTACGTCAATCTAAATCAAAACAAATATAATTAACATACATCGCAAGATTGAAAATTCGCTAAGCTTTCTAATCATTTCTTGCAGCACAATGTCTAAAATTTCTCACTTAATTTTTGCACAAGTTTATATTGTATAGAAGTTAATTCCAAATCAATCTCAACCATAATCCCACTAGGATAAGAAATCTACCGAGTTAGTTACATGCAATAAAAATTTCTTCCTAGATCGAAGAAATGCATTTGGGCCAATCATAACTAGTTTATCATGTTCTAAATCCTCCATTTTAATTCTCATGCTACTTAATCCTCCATTTTATCACATTCTAAAAGTTTAAAAACTAATTTCTAATATTAGCCTAACAAATGCTAGCAATAAAATCAGCTCACACAATTACATGTAATCACAATACATGTAAAACAATTTATCACATTTAGCCCAATTAATTATTATTCACAAATAATAATAATCTAGGCAATTTATAACATAAAAGAAGTGCCTATAAAATAGGACAAAACATGATCTCGTAATGTCATGGCATGCACGTATTCAATAACCACATACAAAAAAAATATATATATATAAATATTTTAAAAAAATATTCATATGCCACAACGGTGTGCTGATTTAAATAAATAAAATCAGCAAATACACCAACAATAAGCTCTATCTCAATGGTTGAACTCATAGGGCCTTTTCTTGTTTGGCAAAAAAATAAGCATATTATTCCAAGCCAGATAACCTGTGGGCTGCCCTCCTAGGCACTTAGTCCATTGCTTAAAATAACATTTTTTTTTTATTTATAAACATATGGGCTTTGTTAAAAAACAAAGTACTAGAAGTCGGGCCCAAAGCTTAATTTAAAAAAAAAAACAGACACATCAACATTTGAGTCTAGATCTATTTTCTAGAATAAGCCAGTCCATCACAAGATAAAAATTGTTCTTATTCTTCCCCCACTAGGGCACTGTCCATCCAAAGAGAAAAAAAAAATTTCAGCCACCAACACCCTCTCATACGCTCCATAGGGCTCTACCCTCTCATACACTCCATAGGGCAATGACTTGTGGTGTTGACCCTTATCAAACTTTGGAGTACGACGTTCTGCCCCTTTGCATCCAAGGTGCTGCCTACAGTGGTTTCTATCAATTGCTGTAGAGCACACCACTTTTCACTACATAGATTGGCGCTAGTATGGGTGCTTGGCTGTAATGGATCCCAAAACTTTAATTGATAATGTCATACATCCATAAGCTTTAGAAATTTATTTGTGGTAATTCCCAAACCTCCCAGGAAAGTTCCAACTTCCAAATACAAGCATTCCGAATTAATTCCCTTTCATCCCTTCCCTTCCCTTTATATGAAATTACAAAGAAAATAACAAACTCTTCTAACTGACTTCACTGACTTTTGATACAGCCAGTCTACTCGACATGTGAATAAGACTACCATTTCTGCATACTACAATCATAAAACGCAACACTTCACTACTTGACATTTGAATATTCCTACTAATAGCCTCTCTTTGAATGATAAATTGGCATGTTATACTGCTCAACAATAGCTTGCAAAGATTCTTGAATCACTAAAGGCATTCCTGCACCTTACCTCTTTCTCTCCCTGGTAGCCACATCATCCCCATCATCATCATTGTCACTAACTTCTTTTCTAGCTCTCATTTTCTGGTTAACTGAATTTTTCATGGATAGTTGTTATAACGCCACAATAGAAGACCCAACCATATGGCCTGTACTAAAAAAAGACTAGTCAATGATACAATTAGAGTCCCATTAGAACTTTATAAAAGCAAGAACTCATCATTCCCAAGTAATGTTGGATCACATTTACCACTTACCATTATCCTCATTATATGGGGGATCATAGTAGCTCTTCAAAATTTATCTCACTGCCTGTAACAAGGATATCTACCAATTTGTGTACAAGAACTATCTCTAATAGAACTTTTGTCTTTCCTCCTTTTTTTGTTTATGCTCAAGAATATAATTTAACTCTGTGGCAACTACTTTGAATTGACTAGATAATTTCATGAAATTTGGATCTTTCTCCACTTGCTCCTTCTCAAGTTTTTTTTTTCTTTTTTTTTCAAGAGCAGCTGTCCATGCGTTATAAAGAGTTCCTCTGGTGCTAAGTTTTTGGACACTGAATCTGCACCAACCTTCAAGGATAACTAAGTATGTGACTATCCCACTTGGCTTCTCCACATTTTCCCTTCCCCTTCCTCTATCAAAGGGCCACAAACCACATCCTTCTTTGTGTGCAAACTGAAATGCCCAGCGCTACTCTATGTTCCCCTCACAATCTCCAATTTCAAGCCTTTGCCTAAAGATTTGCCTACCAATCTCCATATGCATGATGGTTACATTTGGGACATCCACATCAAACATTATTTCCTTAAGGGCATCTTTGGTGGCAATAGTAAGCTAAGCAGTAAATAAGAGAGCGAAACCCATGGGCTTCTTGCCTTTGAAGTTCACTTGTGAAGCCTCGTAGCCAAGCTGCCATCTCAGTAGATTCAGTAACTCTCTCTCTCTCTCTCATCCTCTAGAAGATCCATGATGAATGTCATACGCACCTTCAAACGTATAATTGCAATTTTCTCTTCCATGGAAGTCAGATTCGATCGTAACGACTCGATTAAAAGTGGGCCTAAGATGCGGGAGAAAAGGACATTCAAGAGTGTGTGAGAAAGCATAGTTTGAAACATACCCCAAAAATATCCCAGTATTAGAGCATCCTCATTGGCTTGGCCAAATGAGAAGGTTGACCAAACTTTGCATAATCTAGGTCAAAAACATCCCACATTGAATTGGGAATATCTAAAATAATTTAGATTTCTACTACAGTGGTTGGCTAAAGATGGAGGACGACAGTTGATTCACCAAATATTAAAATACTAATTTCTTATTGGATTGAGTATATTGCTAGGTATTTGGTTAGTAATTAAGAAATTTAGATAGAATTTTAGATGAGTTTAATCTTAATTTTTGGTTATTAGCATTAAATGACTTTTGAAAATATGATTTTTAATATTAATTTAATTAAAATATAATTATTATTAATATTAAATTGGTAGTTAATATTTTAATTAGAATATAAAATGTGATACAAATAAATTAAATAAAAAATTATTAATTTAATAATATTTTATTATTATATAGAGAGTGAATGACTAATTCAATGTGGAGATTAAATTTAAATGGAATAGGCAAATGTTAAAAAAGTGTATTATTAGCTAAATTGAAGATGAATTTGGCCAAACCAATGAGGATGCTCTATGAAGACATGGCCAATTGATGGGAGCATCTTCTCGTCGTAATCTCCACCACAATTTCTACAAAGGGTCTTGCTATCGACTTTGTCTTCACCCTTTTCCCGTCTAGAGAAATGAAATGGAGAAAGAACCCCAAAAGAATATGTGGCAGCGCTTTCTCTTCCTCTATCAAAGGGCTCAAAAATACCCTTAAATGGAAATTCATCATACAACTTAGGCGTCATTTTTTCCCTCCACATCTAATCAAAAAATTCATTCAAGTAACGAGAGCCATACTCGAGTAAAAATTTTCCACATTCACCCTTCATTTTTTGTTTTACTTCGAGATTCCTCAAAAAGTCCTCGTTGATCACCATACCACCTTACTCTCTTATATAGCTTATCAAAACCTTGTTCAGGTTGTTAGTCTTGTAGTACGAGAGCACACCGCCTTCAATACTACAAGAGAGCACATCGTCTTTGAACATGAACCACCTCGACTTCCACCCCTTGTCTTAGTTCACCCACTTGAACAAACTCTAGGCAACACTACCACTGAAGCCCCCATAAACTTTTAAATCAATGGATTTGACGACGGCATCATCCTCCACTTCCTCACTTTCAGTGTCATTCTCAGCTTCACTATTTAAGATTTCAATATCAAAATTTGGGATCTCTTTAATAACTATGGATTTTTGTACATTTTCACCAAACTTATGAATAAGGAGCTTTGCATTGTAAGGTCACTCCTATTTTTCTTCATAACTACGGAATTTTATTTTATAGTTTCTTTACCTTCCGTTGAGTCTACCACTTTTTCTAGAATAATATTCCTCCAATTATGAATATTGTTCTGATTTGCCATCAACTGCAGCACCATTTCATCAATTGGTTCCAATGTCTCTTGATCTCCTGATGGCATTGACTTAGCCAAATGCCAATGCATCTAAAAATTTTGGCTTTATATTACTTAAATATGCTATATTGGAGTAGTCAAAACGTGGGAACTCCACATATGAGCTACAGCAAATTCAAAGTCTTTTGGCATGACATTGTTCATAGCCAAAAGACATATATTATTCTGAAATTGTAGACGCAACTAATGGAAATCCTTTATCTCACTTTTCAGTTCCTCAACACCCCCTTTCACTTTCTCTCCCTTTCTCCCTCGCAGAATACCCTCTTTCAGATTTTAAATCCTCCCTCGATTTCTCTCATTTTCTCTATTCCCTCGCTGAACACACACACACACACACATACTCTCTCTCTCTCTCTCTCTCTCTCTCTCTCTCTCTCTCTCTCTCTCTCTCTCTATTTTTTCTTCTAGTTCTTTTTTATCAGTTTCACTTCTTCTCTTGTTGTCCCATGGTTGTCAAAGTCTTCTCTCTCAATTGAGGAACACTTGGCAGGGATAGTCTGTGTGTTTGCAAGAGGAAATTAGCATCTGATACTACCAAGAATGCTAGGATTTTGGCTTGATATTTTTGCCCTAGACTGCCTCTCCAAGTCTCCCTCATTTTCTATTATGCTTTACAAGGGTAAATTTCCTAACCGTTCTCGTGTTTTTTTATTTCTATTTCTATTGTTTGCTTCATTTTTTGAACAGGTTTGATCTGTGGTGGTGGTGGGGAAAGCATATTGTTGAAATGGGTTTTGCTTTGTGGTTTGCAAAATGTATGGTCAAGTTGCTTGGTTTGTATGCTCTGTGGTCTGCTATGTGTGTGCATTTCATAAGAACAAAATGCTTAATTTCCATTGCCGTTTCTTCATTGTTTAGAACCTCTCTCTCGGATTAGCTATGTTTTGTTTGCTTGGCTTTATAGAATTTGTTAAAAGGATGTTTGGTGGTATTAGTCGAGGATAAATGTTGTGACAATTAATATAGTGATAAAGAAAGATGTCAAACACACAAGGACTATTTACCTCTTAATTATTGAAATTGTTCTAATTCTAAATTATTTGAAAATCAAGAAAAGTGGTGGATTTTGAATCTGAAAAATAAAATAAAAAATAAATAAAATTAAATCAACAAATGAAGAATTGACCAAATACTTAAAAAGAAGAAGATTTCACCCAGGAAGAAAATACTAAGGCATCTGACTTACCTAACCAATCTAATCTCAAATCCTAACCATACAATCAATCAATTATCATCCTATTTGATGGTGAAATATTCTAACTTATCTAAGACTCTCTCTCGAGTAAAATTAGAATTACCCAACATACGATAACCCACAATATGTCTACGTGAATTTAAAAACATTTGAGCACATTAAGATTTATAATATTTCACATAAAAGATGCATAAATCACATTGGCACATTCCCGTCTTTTGCTCAATTCATGGCATACATCATACGAAGTTACACTATATGCATCATTTCTCGAATTAACATGCACAACAAATCACTCAACTATTGGGCAGATAATTGAAAGAATTAAACTCAATGATGTATACTCAAAAAGAATGATAAAATTACGATTATATAGAAATATGATTTGAAATTGTCATGGAGAGGCTACATTGTAGCCTTAGCAATAGAAATGAGCTCAAAACAAACCATAATCATTTTGAAATTTATAATAAAAATTGTACAAAGAGAAAATGAAAGAGTTAAGAAGGAGACTGTTTGTAGTTCAAGAATCTCAATCATTAACAACTCCAATTCGGCCTCTGTTTTCTTCTTCTTTTTCCCAATTTTGAATTCCTATTCAATGGTGAAGAAAATATCCAATTTTCAAGGCTTTCGTCATCCTCTCTCTTATCTCCCCAAAACAAGATTCTTCCAAAATCGGTTGTTTTTCTGCCACCTTCTTGATGTGCTATTTTCTCTATCGAGATCTTCTTTTCTTGAAGAGTCTATGCCCACCGGTCCAAGCTCCCGCTAGGAGCCACCATTAGTTCTAATTATGTTTTTTTCTTTCCTTTTCCTTACATACTTTTAAATATTTTTTTAAAAAAATCATAATATTATTAAAAAAATACTTCCCTAATCACTAAGAAAAATAAATTAAAAAATAAAATAAAAAATTCGACTGGTAACACTGAGCAATAAGTTTGAGTGGTGAGAGTAGCAATTTTTCTTTCTTGAAAATTCATCTACATGAAAGTTGTAGGATTTTATCTTAGTTTTTCATGTATACCGAGATCACCCTTTTTGGAGTTCTCTAGCAAAAATTATGCTCCAAATACTGAAGGATGTTTCAAGAAATTCAAGAAAGAAATGTTCTTTTTTTAGAACTCTTGATGAAGGGAATTTGAATTTGAAAATGAAAATTTTCTCCTTAATTCCCATGACTCCTTCAGTTTATTTATTCCTAATTAATAAATAAATAAAAACTCTAACAAATAATAAAATTAAACACAAACTAGCATAAAAATTAGAGTAAAAGTATGACAAAATTTGTATAAAAATTAAACATATTAATAAAAAAAAAAACTAACAATAAGATTATAAAAAAAGAAGAAGCAAAAATATTTTGGACATCTGAATGCAGTAGGAGAAATAACACCACATGGTGAGCAAAATCATAGAAGATGAGAAACTTGCAGTGCTACAAAAAAAAAAAAAAATCTAAGTTCAATTTGTTATGGTCTTAGATTTATTCCTTCAATTATTGTTACATCCTTGCATTGCTATAAAAAATAAAAAAGAAAAAAGAAAAAGGACTTGTTATTTACAATGAATTGATTCTGCATGTCGATGGATGGATGGTACAATGTGAGAAAGTATTTAGGTGGGTTGCAACCATGAACAAACTTTGTGGTTGGTTTAATTATTTCCAAATTTTTAGTGCTTTTCCTTCCTCTCTTTCCTTGGAAATACTATATATTAGTGCTATTAGAGATCATGTGTATTTTCCTTAGTGGCTCATTTTTCTTTAGAGATCATGGTAGAGAGGAGAGCAGGGGCGACGAAGGCAAATCGCGATAGCAATTGGAACCTAAGAAGCATGAATGAATGCCATGCAACAAGACTATTTTCTTAATATTTAGAGAGAAATTTAAGAAGCATCAAAGAATAATTACGGATGTACATCTACATCTACATCCACACCTCATGGAGGTGTGTAACAATTGGGCAGATTTGCAAAATTCTGATTTTAGTGGTTGCCTAATCACATGTGGCTGGGCAGCAACTATGAGATCTGATTTTTGTTTGAAATGGATGATATTCTTTTGTGGATGAGATCTGATTTCAAACTTTAGTAGTTGGAAATGGACAATATTGTTTTGTGGAATTTGGATATGTGGATAACATTGCTAGTAGAATTATTGCACGTTGTTTGTTAAGTTTGGAAATTCTTTTATGGACTGGTGGGTTGGGTTTAATTTTCAAAATGTTTTGTATCTGGATTGTGGGGCTATTGGTGTATGGTTTGGATTTAATTTCCAAACTGGAACTTGTGCATGAGTTTGTGCATGGACAACTTGCATGTACCAGGAAATACCAAGTTTAGATTTTTCCTGATTTTGCTTGTGGCTATATTAAGTTCTGATTTTGTGCATGTCACAAAATTTTCATGTTGCTAATGAAAGTGGAAACACACATGGACATGCTACCTAGCTACGTACTCATTGTATGTTTTATTTTTCAATGTGATGATGTCTCAATGCAATGAAGATTAATTCCTAAAATTCTTGGAAATAACGTTATAAAAATATTATTATTAAAAAAATAATATTATTTTATTATTTTGGCTAATATATAAGTAATGTTATACACCACACCACCATCCAACTTGCATCTAGGGGTGAGAATCGGCTGGTCCAGACTGGCCAAACCGACCGAATCGGCCATTTTTGGACTAGACCGAATTGGGTCCGGTCTGGTTCGGTCCACTTTTAGGAGGACCAAACTCATTCAGTTCGGTCCCCAGTCTAGGGGTTTTCCATCCCGGACCGGACCGAATGAAAAAAAATAAAAATAAATAAATCTAATTTATATAAATAATTTTATAAATTAATTATATAATTTTTTACTTATACTAATATTTATAATTATATACTAATATTAATAGTCTAATATGGTTTTTAAAAAAATAATGCTAATAATCTAATATTATAATATACTATAGTTATACTTACACTAATATAGACTATATAGTTATATTAAATACTATAAGTAATACTAATACTAATATATAGCTAAATCACTATAAGTATAATTGTATAACTATATATATTTAGTATGAATGTATTATTATATTCTTTAATGTATAACTATAATATATAGTACTACTATATATTAATATATTAACATATTATAAGAGTTATAGTATAAATTATAATATAGAAATTATAATATACTAAATCACTATAACAATGTAACTAATACTAATATATAACTATACTATTAGTCTACTATTAATACTATTATATAGTTATACTTTTCACTATAATTAGTATTAATATATAGTTATATAGTTGTACTAATACTATTAGTCTATTATATAGTCTAAGACTCTTAAGTCTAATATAGGCTATATGGTTATAACTAATACTAATATTATTAATACTAATAATGTAGAAAATAGTTATACTAACTAATTGATTCAACATAACTAATATTACTAATACTAGTATAAGTCTATAACTATATATATTACTAATAGTTATAGACTATACTAATTTATACCATAACTCTTATAATATGTTAATATATTAATACATATTAGTATTACATATTATAGTTAATATATAGACTTTACTAATAGTCTATAACTAATCGTACATTCATAATAACTAAATCATTATAAGTCTATAACTATATATATTTAGTATCAATGTATTATTATACTATTTAATGTACAACTATTAACTATAATATATAGTACTGGTATATATTAATATATTAACATATTATAAGAGTTATGGTATAAATTATAATATATCATATATGTATAAATTTATAATGTATTAGTATAGTTAACTTCATATGTAATATGTTAGGATTAAATCACTATAACTATATAGAGTATTAGTAATATAGTATTTAATATAACTACATAAAATATTAGTAATAAGAGTATTATTATTATTTAATATAGTATGACATAGAGTATTAATAAATGTGTGGTATTTGAAGAGCTATAATAATACTAGTATATTACATATAGTATTACTATTATTACATATAGTTATTAATTATAATATTAGTACTAATTTCTTATTAGTTATAGCAAATAAATTAATAACTATTACTAATTTACTATATACTAATAGACTAATAGTATTAGCATATTATTAATATATATTAATATAATTGTATACTATATATATTAAATATATCACAATATAATTACATAAGTATTAAACAAAATGTCATAGGATATAAAAAAAAAAAAAAAAAAAAAAAAAAGGTCAACCGTGGACCGGACCAGACCAAATGGGACCGGACTGTCCCGACCCTTAGGGAGTTCAGTCCGGTCCAGGGTGGGAAAACCTTGGATTGAATAGGTCCGGTCCGATCCGTAAAACCTCCCCAGACCGGACCGAACTCACCCCTACTTGCATCCCTATATATATTGTGACGCCCCCAAATTCCGTTTGGGATCGGACGGACATTTGAAGCGTCGAGACATGCAACACAAGGTTACCTGCCCCCGTTCATGACATATAAGATGCAATGTTCCTAACATGTATCTAACATTATGCAATATTCACAGCGGATAATTTTTTTCTTTAGCAATACTATGCACCAAATTGAAAATATCTCAAATGCTTAAAACATACTTCATACATAAAGACCTATTGAATAGATCACAACACTAGTCCAAAAATGGTTATGATCCAAAAAGTACTAGAGATGCAACTCCATTGTATAAGTAGTAATTTACGTTAACTATTATATTAACATTGACGTCGCACTGTCGCTTAGTCAACTGTGTCTAGTTTATCAGCTCCTGATTCTCTTTCAGGTCATGTAACAAGATCTACCATTCGGGGAGAATGGTAGTTAGGACTACCAAAGTGAGATTTGATTACAAATCTTATTAAGTTAACAAAAAAACTTCCACACAAGCTAATGATGCATGGATGACAGTAAAAGCATAAATGCATAATCAAATTCATAAGTAATTAAAGCATAACTTGGCGTACAATATAGCATAATTGACATAACTTAAATTGAAACATGAATTGAACTTGACTTGACATGAACTTGATCTGAAACTTGACTTAACATGAAAAATACAAACTCCATAGTTGTTGTGGTCCCATGTATTCTACGTGTAAATACATACTCCACAGTTGTTGTGGCCCCATGTATTCTACACAAACTTGACTTAACATGAAAAATACATACTCCACAGTTGTTGTGGCCCCATGTATTCTATGTGTAAATACATATTCCACAGTTGTTGTGGCCCCATGTATTTTACGTGTCACAATTGCTGTGTCTCACGTAGTGTATGCATCACAATTGCTGTGACCCTATACATAAGTAATCAAGATGAAACGTGACTGGAATACGAAATGACTGAAGCCCTGACATAACATAACGTAACTTGAACATAACTTGAAATACATGACCAACTTGAGATAGAAACATTTCGTAACATGGCATAACATATAATAGACAACATATTTAACATGACATACTTGCAACAGTGAATATTACATGACTTGACATACATGTAATAGATGACATACTTAGCATGACCTACTTGTAAGGTACAGTAATATATGACAGAATATATTATGTAACAAATAAAAATTGATGACAGAATAAATTCTGTATAATAGACAATTACGTGTTAACCTGGCATGGCATGACATATATGATAACACACATACATACACTGTAGTTCCTTTACTTAGCACACATACACAGTAGACTGCTAGTAAGTTAAAAGCTAACTTACCTCAATGTCCGCATTTCTTATAAAACTTCAAGTGCGATCACGAGGAACTGTAATTAGTGATTCTAAAAGTTAAAACTAAATCACTAATAATTTGAAATATGGAAAATACTAACTTAAAGAGTAAAATTTTCATTTTACTCTCTACATGTGGGAAAATGACCGTTTTACCCATAACTTAAGGATTTTGCATACTAACTCCAAAAGTTTCCAAAATTTACATTTCTCATGTAAATTTTGTCCTAAACTTAAATATTAACTTAGAAAAATTTAAAACAAAACACAACTATGAAAAACACACTATGGCCGAAACATCCATAGGCCATTTCCCTTGATTTTTGTTGCAATTCCTTTCAACTTCAAAACTCATGCTTAAACCAAAATTTTGCAACAAACATCTTCCAATCCTAAGTTCAAAACCATACTTAAAACATCCATTTAGAAAAAACTAATAATTAACACCAAACTTTTTTTTGTAAAAAGATTCAAGCACTTGAATCACAAGTTTTGACCTTAAATCAAAACATCTCCAAGAATTTCAAAAATCAAATCTTACTTCTAACATATTCATAATATCATCCTAACATCAACCATGCTTTAAATCATCAAACTAAAGTCACCAAAATCACAAAATAACATTTGAAGTTTTTGGTTTTACACTTAGTCCAAAAACAGAAACTTTTTCCTCAACTAGTTTTGATAAATCTCTTGATCTATGACTTATAAATATATGATCTTCAAACCAAACCATCACATGGTTTAAAAAGATGTCCTAAAACATATATAAGCTTCTAATTCAAGATCACATGGTTAGAAATTAATCAAAACATAAATTTAACCAAGAATATCCATACTTTGGCTTATCTGAATATCTCTTTGCATGAAATTTCATATCTTTGAAACTAACATCAAATATCTTCAAAATAATAATATAACATGTATATAAGATTCTTAGGATCCTCCAATAAAATTATTAAAGTCATTAGAATAGGTTTAGACCACTAAAGAGTTAAACTTTCTCAAAACAGAAACTGTTTTTCTTCTTCCAGTTTCTAAGTTTCTAAATCTAAGAAAATCTTTCATCAAAACCTTTAATCATGCAAAAATCCTCAACCAATAGTCACATATACATGTTAACAATACTCCATAAAAATTTCGGATCAATATCTATCCATTAGTTTGGTTAAAAACTCTAAAATATAACATATTCTCCAGTTTATCTCCCAAAATGGTCTTTCTATAGTTTATATAATATTTGACTGACCACATGATCTTCAAATGGGGCAAATAAGATATCCATGTAAATTAGACTAAAAAAGGAACAACTTATATGAAGGAGACTTTATGATAAAACACTTACAAAAGCTTCGAAATGGGCATGCAAAAGAACTCCTAAAAGCTATCCGAGAGAGAGTGTTTGATATTCTTTTAATGGAAAGTATAAATGAAAATAATTTCATGGGGAGAGGTGGCTGGAGATACTTATGGATGAGATATGGAAGAGATGAGGTTGGAGTGAGAGTTAAGTGTAGGACTCTCTTACCTGAAGTGAGAGTTAAGTGTAGGGCTCTCTTACCCGGAGTGATAGTGGAGTGTAGGACTCTCTTACCTAATAATATCTACAAAAATCAATTCAAGATATTTTTACCCAATAATATCCACGAAATTAGCTTAAAATATTTTTATCTAATAATATCCACAATATTAGCTTAAGATATTTTTATCCAATAATATATACAGTTTTGAACAGACGTTTTGTCCGAAAATATGAAAAAATGTTATTGCGCCATAAGACCTTAAATAACCCTCCGAGTCTAATGGCACAAACCATAATACATTTTGACACTTCTAACTATCTCCAATAATCAAAAACACACTTCTGATACCATAGTAAATAATAACACTAACTATGTAGTTAGACAAAAACCTATACGATTAATGGATTCGTGAAAACTTATGTGGTTTTCACGAGATTCCTAAAGTTAATAGAAATTTCACAATTGAATTTCTAGCGGGCTGTTACATATATCATGTGGCGTATTTATCACTATTTGATGATAAAAAAGCATTCAATAAATTATCATTTAATGATGGTAAATGTGGTATATCTTACCTAGTGGGATGCAAGTAGGATGGTAGTATGATATATAGAATTTTCCCTAATATATAGATAATCCAATGTGTGGTTATATATTGAATGGCTTTGTCTTTGACTTTAGGCAAGACATATAGCTTTAGCCAAATTTTGGCTTTGGTTTTAGCTAGATCATTGCCAATGCTATTATGTGTCAAATGTATAAATAACTTTTAGTATATAAAGAATAGAGAAATTCTAAAAGGAAGCCTTACACTACAAATAAATAGTTTTCTTGTAGTGTTTTTGTACTTACATCTTAATGCTTAAATATGTGTGTGTTTAAATAGAAAGAAGAAAGGAATCATATGTTGGTTAAGTGGGAGTTTATGGTGTAAGGCTTCCTTGTAGTATTTCTCTAAAGAATAAAATATTTTAACAATTTTGTTAAAAAAATTAAGAATTAAAGTGGGAGGGATATATGAATTGAGTTATGCTCAAAATAAGTATACAAATAAGTCCATTTCATATTTTTAAAATTTCATATAAGAATGTTAAAAAATAATCTTGACGTTTGTGTTAAGTAAATCATCATGGAAGATTTAGTACACTCCAAGAGAGGGGAACAAAGTAGTTCATCAGTTAGTAAAGTTTGCTTTTTTTTTTCTTTTTTTTTTTAAATGAAACACTATTTCCTTCATTCAATAAACGGACAATTACAACTTCTAACTTGAAAATACAAGCCAAATTCTAACAATTTCTCGATCTCCAACCTACAAATTTCTTTGTAGTTGATAACATCTTGTTCAATGCCTCCAGACTAAAAGTTTGAGAGACAGGCCTCCAGACTAACCATCTAAGAGACAACACTATCTTAGACCTCCATCTAAGATAGACCACACAACTCCTCCTTCAAAGAGTGGAGTACAAACTCTACGGACCCTAGGTCCTAGAGAGAAACTTGATGAGTGTGCGAAAGTGCACTCTATATACCCTATTATTGGACTAAAATGCTAAAATGTGAATAGAAATCATAGGAATTAATGTGTATTCTTAAATTCAATTTCTATTTACGTTGGGATACTCCTAAGCAGTTTTTTTATGTCTAATTTCAGAGTTTATAAAAGAGCAAGTCAAGCCCATTCAAATTCAAATGAGGACATTCGTGGGGTTTGAGAGCAATTTGGAAGAAAAGAAAAAGAAAAAAGTCACAAAATGAAACCACAAGAAGTCCAAGTCTGAAATTCGCTAGGAGACAGTTTGGATATACTTTAGTCTTTTGACTGTATCCTTTTACTCATATATCAGATTGATGCGATTCTTAATGCATTGGAAAGATATCTTAAAGGGCTATAACTTTATTTCTAATAAGGATTTCCAAATTCGAATTCTTGAAGGATGTACGTGGCTGCCAAGATAAGTCTTAAAATTTAGGCGATTTTTTTATGCGGAAATCAAGAGGACATTAGGGTTTCTTTCTTACCCTATATAAGCATATCATTAGCAAGAAATGGAGGGGAGGAAGAGACACAAGAGGTAGATCTTAAGAGAGGAGAAAATCACTTCCATGGCCATCGTTCGCTTCAGTTTTCTTTGGAGATTTTTGTTGTCCATTATATTTATGGGTAACTAAATTCTCAAGTAGGGTTAGAGATGAACTTGCACATTAGATGGTATTTCTAATTTATTGTTAATTCATGTATTTGATTTTCAATTGCTAAAACTCTTTTGTTTTATCATTCTCAATTCATCGTTGATGTTTTCTTTTCCGAATAATCATAGAATTTATTGTGTTTATGGATTCAGTCATGCTTTTTCTATTGAATGGATTAGTTCTTTGATTATGTTTGGATCAATTATTTATCTATATTGATTTAGTTTTTTGCTGCAATATCGCTTCCTGAATATATTGTCGTCATTGGATTTTATCAATAGGGGTAGTAATTCACGTTTTTTAAAAGTGGTGAATGTTTTTTCAAAGGATTACATTTGATTTAAGTCTGGTTTATAAATCTATATCTTCCGATTGGGAATTGCAGGAATTGAGTTCCTAATTGAGTTATCCAATGAATTAAGAATAATTAAAATACCAGATTTGTGCAAGGGATTCCTGACGCTCTCCTGTTTGTCAAATTTGAGTACTTTTTCCGTTAATCACTTTGCTTCACTTTAATTTACTTTAAAATTAATCTTTTTTTTCTATTACTTATTTAATATTTTTCTTTAGTTTCTTTGTTCCTCTTGCTATTCTTTTAATTTGTCTCCCTGTGGAATCGACACCCCAAAGCTGTGCTACAACTACCGCGTTATTCTTTGGGCGTAATCAAATTTTAGAGCCGTTGCCGGGGAGACGGTAGAAGAATTGTGAGATAGTTTTTCTTTTCAACAGTTTGTAAAGGCGGTAACTTCGTTCCCTATTTTAGCTTGCTGCATCTTTTTTTTTTTTATTTTCCTTTTCTTTTTGTAGTTTTTTTTAGTGTTGGGTTTTTCTCTACCTTGCATGCATAGGTATAGAGATGCCTTGGGTCGGTTTGCTTGTAGACCTGTGTTAGAGTCAGAGTTTAATTTTTTTGATCATTTGTTTGATAATTCTTCTAATTCTGAGAAAATGAGTGAACACGAAGATCAACCCACTAGGACCCTTCAAGATTACCTCTACCCTACACGCACAGCCACACCATCATGCATAATGTTTCCAGCTAATATTCGCCAATTGGATTTTAAAACAGGGATGATACAGTTACTCCCTACTTTTCATGGCTTGGAAAATGAAAATCCAAATGTGCACATTAGGGAGTTTGAGGAATAGTTGCGACTTTTCATAATCAAAATGCAACTGATGACATTGTGAGACTTAAGTTCTTTCCTTTCTCTTTGAAAGATAGAGCTAAGAGTTGGCTATACTCATTGAGACCACGATCTATTGGGTCATGGAATGAGATGACTCAGGTCTTCTTTAATAAATACTTTCCCCAACATAAGACCAATGCTTTAAAAAGATAAATCTCCACCTTTGTACAAAAGGACAGTGAGACTTTGTATCAGTCTTGGGAGAGATTTAAGGAGTTATTGAGTATGTGTCCTCACCATGGGTATGAGAATTGACGCTTAGTGAGCTATTTTTATGAGGGACTTACACCTAGATAGCGTCAATTTGTGGAGATAATGTGTAATGGTGAGTTCTTACAGAAAGATCCTGATGAGGCCATAGAATACCTCAATGAGCTTGCTGAAAAAGTTCACACTTGGACTGGACCTAGTGCTACTGAGAGCACAAATAGGTCACGACCTGCAGGAAACCTAAATGGTGGTGGAATTTACCATCTCAGGGAAGAAGATAACCTAAAGGCTAAGGTTGAGATGCTCATTAGGGAGCTAGAGGTGTTGAAAAATAAAGACTTAAAGCCAACACACGTGGCTAATCATGCAGAGTCTTTTAGACCATGTTTTGTGTGTGGCGGGGTAGATTATCTTGCCCAAGAGTGTCCCACATTTGCTGAGATGAGAGAGATGTATGAGGAACAATGTAATGCCTTAGGTATGTACATGAAGCCTGTTGCACCTTTCTCTGATACCTACAATCCTGGGTGGCGTAATCACCCCAATTTTAGCTGGAAGTCTGAAAACCAGCCGCCCGCACAACCCCCTAGATCATATCCTGCACCATATCATGCACCTCCATCTTCTAGGAGTCCTTTAGAAGACACTTTGCATGCTTTTATTGAGGCACAGAGTAAAACTAATCAAAAGTTTGAATCTTTGATTATGCAGGTTGTTGAAGAAAACAAAGAGATAAAGAGTCATATATCCAAGATAATGAGCTCCTTGAGTGTGAATGAGCGTGGCAAGTTTCATTCTCAAGCTCAATCCGCACCCCAAGGTCAGCATATGGCACAAAAAAATTTAAAAGAAGTCAATGACATTATGACAAGAAGTGGTAAGTCCTTACACATTCCAACAACTGATAAGCAAGAGGATGTTGAAGAGGAACAAAACAATGATAGCACCGAGTTCCCCAAGGATGCCGAGGTAATCAAGAGTCCAGTTAAGGTACCATTTCCTCAAGCTTTAAAATCTGGTATGCGAACTTTGGATCCTAGTAATGAAATCTTGGAGAACCTCAAGCAGGTAAAGATTAACCTTCCTCTTTTGCATGTTATTAAACAAGTTCCCACTTATGCAAAAGTTCTTAAAGATTTGTGTACAGTTAAGAGGAAGCACCATGTTAAGAAGACATCATTTCTGACAGAGCAAGTTAGTGCTCTAATTGAGCAGCGAATTCCTCCTAAGTACAAGGATCCTGGTTGTCCAACCATTGCATGTAATATTGGGAATCATGAGTTTGGGCAAGCCTTGCTAGATCTAGGAGCTAGTGTTAATTTGATGCCTTATTTCATTTATTTGCAGCTTGGTTTGGGTGAAATTAAGCCTACTTCTGTCGTGCTTCAGTTGGTTGATCGTTCAGTTAAGAAACCGAGAGGGATAGTTGAGGATGTTTTGATCCAAATTGACAAGTTTTATTATCCTATTGATTTCTTAATTTTGGACACTCAATCAGTTGTTGAGTCTAACTCTAAAGTTCCTCTCATATTAGGTAGACTTTTCCTTGCTACGGCTAATGCACTTATAAATTGCAGGAATGGGTTGATGAAGTTATCTTTTGGAAACATGACCATGGAGGTCAACATTTTCCATATTGAGAAGCAGCCAACAGATGACGAGTGCCACCAAACGTATATGATTGATGCACTCATAGACAAGGGAGTTCACACAACTCATGATTTTGATCCCCTTGAATATTCCTTTGTGAATTCTGAGTTTAATACATCTGTTAGTGATTCATCTGATGTTATTGATATTTGTGCTGTTTTTTATGAAACTCAGAATTATGACACACAGGTTTGGCAACAGAAATTTGAGGAGTTGCCTAAGAAATGTGGAAAACAGATTCCTGTAAGTATGGAAGCACCAAGAGTTAAATTGAAATCTTTGCCTAAGTCTAAAGTCTATAAGGTTAAAATGAAAACGTTTCATGATAAAAATATTCTTAGGAAGAGGTTTAAACCTAATGACCGAATATACTTATATGATTTTGGATCTCACAAGCACAAATGAAAACTTCAGTTTAGGTGGACTGACCCATTTCTAGTGAAAAATGTTTTTGTAAATAGGGTGGTAGAAATAGAGGATCCTAAGGATGTTCGGATCTTTAAAGTAAATGGTCAACGCCTTAAAATATTAATTGATAGGCAAGTTCCGGAAGTGGAAGACATTCCACTTGTGGATCCAGTCTATCAACCTTGACCACACTACCAAGGTATGTGTTTCTTTATTTATTTTGTTTTGCTTTGTTTTGTTTTTTCTTATTTTCTTTCTTTTCCTTTTTGTTTGCTGTTGTTTTCTTTGTTTTTGATTGCAGGATAGTTTCATTTCATCATTTCAGATTACCATCTTTGGTGTTTAGGGAGCTACCCACGTCACTCATCAGGTGTATTCTACCATTTTCAGTTACTCCCCATTCAATTTTGATTCTTAAACATTGAGGACAATGTTTCATTTAAGTTGGGGGGTGGTGGTGCAAATTCAGTATTTAAAATGCTTGTTGGAACTCTGTGGCATATTTTCATGTGTCAATTTTTTTTAATTTGCATCACACGTGCATCATTTTCACCTGTGTACTCATTCTCATTCATAGTCATCTTCGTGAATTCACCAAACCCACCAAATCATTTTTTGCTGAAACATTCACAGAATTTTTAATGCACTTATCCAAGTTTTGTGGTAAGATGGTGGTTTGACACATGTGGCTAGAGAACTCTTTTGCTTAAGTATTCGTGTGAGTTTGGAGAGGATTGAGAGCATACAAATGCAGTAAATTGTGATAAGCGTTCATTGATCTGTTGAATTTGGCACTTCTTTTGAGAATATCATTACATGGTTTGAGGTACAATGGTGGATATACTTGGGATATGACGAAGGTCAACTTAGGATTAACGTTTGAGCCTTTCAAGCTATCATTTCCATCATAGACCCCTAGTAGCCAACTTTGAGCCAATAAAACACTTGTAGCTTTTTCTTTTCATATGCCCATATCATCCATGCCTCTCCACATTGGAGTATAATCTATACACAGATTTTCTTACCCTTTTTACTTCCAAGTGTATACTAGGTGTGGAATTTGTATTTTCTTTCTTTAATTTTATCATTTTCAATTAAAAAAAAAGAGAAGAAGAAGACGACAGAAAAAAAGAGAAGAGTACAAGTTGCAAAGTGTTCAATTGAGTGAGCTCCAAAAAAAAAATGAAGTTGGTATAGATGGAAAGAATACAAAAGTGGCATGTGTTTGTCCATCAAATTATTGAAAAAAAAAAGAAGAAGAAGGAAAAGCATTATTATTTGATGATCTGAAAATTTGGAAAGTATATCAAGTGAGAAGTGTGGTCTATTGAGATATTTAATAAAATTCCATTTGTATGTACTTGGAAGTTTTTGAATCCCTTTTATCTTTTTTTTTTTTTCATATAATCTCAAAACCAAGCCACATTACAACCTTTTGTGTTGACCATTCTGATCCTAAATAAGCTGTTGGAAAGATTGATGGAAGTCTCATTTGTTAGTGTTCCTATCATAAGATCAATGTTTGCTTGTTGCTTGTACATAATTGCCTAATTTTCCATGAGAGTGTATATACACCCATTGTCAACTCCATAGAGAGAGCCCTTACACGAAACACTATTATACCCGTGAGTTATGAAGTTGAACCTTTTGCTTAAGATGTTCTTGATGTTGCATGTGTCAAGGTTAGTGGTACGATGGTTATGGCTTGGAGAACACACACACACTCTGTGGATTGCTATAGGTGGATTGATCTTGATGGGTTATTGGATTCCTTAGATTGTTTTGATATGTGAATCTGGAAAGTATGACTTGATGGCCTTTATGTGTGATTTTCTTTAGTCTCTTTCATTATTTTGACATGAAAATTGCTAGGGACTAGCAAGGAGTAAGTTGGGGGGTGTGATGAGTGTGCGAAAGTGCACTCTATATACCCTATTATTGGACTAAAATGCTAAAATGTGAATAGAAACCATAGGAATTAATGTGTATTCTTAAATTGAATTTCTATTTACGTTGGGATACTCCTAAGCAGTTTTTTTATGTCTAATTTCAGAGTTTATAAAAGAGTAAGTCAAGCCTAGTCAAATTCAAAGGAGGACATTCATAGGGTTTGAGAGCAATTTGGAAGAAAAGAAAAAGAAAAAAGATCACAAAATGAAACCACAAGAAGTCCAAGTCCGAAATTCGCTAGGAGACAGTCTGGAGATACTTTAGTCTTTTGACTGTATCTTTTTACTCATATATCGGATTGATGCAATTCTTGATGAATTGAAAATCTATCTTAAAGGGCTATAACTTTATCTCTAATAAGGATTTCCAAATTCGAACTCCTGAAGGCTGTACGTGGCTGCCAAGATAAGTCATAAAATTTAGACGATTTTTTTATGCGGAAATCAAGAGGACATTAGGGTTTCTTTCTTACCCTATATAAGCATATCATTAGCAAGAAATGGAGGGGAGGAAGAGGCACAAGAGGTAGATCTTAAGAGAGGAAAAAATCACTTCCATGGCCACCGTTCGCTTCAGTTTTCTCTGGAGATTTTTGTTGTCCATTATATTTATGGGGTAACTAAATTCTCAAGTAGAGTTAGGGATGAACTTGCACACTAGATGGTATTTCTAATTTATTGTTAATTCATGTATTTGATTTTCAATTGCTAAAACTCTTTTGTTTTATCATTCTCAATTCATCGTTGATATTTTCTTCTCTGAATAATCATAGAATTTATTGTGTTTATGGATTCAGTCATGCTTTTTCTATTGAATGGATTAGTTTTTTGATTATGTTTGGATCAATTATTTATCTATATTGATTTAGTTTTTTGTTACAATATCGCTTCCTGAGTATATTGTCGTCATTGGATTTTATCAATAGGGGTAGTAATTCACGTTTTTTAAAAGTGATAATGTTTTTTCAAAGGGTTACATTTGATTTAAGTCTAGTTTATAAATCTATACCTTCCGATTGGGAATTGCGGGAATTGAGTTCCTAATTGAGTTATTCAATGAATTAAGAATAATTAAAACACCAGATTTGTGCAAGGGATTCCCGACGCTCTCCTGTTCGTCAAATTTGAGTACTTTTTCCGTTAATCACATTGTTTCACTTTAATTTACTTTAAAATTAATCTTTTTTCTCTATTACTTATTTAATATTTTTTTTTAGTTTCTTTGTTCCTCTTGCTATTCTTTTAATTTGTCTCCCTGTGGAATCGACACCTCAAAGCTGTGCTACAACTACCGCATTATTCTTTGGGCGTAATCAAAACTCTACGGACCCTAGGTCCTAGAGACAAAAGTTTGCTTTAAATTGTGGGATGAGAGAGTATAGGTGGAAGAAGGTCCATCTTGTATTCATAATCTTATTATGCTTAAAATGCGAGCATCTATATAACTGATTTTTAATAACTTTTTATCATGAATGAATGAAATATAATTGTTTTGAGTTAAAAAAAAAAAAAAAAGTTTTATTTTTTATTTTCTCATTACTGTCAATCCAAATATCTTTAAAACAAAATAATATGATCAGAAATAACCTTTCACACAAATCTTTATCCCGAAGGGTGATACTACACTCACCAAGAATTTTCACCAAAGAGTCTAATTTTTTTCAAAGAGATTTGCTATACATAAGCCTACACACCACACAACACACTTTTTTTTATTTTTTTATTTTTAAAATTTATTTTTAAATTTTTTTTAGATTTATTCTTTTTAAACTAATTGAATTCTTCTACTCATTATCCATATACCAAATATTTGGTAAAAGAAAAAATAAATAAATAAAAAGTGTGGTGTGTGGGCTTATGTTTAAAATTTTTCTTTTATAAATATTTTTTTAAATTCCTTAAACCTTTAAAAGAAATTCACAAAAATATTAAAAAATATTTATTTAACTATTAAGTAAAAAATAATAATTGATGAGAATTCTCGATAGCCATTCTCGATTAGAGTGGCATTTCCTTATCCCAAACATGTATTCAATGGAACCTATGATTTTCTTCTATTCAAATTAAAACATCTCTTAAAAAAAATATTTACAAGTTTACAACCCAAATAGAGTCTTAATAAATCTCATCACTTCAACATAATCCATATTAAAACCCAATTTAAGGCCTTGTTTGGTTAGACAGTTAAGATGAGATGAGATGAGATGTTTTGTTAAAAGTTATGAATGATCTAATTAGTACCTTAGCCCAATTATGAATTACATTAGTAAGCATGGCCCAAACTAGAGGCTAAAAACCCATGGAGGCTTAGTATTCCGTTGTATAATAGAGCGGATAAGTATTAATGTGGCAAGCAGATTACTCCTATTATTTAGGGGTAAGATGAACATATAAGCGTCAATGTGATCTAATCGTAGTATTGATCCGACATTTCTCCACGCTTATATATACAGATATCAGGTAACCCTAAAGGAGATATGATCATATATATACTTGAGTTATTACACACTACCCTCTACTGACTTAAGCATTGGAGGGGTTGCAGGCGTACAACGTTGTCACTCTTTAATATTTCTCAAGTGAACGGTTATGTTTGGGGGTGGGACACGTCCTTTACAGTAGCACCGTTTGTGGGATCCTGCTATTTTTATTTCAATTTCTCAGTTGGACGTCAACGTGATTCTCACATGCCTACTGTGACTCGTTCTCTAGTTAATAGTGAAACAGAAACGCTACCAACCATCATGGAAGCACGACTAGCAGCAACGAAGAAAAAGTTAAATATGGCATTGGACACCATGGAGACTCTAAAGAAGGAGAGCGAAGATTTGAGCCAAAAGAACGTAGAATTCAGTACTCAATTGTGCCTAATCACAGTGAGTAGGGTGAGGGAGAAGTGTATTATAATGGAGAACTGAACCAGGAAGAGGAAGAGAAAAAGAAAATGCATGACAAATTACGAAGTTTGGCAAGGATGTATGAGAGGATGGCAAAAAAGATGGGAGGATTTTCCTCAATAGAACGCCTATCAAACCAAACCGATCTATCGTATAGTTAGAAGATTATGACCATGCCACTTCTGCCAAAATTCCAAGTGCCGCAAATAGATATGTATGATGGGTCCAAGGACCTCATGGACCATTTGGAGAATTTCAAGACTCACATCACACTCCATGGCTTCCCTGAAAAGATTGCCTACCAAGCATTTCCCTTGACCCTAAAGGGAACAGCAAAAGGATGCTTTGAAACCCTCAGACCAAGGTCGATAACTAGCTCTGAAGAGTTGGCCAAGTAGTTCCTTACATTACTCATGCCCAGTAGGAGGCATTGGTGCCTAGTCGCATACCTCATAATGGTTAAACATAGAGAAGATGAGAACTTGAAGGTAGACCTTATTCATTTCAACAAAGAAAGGCTAATGATCGACGATTAAGATGAGAAAATCACCCTTGCTGCCCTCTTTGGCAAAATCTGGCTGTGCAGACCCTTCATGGCTAAACTGGCCAAAATCACTCCTTTCACCCTGAGAGAGTTAATGGATAGGGCAAACGATTTCGTCAACGTTTAAGATACACTACAAGCCTTGGTGGATCCAAGAAAATAGGAAAATAAATTTGAATGAAAGAGCAATCATGTCGATAAGAAACCCGTTTTGAGTCATCTGGATAAAAGAAAAGAGAGGTGACCAGAACACAATCACAGATTGATACACAGCAACTTGAATGTGCAGGAAAATGAGGAGTCCAACAAGGATCACCTTCAAGCCAGAACAAGCAGTCATTACTGTAAGTATCATCAAACGAGTTCACACTAGATCGAGGATTGCACAACTATGAAGAAAAGAGTCATTAAACTGGCGGGAACAAAATAATTGGAGCGAATGGTTGCAGAATGCTCAAACCCTAAGCGACTTATGAGTCGGGGGCAATCCCAAAAGGAGTAATAGTCTCGATAAGCGGCAACAACATCAAGATAATGCTCGAGGGAATGATAGAGATAGGGCGCCCCAGAAGAGTGATAGGGACAAGGTGCCCTTAGGGGAGATCCAGACGATAGTAAGAGGATTTGATGGGGTGGTGTGTCCTTGTCCAACCGAAAGACCTACGCACAAAAAGTGAGATAAGAGGAAGTATATATGGCGGACAGGGCCCCTAAGCATCAAAAGCTTGATACCCAAACAACCATATCTTATGGGGAAAAGGGTCTAGAAGGGGTGCTATTTCCGCACGACAATGGCTTAGTAGCCATTCTCTTAGTGGCCAATTATATGACTAGGTGGATATTGATCGAAACGGCAGTTCAACAGATATATTTCTTTGAGAGGCCTTTACCAAGATAGGTATTAGTGCCAACAAACTAAGACCTTCCCCGACACCATTGAAGGGTTTCTCCAGGGATACAATACAACCAGTGGGTGCCATTACTCTCTTGCTGACCGCCAGGATAAGGGAATGTACGGCTACCACCATGATTTACTATTGGTCATGAATGCCCTATCCTTCTATAATGCCATATTAGGACAGCCAACGCTCAACAATCTCAAGGTGGTTACATCCACCAACCACCTCAAGAAGAAGTTCCCAACCAATGGCCGGGTAGATGAGGCATGGGGTGAACAAGCCTTATGACGGGAATATTATGTATAGGAGTTTAGGAGTAATAAGAACAAGGTATACATTTCTATAAATGGAGATAGAGATTGCACTCAGAAGACCTCAATACCACCTACCACCACCTTTGGTGATTTCTCTGGAGAAGGGCGTGGAGATCAGAGATGAGCAAAATTTGCAGCAGGCCAAAGTCAACTAACCGTTTGAAATAGTAACACTATATCCCGACTGCCTCAAAGCCACCACGAGCATTAGAGAGTTCCCCTGGAAGACAGAGAAGCTATAAAGAAACTGCTGATAGGGCACAAAGACGTGTTCGCTTGGAGCCATGAAGAGATGCTTGGGATAGATAACTGAGTTATTTGAGCATCACATGTGCATTGACCCCTCGTACAAGACCATACACCATAAAAGAAGGTTGTTCAGTGCAGAGAAGTACGCCACCATCACTAACAAGGTGAAACATTTGCTCGCCTCCAGGTTCATCAAGGAAGCCCATTACCTAGAGTGGCTATCCAACGTCGTCCTTGTGAAGAAGGCAAATGGGAAGTAGAGAATGTGCATGGATTTCACTAACATGAATAAGGCTTGCTCAAAAGACAGTTTCCCATTACCATGAATTGATGTTATTGTAAACGCCACCATGAGATACAGGATCTTGAGTTTCATGGATGCCTACTCAAGCTACAATCAGATCTGAATGCATCCGGGGGATGAAGAGAAGATGTCATTCATTACGGATCAGGGACTGTATTGTTACCAGGTTATGCCATCCAGGTTGAAGAATGTAGGGGTGACTTACCAAAAGTTGGTCAACCGAATGTTTAAATAATAGATCGGGAAGTCAATGGAAGGAAATGTTGATTACTTGCTAGTAAAGAGTAAGGAGCCCGCCCAACACCTGCTCTTCCTAAGAGAAGCATTTACAATTATATGCCAGTATAGAATGAAGTTGAACCTGGTGAAGTGTGTGTTCAGGGTCAGTTCAGAAAAGTTCTTGGGTTTTATTGTATCCAAGAGAGGAATTGAGGCTTCTCCTGAAAAGATTGAGGCCATCCTAAACATGAAGCTACCAAAAAACCTAAACGACACTCAACGGTTGGAGGGAAGGGTTGCCGCCCTGAATAGGTTTGTGTCCAAGTTGATGGACAAGTGCCTCCCTTTCTTTGGAGTGCTGCGTAAAGTGCACCCTTGGAAAGAGGAATGAAATGAGGCCTTTGAGAAACTAAAACAACACTTGGCCAATCCAATGCTTCTGAAGCAACAAGAAAAGGGTAATATATTCTATGCATATTTGGTAGCTTCCCTACACGCTGCTTCAACTATCCTAGTAAAAGAAGAAGGATCTGCCCAGCTTCCTGTATACTACTTAAGTTGAGTCTTGAGGGGAGCAAAGGTGAGGTACCTACGAGTGGAGATACTAGCTTTAGCATTGGTGACGGCAGCCAGGAGGCTTTGTCCATACTTCCAAGCTCACATAGTAAGGGTACTCACATAAAGTCCGTTGGAAAAAATATTGTAGAGACTAAACAGCTTAGGAAGGTTAGTAGGGTGGTCGATCAAGCTGAGCAAGTTTGATATAGAGTACCTACCAAGGAAGGCGATGAAAGGGCAAGCATTGGCAGACTTTGTGGCAGAGCTTTCCGACTTCCCCTCAAAAGTTGTGGTAGCTTCGACAGGGAAGTCGTGGATGCTCTTCATAGACGACTCCTCTTGTCAGGCTGGCGGGGGAATAGGAGTACATCTGGTCAACCTTGACAGCCAAAAATGCCATTACATGGCGATCCTTACTTTCAAAACGACCAATAACGAGACAAAATATGATGGACCAGTGGCAGGATTTTCAATAGCCACGATGTTAGGAGCAACTGAGGTGGATACGAAATTAGCAACCAAGTACTAGGCCTATACGCCACAAAGGGTGAGAAGTTAACGAAGTATTTAGCTCGGGTTTGGGAAGCACACAACCAATTCTCATACTTCAATATATCCCAAATACCTCAAGAAGATAACGTAGTGGGAAATAAGCTAGTGCGCGCAACATCAGGGATAGAGGATGTACCCCTCCCATGGAAGGTTGAAAGGAAGGTTATTGAATTCCCAACCATCTGAGAAGAGGTGGGACATGTCCTTTATAGTGTCGCCATGGAGCATCCCTGAATGGGCCGGTGATGTGGTCAATTACCTTGATGTAGGCGAACTCCTAGAAGGAAAGGAAGAGACGAGAAGGATAAGAATGAAGGTAGCAAGATTAATGCCTATCGATGGGATTCTATACAAGAGAGGCTTCGTGACCCCATTATTGCGGTGCATCTCTCCATGGGAGGCGTATTATGTCCTGGCTGAGATACATAAGGGAGAAGGTAGAAACCATTCGAGTGGAAAGGCCATAGCCAAGAAAGTGGTGAAAGCTTGATACTATTGGCCCAACGTGCTAAGAGACACTCGAGAATTTACCAAGAGGTGCATCAAGTGCTAGATGAATGCACCAGTGCCCCAGGCTCCCTGGAAGAACTAACCTCCATGATCGCCCCTTGGCCGTTCACCCAATGGGGAGTGGACCTGGTTGGATCTTTCCCACCTAGAAAGGGGGGGTGTGAGGTTCATGATTGTCGCAGTGGATTATTTCACCAAATGGGTGAAGGCAGAGCTATTGGCAACCATAACAAGTAAGGCAGTGACTTGATTTTTGTGGAAGAACGTCATTTGCCAATACGGAATTCCACAAAGCATAATCTCGGACAATGAGCGACAATCCAACTCAGAACACTACAAGGGATGGTGTGCAGAGCTGAAGATACAAGTTAAGTACTCATGTCTAGGGCACCCACAAGCAAATGGACAAGCAGATGCGACAAATAAGGATTTGATATCGATTATGAAGAAAAAGCTCACAAAGAAAAAAGGAGAATGGGCGGAGGAGCTACCAGAAGTATTATGGGCCTAAGTAAAAACCCCCAAGAGAGAGTCCCCATTCACGTTGGCATATAGGTGTAAGGTTGTACCCCTTAGTGGAGGTGGGGCTACCGAGTTTCTGAACCCTCCATTTCTCGGTGCCCTAAAATAGCAAAGCAATGAAGGAATAACTCGACCTTTTGGAAGACAAAAGGGAAGCGTAAGAAGTCAGGAGGCTGGATGAGAAAAAAAAAAAAAAAAGCCCAGTTGTACTTCAACAAGAGAGTAAAGTTCAGAGCGTTCAAAATAGGAGATTTGGTCTTGAAGAAGAGCGGGGAAACTACAAAGGAAGAAGACAAGCTAAGACCCCGTTGGGAAGGACCATGCGTGGTAATAGCAAACAAAAGGCCAGGGTCCTACCACCTGAAGGACAACCAAGGTAAAGAGTTACCACATCCATAGAATGCAGAACACCTGAAGAAGTTCTACTCGTGAAGGGATTTTACTATTTATTTCTTTGACATCATTGTATTGTTTGCAATATATTTTTTCATTACTCATAAAAACTCCGTTGTTTTTTATTCTTATATATTATGAATAAAGTGCTTTTTCCATCCTTATCCTTGACTAAAGAAGCTGTGCTAAACACCAATCACGAGCCTTAACGACTCATGGTGCCATGTAAAAAAGGCATGGAGCTCATCAGATCACGCCACCCTTAAACTCCAATGCCGAGCCTTAGCAACTTAGGTGCCATGAAAAAATGGCACGGAGGTCATCAGACCATGCCACCCTTAAATACCAATGCCGAGCCTTAACGACTCGTGGTGCCATGTCAAAAGGGCGCAAAGGTCATCATACCACACCATTCCTAAACATCAATGTTGAGCCTTAATGACTAGCAATGCCATGTAAAAAGGGTATAGAGGTCATTAGACCACGCCACCCCTAAACACCAATGCCAAACCTTAACAACTCGTGGTGCCATGTAAAAAGGGCGTAGAGGTCATTAGACCATGCCACCCCTAAACACCAATGTTGATTGTTAATGACTAGATGTGCCATGTAAAAAGAGTGCAGAGATCATGAGACCACGCCACCCTTAGACACCAATGCCAAGCCTTAGTGACTCACGGTGTGTAATGTCCGCACGAGCCTCGATCTACGTGTTGAACCTTATTCTACATACTGTATCTCGATGGTGTGTTCTGAAAGTTATCCTGCAGATTTCAAAGTAAAATAGATATTTTAAGGCTTACGGATATTTTAAATATTATGAAAATATCTATAGAAGATATTTTCAATATTATTAGATAAGCTTGTTTTAATGTAGCATAATTATAATATTTTAATGAGCTCTGAAAATATTATAATTGTAGATAATTACTTATATTAAATATTTTCGTTATTTTAAAATATTAAGAGGTTTAACTTTACGTTGAAAACTCTTATTTAATTTAAATGATTTATCCTCTTTGAGTAATTAACGATGCTTTATCATTTTAAATAATGATGAAGAAATATTATTTTATAAACTTTAGTTTATAAAATAATATTCTATCTTAATTCCTCTCAGTATTTTATTTAAGTGCTTTATTTTAAATAAAACACTTACGCGTTTTCAAATCAGTATTTAAACTCATCGTTAGATCCTTTTAAGGATCCCGAAACGTAGAACTGAGATTAAATGCCCAGGCTTTTTTCTTTTCTTCCTCACTTTTTCTCTTTTTCTTTTTTTTTCTCTCTCTTCTCTCTCCCTCATGCACGTCCAGTCGTGCTTCATCACTATGCATGCATTTCATCTTCACGGTTTGAAGCTTCCAGCCGGCGCCACCTCCAGCCGCCGTGCCCCACCTCCCACACCGGCGTGATCCTCCCTCATCGGCAAGCTTCACTGCACTGGTGGTGTGCTTCATCGGCCACCCAATCTCTCTCCTTCCTCCTCCAAACAAATGGGTCTTCAAGCCTTTTTCTCCTCTTTGAGCCACCATACACGGCCAAATCAGCCACCAAGCACCACCAATGGATTCACCACATCAAGGACTTCCTCCCCATGTCTTTCTTTTCCCCTAACACTCTCTTTTTCTCCGATGAGTCTCCGTAACTAGAGTTTCGGTTGCACCACCGTATGCCGCCGTACACGGCCACCCATGGTGTTCCACCACCACTATCTTGTTCCTCTCATCACCATGACCTTCCTCAAGAAATTTCATGGTCAACGGAGTTATTTATACCTCTCACTCTCCCTCACTCCCAAGGCCGAAATGAGCTTCAAGTGGCCGATCCGCCTCCGTGAGCCACCGTATGGCCCCCACCTCGCCACCACAGCTCCACCACATCTTCATCTACCTTTTCCTAGCTTCTCATGAAGTTTTATGGTCTTCCACCTCCCCAAGCAAACTCCAAGCATTTCGGATTTACTGTTCATGGCATGATGCCGCCGTGCTCCGCCACCTTTGACCACCACGAGGCCATCATGAGCATTTCCAAGGCCACGCCTAGCTATCCTCAAGCCTGAACCACCACCTTACGTGGTGGACAGCCACCATACGCGGTGTTACCACCACGTACGCTCCTCCAACGCTTAATCATGACGAGCAGCAAACGACGCACGGGTTAGCCCGTCGATGGTATAACCCTCTATCTCTAGTTATTTACATTTAAATTAGTTGATTGGTTGGATTGTAGACTGTGTAATTAGTAATTGTGGAGTTTGCTGTGTAGTTGTGAAGCGAAATGTAGTTGTAAAGTGTTGGGCTTGAATTGTAGTATTGTGGATTGTACTATGAAGTGTGGACATAAGATAGATGCCGTAGTTGTGATATGGCGTGATGTGTGAAGAGAGTACGCGTAGAGCGTATTCTGTGTAGTGCAGCGACGCGTTGTGTGACGTGCGTTGTAATAAAGTGTGGCGTAGAATGAAGGGAGTGCGCGTAGAGTGCACTCTATGTTGTATGGTGATGCATCGTGTAGTGTGCATCGTGTTAATAGAAGTTGTAGTAAAAGGAGTACGCATACCGCGTACTCCATGTCGCGTAGCGATACATGGTGAGCCATGTATCGCAGTGATGTTGTTATAGTGTGGATGGAAGAGAGTTCACGTAAATATACTCTGTACTAGGTTGTGATACATCAGATGACGTATCACAAAGGGTCAGATGGCGTAGCAAAGAAGCGTAGGGTGTTTTGTGTAGCGTCAGGAACTGTGTAATAATGTCCCAAAGCAATGGTAATATGGGCTGTAGTCTGGAGTGACGAATGTCACCTTGTGGTTGACTATGGTTAAGAGTATAAGGAAGTGGTGGAAAAGTATCAGAGCGTGCAGCGGAAGCATGATGGGTATCGTGATGTGACTCGGGATTTATCTCGAATTACGTGACGTGACAGAAGTGCATTTATGGATGTAATCCTCTCTTATCAAGTGTTGGGATGAACTTATAAAGAGTCAGGAAGTAGGAAGAGTCCTATCGGCCGGGTCTTAACAAGTTGGTATTGGAGTTTGGAGCTTGTTTATACAAGCAGACGTTTATTGGAATTATAAGTTGCTCTTAGGTGATAAAAAAGGAATGAGATACTTGTGTCTCTGGCAAGACAAGTGCACCAGACAGGTTTACCATATGTAATGAGTAATCTGTCCTAATCATAGTTACATGGTATTTTAGTCCCAGAGTTGGCTTGAATTCCTAAGTGAATGGGAATAAAGATGTAGTATGGGCTAGAATACATGAAAGTAGTGATGAGTATATAGTTTAAGGTTGGAACACATGACTCTGTATGTCAGAATCATGCATTGGATTTTGTAAATAGAAGAACGAGATGGAGGTCTTAGTGTCTTAACCCTAAGGTGAATCATAGAGGTTCACTTTAAGGAATAAGATCTCGAAGGTTTTAGCATAGTAAATAGCACGTAAGAGCTCAGGGATGGATAAAGAGTGTTTCAAGCAAGGCATAGCTCTATTTTTCTAGAATAGTTATTTATGCATTAGATAGATGATGACATAAAGTTATGTGTATGCATGTAGGTTGCCATCTGACACGCACATGAATGGACTGCATGGATTGAGTATGGCATGAAGTCCAGGTAAGTGTTACATTCATACTCTTCTAGAGTTTTCTCTATAGAAATGGAAAAGAAGACGAAAGCTTTTCTGTAAAAAGGAAAATGAAACGTAAGTTTTCAAGTATAAGTACGTAGCGGCCTTTCTTGGCAGCCCCTTTTTATGCACCCAAAGTATGTACGTATATGCATGTGAATAGATGTTATAAGTAGTACGTATTGTATGTATGTTTATGAAAGGAAAGAAATGAAACTTTAAAAGACGTTAGAACTGTTAAAGACTGTAAGGACTGATAAAGAAAGAAAACTATCTTTTCTAAAATAAAATAACTCTTTCTAAAACAACTTTAATGGAAAGAAAGAAAATCATTTCCTCTTAAACGACACGAATAAAAAGGAAAGAGCTGTAAAGAAATGAAAGGATTGAATGCATGATGTATGAAAATATGTAAGGGCCACATGGACTGGAATGGAAATGGTACCAAAAGAATGTATGGGGCAGATTGCATTGCCAGGTAAGTAGTATTGGAAGTGCACCCAGTGCTGCACCCTGATGGAATGGATTCCAACCCGTGGCCACGGGTGGAATCAGGTTCAAAAGACCGCTAACCCCAGGGCACGGGGCGTAACAGTGTGCAATGGCCAATGAAAGTGATAAGAATGAACGTACGCATGTTAAGAATAGATGCATGTATGTATGTATGAATGGACTGAATGCATGAATGTACGTAAGTAAGAAAAGATGATTTAATGAACGTATGTATGCATGAATGTATGTAGAAATATAAATGCATGAAAAGATTCTTTAAGAGATGAAGGCAGCGATGCGTGGGGAACTGTTTTAAAGAAGAAAGCACGTTTTAAATAAAAACCCCACCTCGAAACGTTTTCAAACGAAAAGAAAGATATATGCATGCTATGTAAGATATGTATGTATGGAATGATAACTGCATGACTGGAAAGCTATGTTATTATATTTTGACTGTATGAAGTAATGCTTATGAGTCATCGACTCATTTTAGTTTTTATATGTGCCTCCCAGGCACAAGATGAGCATGACAGGTCATGACAGGCACAGCCCAAGGGGAAGAGCACGAAGGCCTAGGCAAGATGTTTCATATTAGAAGCTTTAATTATGAATTGTAATGTTTTCCGTTGAAAGCTTTAATTAAGAAAAAAAAATGAAATTTTATTTATGACATGGAGTCTTTTGTATCCTGGTATGAATGGAAAAGAAATTTAAAATGAATCATAATTCCCGTCGATTTTTATCAAAATTGATATGAAAAATGACCCACCATAAGGACGGGCGTTACACGGTGCCATGTAAAAAAGGTGTGAAGGTCATCATACCACACCAACCCTAAACACCAATGCTGAGCCTTAGTGACTCGCGGTGCCATATAAAAAGGGCACGGAATTCATCAGATCATGCTACCTTTAAATATTAATGCCGAGTCTTAATGACTCGCGGTGCTATGTAAAAAGGGTGATGAGGTCATCAGACCACGCCACCTCTAAACACCAATGTCAAGTTTTAATGACTCACAGTGCCATGTAAAAAGGGCGCGGAAGTCATTAGACTATGCCACCCTTAAACACCAATATTGAGCCTTAGCAACTCGCAGTGCTAGGCAAAAAAGGGGGTAGAGACCGTTAGTCTACACCACCCCTAAATGCTGACTATGAGCCTGAAACGACTCATAGCACACCATATGGAAGGCACAATGGCCAATGGAGTATTCTCTCCCTCCTTCACGGAGAAGAGAGGGCAAGAAGGCCAACGCTACTCTCCAACCCAAACTACTTGCCAATAATAATAGAGAGACAAAAAAAAAAGCAAAAGGGAAAATCAAAGATGCAAACAATAAGGAAACACAAGGGAAAAAGAGAAAAGCAGCAAACCACCAGAAGAAAAACACAATCCAATCCATATACAAAATATGCAAAGCCACAACTAGGCAATCATAGCTAAAACAATTGTTCTCAAAATATACAAAAACCTTTATTATAGAGAATTACACGATCTATAATTCTAGAGGGAAGGAAAAAGGAGGTATTGTTGCAAGAGAGACTTAGGCTACGTCATTTCCAGTGGGTGGGGAATGAGGAGGAACATCCTTGAAGGCGTTTGGCATCTCTGCTTGACCAAATGTGACGGCCTGATGGGGGCAACTGTATCAGGCTTGAATAAATTCTAATCCAAGCGTGACAAGTCGGCAGACGGATTCGTCTTTAGGTGGGACCTAAGCCTTAGCACACTAGAACCATAGCTGTAAGCAAAAGCGTGGTCTTGAGTGGCCGGGACAGAAGCCAACTAGGAGCACAGGCATGCAATTTCCTCTATGGCATCTTTCATTGCGACCTTTGTCTCATTCAGGCGAGTGTCTTTCGCCATGATGACCAAATTTAGCAACCTCTGCTCCTCATTAGAATTTTCCCAACTCTTCTTATATTGATTGTGGTGCTGCTACAACTATGCAGGGTAACCCCAAACCTCAAAGAGGTCAAGGCTGTCTGTTTCCCTTTTTCCAAAGCAACCCCCAGGTCAAGTTGAAGCCCGTGAACGTGGTCTTGGGAACAAGCCAACTCCTGTTGGACAGAGTCCAACTCTCCCCTGAGGGCCAGAAGAGTGGAGTTAAGACGCCCTTGCTCGAACTCAAAATCCCTTTTAGCAAGGGAAAGTTGAATCCTAGCAGAATCCCACTCCGAGGTCAACAACCTCATGGAAAAGTCATCCTTACTTTTTGCCTCCTGGCGGCGACGAACTTCATTACCGAGGAGAATGACTTCATCTTGAAGGATTTCCAAATCACAGTATAGAGAGTAGGAGCAACCTTTAGCATGCTCCAGTAAAACCTCTAGCTCTTTCCTCTCAGCCTTCCACCTCTCAAACAACACCTCAATTCATGTCCCCTTCACTTTCCATCTCTAAAATGTAGTTTTAGCATAAAAGCTGAACTTCCACCTCTCTCGAACCTCCTCCTCTAAGTGTGCCCAGTCCTCTAGGATCTAGGACACCGAATCATTGATCCCCTGCACAAGACTAACACCCATAATAGAGTGATCAACAAACAAACAAAAAAGAAATTAAAGAGGGAAAGGTCATAAAGTGATCAATGTTACCCTAGAGAGCAAGGCCCTTAGTCGATCAACCATCTCAGTGGTAGCCTTACCTTGTTCATTGGTAGAGGAAGAGGAAGCGTCACCCCAAATCCCCCTAGGATCACGGCCACCATCAAGTGGGAGTCCCCCCAAAGACATCCATCACTTACATTTAGAAAGGGGGTAGTCCCCCCATAAATGGTACTTGGCAGTGTCTGGGGAGGAGAGTCTTCTGTCTCAGCGCCTGCAATCGACTCTTCTTGGTGAGGAACCCTGTTGCTATTCTCGTCACCCTGGCCATCCTCACCCCCTAAAGGGGCCACCCTTCGACCCATCTTAGGGGTAATATTCACTTCTCTATTCAGCTTAGCCTCCGCCTATGTGTCGCACCCACCAACACTCCTTTGGTGGGCAGGATCCTTCGTCTCAAAGGTGTTAGTCTTTGCACACACAATGGAATCCAAATCAAGGGTGGTAGCAATGTACACACTCAGCCCACCATCCCCCACCAGGTTTTCAAAAATCGGGAACTCGAAAGCAGGACTAAACGCTGAGTTTGGCTCCTCTTGAGGAATATCTAATTAGAAGGTGGTGGCCAAGTCTAAGAGGGCCAGACTGGCTAACTATTCAGCATCACCAAGGCCAGGGGAGGTTGCACGTACATGCAATGCATCAAAAGTGAAAGACGGCGTAACAAATTGGGGCGTAAAAATGTGGAAGGGGGGGGGGTTGTTAGTTGTAGGCATTAAAGCCTTTTTCTCCGTCATAACAGGAAAATGGCGTCTTCAAAACAAGCCTACTTCTTCTCCTTTTTGTCCTTCCTATCTTTTCTTTCTTTCTTCTCCTTCTTGTCTTTGTTGGTCTTGCTTATCCAGTTTGTCTCTCTTGTCCTTCTTCAAAGACAATTTTGGCAAAGAAGGCAGAGTCATGGCCTTGGTTAAAAACAAGTGCCCCTTAACACGGGAGCGAATGGATGACATCAAGAAACAATCTATATGGGCTGGAGTTAACATGTACTAGGTCCAAAGTTCATATGGATGGGCTTTTGCCTAGAGGTGAATCGTTTCAATTCGAGCCAGTTTGCGGTCTGATAAGGGTTCCATCCCTGCCTGCAATTCTCCTCAGGGATTTTCCCCCAACCAGCCCTAACAGGAAAATCCTGCTGGGGAGTCTCCAAACTGGAAATTCCCAACACGTACTGGAAATGAAGAAAAATTTCCTTGTTCAATTCTTGACATTCGAGTGGCGGCCCTCAAATCGGGCCAGCGTTTGCCCCTTGTTTTTCTTCCGGAAGCTTGAAGTGTTGCCTTTAGTGGTCAGGCGCAAGTGGTAGAAGGCTAGAAATTCTCGAGCAATTAGGTCAGGGTAATCGTCCCTAAGGGGCTCCAAAACCATACGAAACATAATACAAACACAAAAAAAGGCCCTCAGTGCAAATGGGTGAAGCTAGGAGGGAGCTAGATGAAGAAGATCCAACATATGCGCAAAGGGCGATAGAAAGGAAGCCTCAGCCTATGGGTCAGTAAAGAAACGGTTAGGGCAACCTTACCACTGAAACCTTCATCGTCCACACATCCTTGAGAGGGAATCTCCAAACGAGCTGTGTCTGGAATGTGGTAGTCTTCCCGCAAGGTTTTCTAGTCCTGAGGCTTGAGAGAAGAATGCCACCCAAACCCTTCATAGGTTGGGGCATCCAGTATGTGAGAAGATTGAATGTCAATTAGATGGGCAGAGAGACCATATTCGACCATGGAAAATAGAAGCGAAGAACGAGGTGAAAAGTGAGAAAGTTGCAAGAAATCTCAAGAAGTCGCAAGAGAATACAGGAAATCACAAGAGAGAAGGGTAACAGAAAAAAGGACGTCAGAAATAAAAAGTAAATAAAAAGGAAGGTAGAAACCAAGTGAGGAATACGAGAGGCCATTTGTTCTAGCATCACAACCTGACAACAATACGTGATGGGAGGGGAATAGCTACACAGTTCCCAGTAATCGCCACCACATCATGGGCAATCAAATCGTCTCTTCTTGATTATTGAAAGTTGGAAATGGTAGAATAAAATGATCAACGGGTTGGTAGGGTAGCCCATTAGTTTGGTAAGTGCAATGGCCCATCGATTTTAACACAAGGAATATTGGGGTAGTTAAAAAGCCCAGAAACTAGTCCGTGTCACTTACAACGAAAGACAAATTTAGGTTTTGAGACGAGACCTACACAAATTATAAGGATGGATTCACTGAAATAAAAAAAATCCCTCATGCCTACAAGCGAAAGAAATTAGCGGGATAACTGGAGGGTCTATTGGTACCTTAGCCCAACTATGAATTACATTAGTAAACATGGCCCAAACTAGAAGCTAAAAGCCCACAGAGGCTTGGTATTTAGTTGTATAATAGAGCAGATAAGTATTAATGTGGCGAGTAGATTACTCCTATTATTTAAGGGTAACATGAATATATAATCATCACATGAACATGATCTAATTGTAGTATTGATCCAACATTTCTCTATGCCTATATGTATAGATACTAGGTAACGTTAAAGGAGATTTGATCATATATATACTTGAATTATTATACATTACTCTATACTGACCTAAGCATAGGAGGGGATGCAGGCGTACAACGCCATCACTCTTTTTTATTTTGTTGGTGAATTGTTTTGTTCAGAGGTGGGATACGTTATTTACAAATTGAATAAAATATTGTTATAATATAATGTTTTAATATTAGTTTTGTTTTAAAATTTAAAAAAATTAAATTATTTATTATATTTTGTATGATAATTTGTGAAAGTTGTAATGATTATATGAGATGAGATAATTTGAGTTTTCAATCCAAACAAGTCTTAAAAGTTTTTTTAAAATATCTCAAAAAGGTATTTAGGAGTTTTCCACCAGCGTGACGACGTCGTACCCAAGCACCACCACTCAGCAAACCCTAGCGTTCCCTTCCATTTCTCCTATATAAACCCCTTCTTTCCATCATGGTTCCATTTCTTCAGTCATCAGTATCCCACCTTAGCCTCCTCCTTCCCCCGAAGGCGGCGCGGCTCTTGGGCGCCCACAACAACCGGAAACCATGCAGATCTTCGTGAAAACCCTAACCGGGAAGACCATCACGCTCGAGGTCGAGTCCTCCGACACCATCGACAATGTGAAGGCTAAGATCCAGGACAAGGAGGGCATCCCGCCCGACCAGCAGCGCCTTATCTTCGCCGGAAAGCAGCTCGAGGACGGCCGTACCCTAGCCGACTACAACATCCAGAAGGAGTCTACGCTCCACCTCGTCCTCAGGCTCCGGGGCGGTGCCAAGAAGAGGAAGAAGAAGACCTACACCAAGCCCAAGAAGATCAAGCACAAGAAGAAGAAGGTCAAGCTCGCCGTCCTCCAGTTCTACAAGGTCGACGACTCCGGCAAAGTCCAGAGACTCCGTAAAGAATGCCCCAACTCAGAGTGTGGAGCAGGTACCTTCATGGCCAACCACTTTGACCGCCACTACTGCGGCAAGTGTGGCTTGACCTATGTTTACCAGAAGGCTGGCGGTGATTAGATTATGCTTTTATGTCTAGTATTTCTCTCTGATTTTCCGCTGTTATTTTCATTCTAAATATCGAATCCTGACATGGATCTTGACGGATAGGCATTTTTCTGCTTATTTTGCCTTTAATTTCGATGTTTATGGAATTTATTTCCTCTTAATTTTGATGGATTTTTCTCTTAAGATTCCATTCCACTTTCTTGTGGGTCAGTTTTATTTTATTCTCTATAATTTGTATTTTTACTTGTTTCTTTGACTAGAAATACTTTATCCACGCATGGTTTTCAGAATGTAAATCACAAAGTGATGTGCTTTATTGGAGTACATGAATAATGTGAGTTAGTAATCCATCTGTGTAGCTAGCATTTATCTTCTTTGATATATTAATTTTTTTCATCTTGGGTATTTAGTAGGTTCAGATCCTTCAGGGGTTCTTTGGGTTATGTGTTTTTTCTGCCGTTTATTATCGCTGAAGTCACTTGAGTTTTATGTCTTAAGAGCATGAATCTGTAAGCTGCATGTTTGAAACTCTAGGTTTTCCACATATGTTTATATGTTTTTACCGTTTTAAGAAAAGCAATGGTTTACATTGCTTTGTTAGACGGATGTTTGCAACTCTAGCTTGTACAGTTTGAAAGTGTTAGGGGTAAGTCTCCTTTGACAAAGGCTTTTAGAAATGTCAAACTTGAAAAGTTGGTCTATGTATTTTTTGTGCAAATGACTAGTTGGAACTTCTCTATATTACTCTTGTTATAAACAAATTGAACTTAACTAGTAGCGTGTTTATATAAGCAGTGTTGTTTTGGAACATCTTTATCCTGCCTCTTTCTGAGGGTGATGATTTATCTATCTTTTATTTGAATGTGATGATTACTGAATTGTTCTGTGCTCCTCCATATTGTGGAATTAAAACCAATGCATGGATTATCGCTTATTCTTTTTTAATAATGCATGAACGGAGTGTGATTGCAAACTCCAAGTTGTGGATATGATATGGAGCCCTCGTTGATTTTTAGCCAGAATATCAGTTAGGGTCTCACCAAATAGTTTGGTAATCGATTCCCTTGGTAATTGTTGAAAAAGTTCTTCATTAACTTGAATTAGAATAGGACCCAACCTTGAAAGACTTGTCTTTAGGCCATTTGATTTGCTCTTTGGTTGTTATGGGTATGTGTTTCTTTCTGCAAGACCCGTTTGATTCAGTGCTTGGGAACAATGTTCGCCATGATTTTTTAGACTTTTATTACCATTATAGGAATATCTTTATAGATTCAAACATTCTATGATGTAAATAGTGCATCTATTTAAAACGTTTACATATCCATGCTTTAGTGTTTTAAGCAAAGTTTTGAATACGGTTTCGGTGGCCATTTCGGTTAAGGTACAAGAACGAAATATTTCAGTATCAGTACTGTTTCGGAATTAATTATATATTATATATAAATATTTATATGAATATATAAATTAACAACTAATAGAATAAATATATATATATATATATATGTAAGTATGTATAATGTATGTGTGTATATATATAAATATATATGGAAGAATTGAAGATTTGTAAAATGAAAATGTGTTGAAAAAATTACAAATTTGAGTTGAGATAAAAAAAAAAATAAAAGAATAGATAAATTATTAAAAATAATGATATTTAAAAAGAGAAGAATGAGCAGATATATTAAAAGTTACAAAAAAAATTAAAATTATATAAATATATTTTATATTCTAAAATTAATTAAATATCATTTGAATTTAAAATTTATAAAAATTTCATTTAATTATAAAAAAATTAGAAAAATAGCTTGAAACATAATAGAGATAGAAATGCTCAGTTTCAGTTGAAATGGCCTAAATTTGATCTGAATGAGTGGAATTGAAGTGAAACAGAATGTGGTGGTAAAGTGTACTGGACACATCGGAATGACAAATTCTAATCGTACCAGCCGATATAGATTGGAATTTAAAACTTTAGTTTTAAGCATATTTTTAAATTTCGTTCCATTCTGGCTGTTTAGGCTAAAATTTTCCATTTCAGTCTAGTATCTAGTACATTATATCTCATTGTTTCGTTTCGCTCTAAATTTCAACCAATTTCAACCATTGTGGTTATTTCGATCGGAGGTGGCATTTCGGGTCCTATTCAATTTCATACCGTTTTTGTAATTTTTTTAGTGTTTGGATGACATTTTTATAAATTTTAAATATAGATAAGATTTAATTAATTCTTGAATATAAAATATATTTATATAATTTTAATTTTTTGTAATTTTAAATATGTTCCATCATTCTTTTTTTAAATATTGTTATTTTTAATCATTTCTCTATTCTTTATTATTATTTTTTTTTATCTTTGTTTTTGTGTCTCAATTCAAGTTTATGATTTTCTCAATAAATATTTATTTTATATATCTTCTATTCTTTCATATATATATATATATATATATACACACACAATCACATACATGATACACACCTACATATATATATATATATATGTTTTTATTCTATTAGTTGTTAATTTATATAGATATATAATTATTTATATATAAATACATAGTTAATCCTAGAATGGATCTAAAATATTCTATTCTAGTACTTAAATTATAATGATCACTAGAACGAAATTTAAAACATTAGTTTTAAGTTTTAATTGAAAACAAATACATGATCAATGCTAGCTCCTATATTTGGCCCACCATCATTACTAACTTTGTATTGGGTGGGCAAATAGATGCATGCGTATGATTAGATACTAAGCTTGCAACTTGATCATGCATAGTTGGGCTTCGGCTTGGGCCCGACCCGACTCGGTCCGATGAATAGAAATGCACCACAACCTAAATTGACATGACCCATTCTGGTCAAGCATTCTTTATTTAAAATGTAGTTACATTTTGGACTCTAGAACATAACATGGACGGTATGGTCTTGCAAAATACAAACCAACAAGGTGTCCAAAGGTTGAAACCATTAACTCGGGCTGCACCAACAACATGAGGTGGTGACTTCTAAACCAAAAAAAGTTGGGGAAGAGCAAAAGTGATCTTGAGTTTGAATAAGTAAAAGGTTTCAAGGACTTGGGTTTCACATTCGACAAAGACTTCAACTCAGATTTGGTTAAGATACTTCCTAGTTTGCAAGCCAAGAAGAGTGAACATTTGAAGGAAGATAAGTTGAGGGGGCCTTATCTTTCAAGGCATGGTTTGTGCAAAGTTTTGCCCCTCCAATGCCAAATTGGGCTTCTGAAGTATGGAAGATGTGAAGGCACAATTTTGGGCTTAAGTTGTGGCTTTGAATGTGCGCTAAAAGTGTTGCAGATTGATCAACAAATGAAATTTGCAGAATGAGATTTGCTATACCTATCTTTTCTGTTGTTCTTGTATTTGGATCCATCGCCTACATCATGACCTGTCTGTGATCTGTTTACCTCGTTGACTACTCATGCTATTGCTTGTCCTTGCTTCTCCAAGTCAAGTTCGAATTGTTCATGGAGCACTCCAAACTCACTGGGGATTTCGACGACTCGTGGTTGGAGTTCCAACGCAAGATTCTTGAATGCTTTGGTATCGTCAAGGAACAGAGCATGTCGGGGGCAGGGGCTAGGGTTCAATATAGAAGTGAAAGTGAGGGTTAAATAGTCGGGTTTCAAGTGACGGCTCGACAATCATTGAGTCCGATAGAGTCGAAACCGACTTTTGATGTCAATTCGACTTTTTCGGGTTGGGTCTAATCAGGTCACACAAGTCGATCGGCCTATCAGGATTCTTGCACAAGCCTATCAGATACCCACGCCATATAGGTTGGCCGCAACCCGGTGATGGAGATGCATGAAAGACCAACTATTTGTCACCTAGAGGTTGATCGAATTGTTGGCAAATCCCTTGATTTTAGAAATGAGACTTGTTGGCAAATTCTTTGATTTTAGAGAATGAGTCAAATCTCTTTATTGTAGAGAATGAGACAAATCTCTTGATTTTGAGGATGAAGCAGATTGGAGGAAGTAACAAATATTGTTACTTCTAAAAATTAGGGATTTTACCAATTTATTAATTAGTAGATTTATTTCATTAATTTTAGAGATTGTTTCCCACATTGCTGAAGTAAGACTTGTATGGTCTTGGAGTTTTATATAAAGTTGGCCTAGGGTGCCCATGCCATATGCAATACTGTGAACAAGTTTCACTCTTATGAACAAGTCTAACAAATTTAAAAACTAATAACATAAAAAAAAAATTAATAACATAATTTTTATTTTATTAGTTTTTAAATTATTATTATATATATAAATTTGAATTTACGATTTAATTATATAATAATTTAAGTCTAAAAATATTTTTAGACCCAAAAATAATTTTTAAGCCTAATGGGACATTATTCTAGAAGTGGACGTGGGGTGGGGTGGATAAGATGTTTGCCCCCCCCCACCACCCCCCATATGCGGGGGCAAGGTGCTGAGAAGGGGTGCCCCCGCCCCCATATATGCGGGTAGCACCCTTAGATCTTGGTGTTGCCCCGAGATAAGCTTTGATTCATCCATCCAACACGACCTTAAATACCTAAACGTAAGCGAGGCCTCTATCACCCGGCCTGCCTCCCAATTATATTAACAAGTGGGTGGGTGACCACCTATCCTGATTTTTACCCACTCACCCATATAATATATTTATACAAAAAAAAAAAAAAAATCTATGTCCCCTCACTTTCCTTGGAGGATACCCATGGGCCACGAAGTAGTGCATTGTGGAATCTATACACCCATGACCAAGTCGTGGTCGTGGATCATGGGTAGTCATTGCGTCAAGTCCAATGGCTAGTCGCAATCATGTAGAGACCTACAAGCCATAGTGCATTGTGTCTCTACTCTTTATGCAGATTCACGTGCAGTCGCAATCATGTAGAGACCTACAACCCACAGGTGGCCTAACAGCCATGGTCTAATCAGCCCATATGTCTAGCCGGGTGGCAGGGACAAAAATATAGCCAGCTACTCAATTGTAAGGGTGAGTAGAAGCCCTACACACCATGCTGTAGTTGTGGCTCATGGCTTGCTCAAAAACCCAACGCGAGGGTGGTGTTGTGGGTTAAATGCACTTTTGTTGTGTTTGTATGTATTTACTAGATTTGCGCATTGTGGTGGATCTGCAAGCTTGGATCTATTGATTTAGAGATTGATCTGTTTATTTATCAATCATTAACTCTAAAACAATATGTACAAATAACTCTTAAAAACTTACAAAAAAATAACCCTAAAACATCTCAATACGATTAGAATCTCCACCTATTGGAGTGGGCGTGGCTTGTCTGGATAAATATTCATCCATATAGAGGTGTAAAAAAAAAACAGGTAAACCGAACAAGATAGGACCAAACTAGTGGGTTTGGTTGGGTTTAGTACTCATTTTATTTTTTTTAAAATGGGTCAAAATCGATCCGGTACTTTTTTTTTTTCTAAAATCAGATCGAACCGGTTCATATATATATTTTAATTTTTTATATTGTAATATAATTTATATATAATATATAATTATATAAAAAATAGTTTTATATTATATGATAAATTACTAATTAATATAATATTAAATTTAAAATCTTATATCACTATAGTTTATTGTATTATAGTTATACTAATATTATATAGTATATATTAATAGTTATATTAATACTATATCACTATATATTATAATATACTACAATATATTATCACTATAGTTTATTGTATTATAGTTATACTAATATTATATAGTATATATTAATAGTTATATTAATACTATATCACTATATATTATAATATACTACAATATATTATCACTATAGTTTATTGTATTATAGTTATACTAATATTATATAGTATATATTAATAGTTATATTAATACTATATCACTATATATTATAATATACTACAATATATTATCACTATAGTATTATATACTATATTATATAATATATACTATATATATATATACTATATTATACTAAAATATACTATTTATATATTATATAATATAGTATATAGTATATTAAAACTGAAAAATCGGATCGGAAACTTGTAAAATTGGAGTATCGATTTAGAATGATAACCGATGCGTAATCGATTTTAGAAAATACAAAACTAATGCATATCGATTCGGTCCTAAATTGTATCCAAAATCAGATCAGACCAAATTGATTACACCCCTACTTTCATATACATTGATATGAAATTTGCATGCAATTGTACTACAGTGCCACCGGCTTAGAATTTGAGAGAATTAGGCATGGTTTGGATATAAAAAAAGTATCTCAATTTATCTCATTTAAATATTAAATTTTTTTTAAATTTTCATACAAAATGTAATAAATAATTTAACATTTTTAAATTTTAAAATAATAATAATATTTTTGTTCTTTTTTTTTTCCCAAGCAAACAAATTTCATTAAAGTAAAAGATGATACAAGTTAGAGAAGGTGTAGTTCTCCAACAAAACACCCCAAAGCGACAACCACAATACAAACAAGGTGGAAAAAAAAAAAAAAAAAGTTTTTGAGACCAATTTCTTGGTCTCTACCTAAACCTAACAAAGAGGGTACCGTTTTAAAAGACGTTTTAAAAGTAAGTCACTGCTAAAGGCAGTGAAAGCATAAATATTGTAGTTGAAAGTCTTTAGCAGTGGTGAGGCAGTTGGGTTTGGGTGTTGAGAGATATTGAGGTATGTTGTGAATAGTAGTAAAAAAGTAGGTAAAAAGTAATAATAAAATATTAAATAGTTGTAAAAAGTAATGAATAGTAGTAAAAAAGTAAATGAAAAATAATAATAAAATAATGAATATTAATGAAGTATGTTGAGAAGTGTTGAGGATACCTCAACACCCAAACACAGTAAGATCACCGGTTAAGAAAAGCAATAACCTGGATAGACTGGTATCAAAAGGGTAGATATGCAGTGGCAGAATAGCCAACCTGTGCCTCTGGAGTGACGTGTGAGGACCACGCGCTAGTAGAAAGGAGAAGAGGTCATTCTGATATGAAGGATCAGAGAGTGGGGAGTCTGCTGGTATAGCGTGTGTAGCCGACAAAGCTGTCGGACCTCGGCGGAGCATGAGGGCCACGAGTCGACATTTTAGGCGTGGTTCTACATCGTTCCAATAGATCGGTGGGAGGGGAATGTCGTGGTGGGGCGCGTGTCGACTGTTCATGGCCAGAAAGCCACATATATGAGAAATTCAAACCGGTGGAAAAACACTACCATATAAACATATTCACATATAGGTAACAGAAAGAGAACAGAAAAGGAAAGCAAGATGGAGAGGAAGGAGGAGATGAGACTCACACCTTCCTCTCTGGTGAAACTGAACAGAGAGATTTGTTTTTCTTAGAGAGAAGTCATAACTTCTCTTTCTAAAAACTGAGTCTTCATCTGTGCGCTACTGAGCACAAAGATGTCTTGATTACGCAATATCAGTACATACTACATAAGGTCTTTAATGTTGTACTGATGCTGACAATATCCAAAGCATCAATTTTACACAAGAAACTAATGGAAGAAAAATCAGAAACTAAAAAACGAACAAGAAACTTACATGATATAAATCTTTGTTATATATGGGGATAACGTTATACAAATTACACCTAGTGCGACAAGTAGTTTTGAGATCAAGAAAAAAAAAAACAAGAAAAAGCAACTCTTCTTACACTGCTGCTTCTATGAGCAAACAAGAAGTCAAAATCTTGAAAAGCTCAATCTTTTAATTGACTCAATTCTTTGAACCAAAAATGTAATTTTCAACTTCATTCCTCGAATTTGCATTCGATTCATGGGATCCTATGTGTAGTGGAAGCACATGGATGAAAGTAAAGAGCACATAAAGATGGTTGTGAATGAAAATGATAAGTAGATATTGGCATTAAGAAGCTGTAGGACTGGCAATATAACACAATTCATGAATCCAACATAAACAAGAAACAAAAATTTGTGAGTTTGGTTTTAATATAAATAGATTCAAGTCAAAACGGACTAACGTGTTAAAATATGATTAATAAACAGGTCAACAAGCTTGACCCAAAATTAATTCGCAATAACCTGTTTAAATTTTATTTCAAAATTACAATAATATTATTGTTGGGTTGTAATATTAATATTTCTTAATATGCTTATGTTTTTATTGTTTGAGATTATAATTCTAGAATTATGCTCATATTTTTTATCATTAAATTTGTAATATTGGTTTTATTATATATTAAAATCTAAAAACAATATTGATATTTTTGTTAGTAGGTAGTCTTATTGTGTTTTTTAGATATTATGACTACTAATAAATATATATTTTAACTTTAATGTAAAATTATGTTAATCAAGCCAAGTGGGTTATACGAGTTAATTAAACGTATTTACATTAAACACATTGAAATGAGTTGTCATATTGATTCATTTATAATTAATTATTAAACGGGTCAAAATGAGTGACACAATACTACCCTTTATTTAAAAGGGTTACATTAGGGTTTGAAGGTCTAACCCATTTAGTTTAATGGATCGTGTTCAAATTGATCAATAAAGTTGAATATCTATGACTTTACTCGAGAACATGACCCACAAACACAATGTGGCACCCTAGAGTGAGTTTAAATAAAAATAGAAAGAAGAAAGAAGGCTAGGGTCAATATTAAAAGAGAAACCAACAAATGAAACAAATTAACACCTTACCTACTGTCATAGAACTTTAAAACTGTGAACCTCTAAATGTTGGATTTATAGAATCCAAAATCGCCAAGATTGATTGTCAAGTCTATGTAGAAATCTAGCAAAGAGAGTGTACTTGTAGCCATTAGAGAGAAAAAATAGTGTTATGATCTTCCACATCCAGGATTCACTCTATGGAAAAACTCATATTAATGCGATATGTAGAGTTAAGAAGATGAATCTGGAGTGGAGACTATGACCTATATATAATACCTGAATTTTAATTTTGCTCATCATAAAATAATGGAATTACATAGGTTTCTAATGGATGTTACACATGAATCGAGCTCGTACCATGTAATGCTCATGATCTGACCAAAAATGACAGGCTTCTAGAGATGAGTCAATGACTCGTTTATATCACTTTATTGATCATACTTATTTGGCCTTATAGACATTATCCAAACCTTATATTTGACAATTATACAATGTATGATTCATAATCTATGTAGGTCTATTAATTTAAAAAAATCTAACAATCTCCCACTTGGGCCACATAGATTTATGAAAAATCAAACTTTGTAAACTTTATGAGCTCAAATTGTAATTGCCAAACTTTATGGATATGATCTTGAATCAATCTGGTTCGTTAAATAATATCAATGTAGGATCATGGTAGTTGTTCTCACATTTATCGTGACAGGACTCATCCATGGTTACAAACACTAATATCATCAAGAACATAGATCAAGTACGGATTTGTAGCATAAAACCTTCATCTAATATGATATGTTATTATGCCTATTTCCTACTTGTCCCTACATCATTCTTTCAAACCTTATGTACTACCACATTTGGAAAGAAATGCAGCCTTAGAATCATCAATAAACCAAAAGCATGATTGTAGTAAGTGTCAAATAATTCAGGTACGTAATAGACGAACTCCCACTAATAAAATAAGTCACTAGAACTAACTATTTCCATACAAGCTACATGCTCCTTGAACACTTTAGGTGGTAAGCCCTTAGTGAGTAGATCCACAATCATGAGATTTGTATATACTCAGTTGACACATGATGATTCTAAACTCTTTATTTCAAGACAAGAAGCTTTATGCCAATGTGTTTAGACTTTGAAGACTCCTATCGTTCTTAGTATATAACTCAACAACCTTATTATCATAATAAACCTTTAGTGGATTTTCGATACTATCCACAACTTGAAGACATGTGATAAAATTCCACAACTGTATTGATTGATTGGAGCCTTATAGTAAGCAATAAACTTTGCTTCCATAGTAGAAGAAGCTGTAAGCATTTATTTGATGCTCTTCCATAACACAGCTCCTCCAGACAACATGAAAACATAACCTGAAGTGGATTACCTACTATTGAGGCAACTAGCAAAATCGGAATTTGAGAACCCAATAATCCCTAGTTGTTCTAACCTCCGATACATGAGCAAATAGTCTTTTGTTCTTTGCAAGTACCACATTACCCTTTTAGCAGCCTTCTAGTGATCTATGCCTGGATTACTCAAATATCTGCCATGCATTCTAACTGCATACGCAATATCAAATCGTGTGCAAACTTCTCAATATTGTTCTTTGGGTAATGGAGCAAACTTAATCTTTGGCCAATGGGCAAATCCCCAAATGTACAATTTTGTGTGCCAAACTTGCTAAGTATTCTTTTGACATACGCTCTCTGTGATAAGCCAATTGTACCACATGATCTGTCACGATGAATCTGTATGTCTATCATAAAAGATGCCTTATCAATATCTTTCATTTCAATGTGTTTCGAAAAATTTCTTGATTTTATGTAATAGGCCTATATCATTACTTGTCAGTAGAATGTCATTGATATACAGCACCAAAAATATAAATTTTCTCCCACTTATCTTATGATAAATATATTTTTCCACAAAATTTTCCTTAAAACCAAAGAGGAAATTACTCGATCAGACTTTCGATACCATTGACAATTCAATAAGATCCCAAACATCATTGCCCTTCATTGACTTTGACTCATCTAACATTGCACTTGTCCACTTTTGGGAGTTAGCACTTTGTTTGGCTTGATTGAAAAAGATTGGATCATCTTGCAACCCTATATCAAACTCATGCTCTTGGTAATAAACAATGTAATAATTTGGAGTTGCTGATCTCCTCTCCCTATTTGATCTCCATAATGGCACTTCCTATTGAGTTTGTTTAAGTTCTTTCGTATTAGTAAGAGTATGGGTGAAGAACAGTCCGTCTAGACTGGAGACACCGACCGAACCAATCATAAACTCTCAATGAATTTGGAATTATTCATCTCAGTAATGGTATTACCTGAAGAGCAGTAAAACTTGAAACCCCTCAATCTCTCAGAGTATCCAACAAAGTAACAACTAATTGTTCTTAAGTTTAGTTTCCTTTTAGTAGGCCTATAAGGCCTAGCCTGAGCTAGACAACCTCATACATGAAGATGCCTCATACTAGACTTCTTTCCGGTCCATAACTCATATGGGATTTTAGCTATTGCTTTACTAGGTACTCAATTAAGAATGTAAACTGTAATTTTTATGGCCTTTTCCCATAGTGACTTTGGTAAAGAAGAATGGGTTATCATACTTCTAATCATGTCCTTTAGGTTTGATTTCATCTCTTAATACACCGTTTTGGCGTGGAGTCCCTAACATGGTATATTGAGAAACAGTGTCACATTCTTCTAGATACCTCACAAAATGTTCGAGATGTTGTTCACTTGATCCATCATATGTACCATAGTATTCACTACCATGGTTAGATCTAATTTTCTTATCAAATTAATTTTCAGCTTCAGCATTATAAGCCTTAAAAACGTCTAGTTCTTGTGATTTTTAATGTATAAAAATAGATATTCATAATGTGAATAATCATCTATAAAAATGATAAAATATCTTTAATCATTTCAAGATGCAGTAGGGAATGACCACAAATGTCAGTATGTATCACTTCTAAGAAGCATGAACTCTTTTTGGAACCCATTTTTTTAATATTTGTTTGCTTGCCTTTTATACATTCAAAACAATTTTTAAAATCTGAAAATTCAAGAGTACCAAAAATTTCAGTTGACACAAACCTTTCAATTCTCTCTCTCTTGAGGTATGTCCTAAATGCTTATGCCATAATACCAAGGAATTCTCATTGATTAATATCATCTTTATACCACAACTATTTACCTGCAAGATTTTGTTTGTCCTTAAGTGAGAGGCATCCAAGTCCAAAAAATAAAGAATATCAAGCAAAAAGCCAGTACATACAATATTTCAATATATATATATATTTAAAAAAATTTTGAAAAGAAAAAGTGAATTTCTCATTTCTAAATGAACAAGGATAACTAGATTTGTCCAAACAAGAAACATAAATTAAATTCTGTTTAAATGACAATACATAAAAGTCTCATCCAAATCCAGATAAAAACTAGACTCTAATCTTAATCTATAGACTCTAATTGCCTCCATACTAACTTTATTGTCATCTCCCAAGTAAATGAATTTTTTAGGATCACTTGGTTTTTGGCACTTTAGATAACCCTACATAGTAACACATATGTGAATAATAGCTCCCAAATCTATCCACCAACTCTTAGGTGGCACAATAGTCAAATTAATTTCCGTGCAAACAAAAATAAAAAATAAAAATCTCCTTTCTTTACAAGCCACTTCTGATATTGGAAACAATTCTTCTTCACATGATCGGCCCTATTGCAATAGTAATAGGTAGATACCTTATCTTGTTTTTGTTGCACAATTGGCTATGAAGTCCCAGCATCCACAGCTGCCTTAGTTTTGTCATTCCTATTTTTTTTCTCTATGCCTGGATTTCCACGAAAAAAAGTGTCAGGTGAGTACTTTCTGTCCTTTCTTGTTTTAACCTCTCTTCCTTTTGCACATAATGAGCAATAAGCTCATTAAGAGCTAATTTTTCCCTTTGAGTATTATATTTTGAAAGAACCAAATTGTGGAGGAAGAGAAATCAGAAAAGATGCACAAGAATTTCATCAAAAAATTCTAACTTTAGTGCTTTCAATCTGGTAACAAGATTTGACATTTTCATAATATACTCCTTTATGTCCTCTTTGCCATTATACCATATTGAGACAAGTATGCTTCTTGGTTTGCTAAGAATCGTACTTATCTCTAAATTTTCCGACGCAACAGATTGGTTTTCTATTTGGCACAGGTACTTCTTTGCATTTTCCTCTTCAAGCATTGCACCTCAAATAGAATCAAGAATAGAATGCTTCATTATCATAAGATTTATGTGATTAGACCAATCCCATTGTTCATAAGTTTTCATATGATCAACAAAACTCTTATTAGTAGGCTTGGGAGGCTCATCAACCCGAAGCACCTAGTATAGATCCATACACCCAAGAACAATAGTAACAGACTCTTTCCATTTTGTGAAATTTGATCTATTAAGAACTGGAATGTTATTCAAATTGGCATATATTGAATATGCATTCCCTATAAGGAAACAAAAGAAATCCACAATAAATAAATATCCCATCAATCTTGAAGTATCAATAAAGAAACCATAAATTTCGTCATTCAAACTTTAATCCAATTAAGCAAAAAAATCGATTAGACAACATGAAAAAATTAAACAAAATGTTATGGTTTTATAAAAGTGGGCCTATTTGAGATACCAAATGCTTCATTGCAATCAAATCTTTGGACATAGACTACAATATGCAAGTGATCCCTTCCCAACAAGGTTGATTATTGTGAATAATGCAAAAATTGGGCCTGGCTTGGTCAAACAATAACCTTCCTTGGGGACGACTATTGAGTGCATAGGTTAATCCTAAAAATTATACAACCTGGCAAAACAATAGCCTTACTTTAGGCCGACTGTTGAATGCATAGGTTAATCATAAAAAATTATGCAATTCACATATAACCACCTTATACCGTCATAGCCCGACCAAATAACAACCTTCATTTGGGCAATCATTATTCGCATGGATATAAATGTAACTTGATGCAATTAATTAAACTTCTACATTTTAGGCTTAGGAGAAAATCTCCATGATAGAGGCCATTTAGGTGACATATCACTTTAATTTCTCTAACCACATGTACTCAAAGTTTTGAAATTCGTTACGGTGACCATTCCAATTGAGGCACTGGAATGAAATATTTTGGTATACTGTTTCAGGATATAGATATTATATGAATAAATTATATATATATAATAACTATATTCCGGTTGTGTGTTCTATTGAGAAGAAGAAGAATCTGGTTATTATTGAGAAGGATGAAGTGATACAGGATGCTTCTCCTTTGTCAAGGGAGGCTGAGGAGGAAATAGACAAGTTGGGGGGTTGAAGATGTATCCCTTAAGGGTAAACAAATAGAGTAGAGTGATGATGATCAATATCAGGAGGATGCTTTCTTTTTGGAAGAGGGGTTGATGTCCGATCCGGAACTTGAATTACTTGCAGAAGTCTTTTCGTAGGACAAAGATTACCATACTGAAACAAAGGGTGACACCGTGAAGAGGAAATACCATAAATGACATTTTGAGAAAGTCAGGAGTTCTACTTGGGTTCTCACTCAAGCCACAAAATTATCTCTATGATAGGTCCCATTTTTGTTTGGAATATAAGGGGGATTGGTACATCCAAGGGTCATTTAAAGAAGTTGATAGTTCAGTTCAAGGCGAAGATGGTTGTGTAGATGGAACCTTTCCAGAATTTTGATAAAACTCCAAGGTATATGTGGTTTCTTCACTTTGATAATGTTATCACTAATGAAGAAGTTGGTGGAAAAATCTGGGTTTTTTGGATGAATGATATGGATTTACAAGTTGTCCGTATGGGGTCGCAGTTTATTTTGTTACGTGTATCAGAGGGACCTTATCATTTTCTGGGCACTTTTATCTATGCCAAGTGTAATATGTTTGAAAGGCATATTTTATGGGAAGAGCTTATTTCAAGCCATATGGGTGCGGAACCTTACTTATTTGGTGGTAATTTCAATATTATTTGCTCTAACTCGGAAAGTAGGGGTGGTAGACCTAGGCCACACACTACTACCAATGAATTCACCAGGGTGGGTTGATTGATATGAAATCTCAGGGTAGTAATTTCTCTTGGTGCAATGGCTAGAGAGGTTTATCCAAAAGCTGGGCTAAACTGGAATGAGTGTTCCTTGATGCTAATTTACTTTCTACCTTTCCTAATGCGGTTTGCTCTTATTTGCTGAGGATGACTTTGGATCACTGTCCCATGTTCATCGAGTTCCTTAAGTATCCTTATTCCTATCCCATCCTCATTCCGATTTCAACAAATGTGGATTGATTATCCTGATTTTATGGACTTTGTCAAGAATGTCTAGTCCAAACCAACAGTAGGTACGGGGCTTGAAAAACTTGCTAGTAAACTAAAGAAGGTTAAGGTGGCTCTTCGTGAATGGAATGGGTGGACCAATGATCAGATTTTTGTTCTTGAAGAGAAGGTAGAGGGACTAGAATTTCATCTACAAAGAGAATAGGATGAAGATGTCGAAAGGGAGCTTGTGTTGTCCTCCGCTAAGTTGTCTTCTTGGAGGCATAGGGAAGACACCAGGTTAGCTCAAATGGCTAAAATCAAGTGGAAGATGGAAGGTGATCGTAACTCTAAATTCTTCCATGTATGTTTAGCTAATAAAAGGAATAAAATAATTCAAAAGATGAGAACTTCGGACGGAGTTGAGTTTAATTCACCGAAAGCCATTCATCAAGGTGCCGTTGATTATTTTTTTGATTTTCTTCTAAATCCAAATCAGCCAAGAGATCTTCCGAATTTATCTTATTTAATTTTGCCTGTTATTGAAGAAGAGGACTGTGTCCATCTTTGTTGCATTCCTTTGATGGAAGAAGTTAATAAGGCAATCTCCTCTATTCCTATAAAGAGTTCTCTGAGGCCGGATGGTTTTGGTGTGGGTTTTTATAAAAGCTACTAGGAGGTGGTAAAGGTGGATGTCTTGGAAGTGATTTCAGAATTTTTTCTCTCTAAACATCTTTTGAGGTTCTATTCAGCTTCGTTCATCGTGCTTATTCCGAAGATGGATGTGCCTTCAAGTTTTGACAAATTTAGGCTGATAAGTTTTTGTTTAGTTTTCTATAAAATTTGTTACAAAATTATTATTAATCGTCTGACAGGTGTTCTCCCTAAAATGATATCTCTTAAGCAAGGTGCATTTATTCCCAAGCAGAGCATATTAGAAAATATTAGTCTTACTCAGGAAATAGTTCAATCTATTAATAAGACGTCCCATGGTGGCAATATCATGCTTAAAGTTGACATGGCTAAACCGTATGATCGGGTGGATTAAAATTTTTTGTTAGAGGTTCTTCATTGTTTTGACTTCTCTTCTCCTTTCTGTGACTTAATTCATGCTTGCATTTCTAATATTTGGTATTCAGTGATGATGAATGGGACGACAAAGTGTTTTTTTTAAGGTGGTCGTGGGTTACGTCAGGTGGATCCCCTCTCGCCTTATGTTTTTATTATTTTTCAAGAGGTACTCTCTAGACTTTTCAAGCATAGTGTGGCGGAGAACAAGATAGGGCAATTCTCCCAAGCTCGAAGTACTCCTCAGATATCTCATCTCATGTATGCCGATGATATTGTGATTTTTCTGAATGATAGTAAGAAGTCTATTCGGGAACTCTTATTGGTGTTCGATAAGTATGAATCTTGGTTAGGCCCAGAGGATTAATAAAGAAAAAACTTCCATTTTTTTCTCAAAAAATTTCTCCGGTCTGTAAGAGAGCTCTCAAAAGGTTGCCGGGGTTCTCGAAAGGCTCTTTCCCATTAAATATCTAGGGCTTCTGATTATTTTGGGACATCTCGATCATGTGCATTTGGAGGAGATGGTTAATTAAGCCTGGAATAAAATAAGTAGTTGGTAAATGAAGATCCTCTCCTCGAGTGGCCGTTTGATTCTTCTATGGCATGTAATTTCTAGTATGGCTTTACATTTATTTGCTATTTTGTAGGTTCCCCACTCCATTATCAAAGCTTTAAACCGATTGATGAGCACGTTTTTTTGGGGTGAGGTGAATGGTAAAGGTAAAAAAAAGTGGGTGGCTTAGGACAATATTTGTAAGCCAATTGAGGAAGGTGGCTTGGGATTGTGCCACTTGGATGATATGCAAAGAGTCTTGCATATGCTGTTTGCATGGAATTTAATTCAAGGTAAATCTTTATGGACTAGATTCTTTAAGGCAAAATATGTGGGTTCGTCTCCTTGGTCCCTCATTGACATGACTAAAGGAACGAGGTTTTGGAAAATGATTGTTATAAGTCTCCTTGGTGTCCTTAATAATTCTAAGTGGCGTGTTAGAGATGGGAACATTTCATTTTGGTATGATAAATGGAGGGATAGGAGTACTTTAATTGATGATTTTCAACTAGTGGGAAGCATGTTGCTTAAAGTTAAGGATTGCAAGATGTCTAATATTTGGGATGTGAAGCTGTTGACTAATTTAGTGGGCCAGAAAAATGTGGATGACATTATTGAGGCTTTGGCTGGTTGTAAGGGGGAGTCTAATTTGTTGATGTAGATAAAGCATGAGAGTGGCAGTTTTACTACTAAATTAGCTTGAGATTGTATTCGCATACGAGGTTCTAGTATGGAATGACATTCTTGGATGTGGCATAAGTTACTTCCTCTAAAATTTTAGGTTTCTATGTGAAAAGCTTCGAATATGGTTTTGAGTGTTGATGATCGTCTTTGACGTATTGGGATTCCGATAGTTTCACGATGTGATTGTTGTGATGAAGGAAATTATGAAGACCAAAATCATGTACTATTCGGAGGGGCATTTGCTACTAAGGTATGGCATTATTTTGGTGCGATATTTGGTCTTCCTTTAGGTCATAATTGGATAGAGATGGTGACATCCTGGTTTCGCTGTGCGTCTTCCTCTTCTCAAGTGGGGCTCATTGTGGGGTTTCTTCCTTCTATTATTACTTAGCATCTTTGCCGCAGAAGATGCACTACTCGTATGGAGGGTTGTCTAAAGTCTTTCAAATCCGTTTGGCATGCCATTAAGCTTTGGATGGGTTAGTGTGTCAAGACATGAATAAGGTTACTAAATGTTCTCGGCAGGATTCACAGATTTTGTAGGCCTTACAATTTCTGGCTTTGGTTCCCTCAAGTTAGCAATTAAAGCTAGTGGCTTGGTAAAAGCCTGCTCAAGGATGGTTTAAGTTGAATAGAGATGGCAGTAGTCTTGGTAACCTAGGCTCTTTAGAGGTGGGTGGTATTATTAGAGACGATCGAGGTCATTTGATTCATGCCTTTAATTCTCATATCGGTTTCAGTTCGAATAATATAGCTGAGTTGTTAGCTCTTATGCAAGGCCACAAAGCCTGTAAAAACCTGGGGATCAATTTTGTGGAAATAGAATTAAACTCTCACGCGGTGGTTTCGTGGTGGAATAGGAGGAGATGTGGCGTGTGGTAATTGGAGGATTTTTGGGAGGATATCCTTGCCCTTAGTGATTCTATCTATGGTTTGCATTGTTCAGCATGTTTATAGGGAGGGAAATAAAGTTGATGACTGGCTGGCTCAGAGTGGTGCAACTGATCTTAACACAGAATGAAATATTATTGGGGATATGCCTAGGTTTCTTCGAGGGTTAATTCGCTTGGATAAACTAGGTTTTCAATCTTTGCATTACTGTTAGTGCCTTCATTCATGACGTGCTGGTTTGGTAAGTTTTTATTTCCTTTATTTTTTATGCTAACATCTTTTTCGCAGGTGCAGTCTTTCTTTTCTTTCTTTTTTTTTTTCTTTTCTTTTTTTGTTCTTTTTTTGTACTCCTTGGTTTTTTGGTTAGAGGCTTCTAGTGTTTTTTTGACACTTGGGTTTGGGTCATTCTTGCTTATCTTGTAACCCAGGTGTTGGTCTGTAACTAAGGTTTTCCTCCGCCATAAGTGAGAATTTATCAATAAAATTGGGATGGGGTCACTATTGAACAGGTGATCTTCGACTTTTCTAATAATAATAATAATAATAATAATAACAACAACAACTATAGTACAAAATAAAACCAATACAAATCTTAAAAACATATATACTTGATAAACTTAATAATATTTCTCAATAGTGAATATAAGTCTTAAAAACACATATTTATAAAACTCAAATAATATCATAAGTTCTCAATACAACTGTTAAACGAAATAATCATTCATTTTCATCAATAAGACAAAAAGCATCAACATTCACAAAGTCACTCAAAATATTTTCTTCAATGTCACCACCATCATCATCAATGTCAAGACCAACATTATCACCATCTTCCAAATTTAGTGAGGCTAATGGTTCCTCAATACTTCCCCAATCCAAGTCTTCTCCATCAATAAGCTCTGATTCTTTACCTACCCATTCCTCCATCAAGTCAATGTTCTCAAGATTGATTGGATCCAAAGTATCTCTTCCCCTTTTAATGTTTCTGCCAAAATAAAAGAAGTCACATGTAAGTGAAAATGATACATAATTTTCAACAATCAAAAACATAATTTTGAAAAACTTTACCTCTCACGTAGCTTCAAGTTATAATGAACAAATACTAAACCATTCAAATGTTTATGCTCTAATATATTCCACTTCTTGGAATGAATAAACTCAAATGTGCTCCAATTTTTTTCACAGCCAGTTGCACTACGACATTAACTTAATATGCAAACTACAAACGTTTGAAGAGTTGGAACCTCATTTCCAAAAGTACTCCACCTCGCAACTACAACAAAAGTGTAATTATAAATTATTACTTAAAATTAAATAAAAGAATTAAAATATAGATTCACACTATTTAACAAAGGATATTGAGGTTACCTGGACTAATTTTTTCATGCTGGCGGATTGCTAAAGGTTCTCCAAAATCACCATGAGCATTCTTATACAAGTCAATTTTTTGAATGATCTCATCTTGCTTATCAGGATCAAGTTTCAACTTTATAACGCAAGTCAAAAACCATCTTAAAACATCATTTTTACTTTTAAAGTAAGGTTCAAGTAAATTTCAAGGTTAAGAAAACAATCTGCTACATGTAATGGACTATAAAGCTGCTTATCCCACCTAGCATCAATGACCCTAATGAATGACATAAATGCAGTAACTTTGTTCTTCAATCTTTCTTTTATATTATCTTTGGCTATCTCCATTACATCATACAAGTATCTCATTGCAGGCTTTTCATCCCCATCGACAAGTCGTAGTACTCGAACCAAAGGCTCACTGATTGTTACAATAAATAGACATTGAGCCCAAAACTCTCAATCTTCTAGAACAATCTCTACTATCTCCTTCCCTATGTTGCTTTTAGAATAACTTGATACAACCCACTTATCACAAGTAAACATTTGTCTAAACTCTTTCTTAAACAAAAGTAAGCATTGAATACTTAAAAAATTTGTAGCAAACCTTGTGACTGCAAGGCAACATAAATCACAACCTTTAGTAAAGTCTTTTCTCATCAAAGCCTAAACCCAAGTATGGTTATAAATAAATTTAATTATATTTTTTGCCTTCTTTATAGTTTCATCAATAATAGAAAAATGTCTAGAATCACAAAATTTTCTAACATCAAATCTATACAATGAGCTGCACAAGGGGACGGAAAGAAAGAGTCATACTTCTGCTACAACTTTTATCCGCAGCCTTCTAACTTGCATCATTGTCCGTTATGAATTCCACAACATTCTCAACCCCAACTTCTTGAACAACTTCATCAAAATTGTTAAATAATGTTTAGTATCTTTTCTAAGGCCCAATATATCAATAGACTTAAAAAATATTGTACATTTTGGGTTATAAACTAAAAAGTAAATTATTGGTTGTTGCCTATGGTTTGTCCAACCATCTGCCATTAGTGAACAACCACCATACCTCAAAGATGTTTTAATATCTAAGAGATCATTTTGAACCTCAATCACAGAAATCTTCAACAAATTTGCTCTCAACTCATGTAAGGAATGACCATTAAATCCTAGTTTGATGGTAGCTATGGCATCTATAACTGGTTGATAAAACTTGAATTGAGATGCATTGAAAAGTAAAGTAGCATCATACCACCAATTTGCTATAGCCATCTTTACTTTGTCAATCATTTCCTTTGAACACATAGCACTCTTAATAGAAAGTTGAGATCCAGTAGTTGTTCTTAGAGCAAAAAATCTATTAAAACCCTCATTGACTTTTCACTTACTTTCTCCTTCCCCCTTCCCTTTTGAACCATGAATATGTCCATGACTCTCTCCCTCATCATCATCATCAACAACATCAACATCATTATATGTTAAATCTAGAGGGCTTCCAGTTCCAATCTTTAAGTTTAGTTGTCTTTTCTTCTCTTTGTTTTCTTTTCATTTCATTAACCAACTCCTTCATTTTCCATTTTTTTTATCATCATATAACTTTTTACATGCTTCTATATCACCTAAAATCCCACCTAGATGATACTTCAATCTCATGACTTCGCCATCTTTAATTGTTTTGCTAGAATAGAGACATTGAGTACTATTTCTTGCCCCTAGCACTACACGAGCGTGGGCTCATGCTAGATCATCTGATCTAGCAGGAGCAACTGTCGTAGATGTAGCACTATTTTATTGATAACTAAACATTTATAATTTATATACTCCTATATTATGGAAAAAAAATCAACTCAAGAACCAAAAGCAAATCTATCATCTATATATTATATATAATTATATATGCACACACATCAATGATCAATCTCAAATTCTCAACACACAGAGCAAAAATATTATATATATGTAGATCTTGAGCTAATAACCTAAAGACAACTCTTAGTTTTTCAAGGTTTTGTTAATTCAATTTTTGTTTTTTTTTGTTTTGTTTTTTTTGTTTTTTGTTTTTTTTTTTTTCATTTTATCAACTATGAACAACATCGTGAACTTCAAACTTCAGAATCTAGGCATGGCTTAGCATTGTGGGTAAAAGGAAAACCAAACATTTGCACAAACAGATGATGAGCATTTCACTCTTGAGGTATTTCGGTTTCCACAAACATATATAAATATGCATTCATTCATAACAACTAACAAGATATGCACCAACAATTCACATTTCACATGCAATGACATTAAAGGTTAAAGGGGATCAAGGGGATCTATGATTTGCTATGGTAGAGGAACGACGAACTGGCAAAAGCCAAGAGTCAGTTGTGGTGGTGGAATGGCATCATCGGGATGGTGAAAAACAAGCTGCGATGGTGGATTTGTGAAATGAGAGCTATGATGTTGTAGAGGCCGAATCAGCAAATCCACAATTTGGGATGGAGCTGCAACGAATGAGTTGCGACGTGGAGGTGGCGTCATTGAAGTGTGGAGTCATGGGCTGTGGAGGAGATCAATGATCGAAGTTCGAAGGCCAAGACTCACGAAACGGAAATTTGGAACTCCGAATTTCTAAGAAAACCATTAGAAATTGTAAGGAGAAGGGAGAGAAATGAGGTTCAGAAAAGGAACAACCGGAAAAATAAAATGGAAAATAAGAAAAATTGAAAAAATATGTAAATCACATAAATGCCATGAAATTAGACATAATTATAAAACAACCACTACATGTTTAATTTTGGACCGAAAAGAGAATTTCGGCCAGAATGCTGGAATCCTGCCGAAATGGACCGAAACGAGGCAAAACGACCAAATTTTTGAGTGGTACGACATATATAGGTATGAAGTTTCGACCTTTATTTCGGAACGACAAATTTAGGCAGTTCTGACCAGAACATAATAGATTTCCAAAATTTGGTATGAATTACCATTGAATATCTCAAAAACAATAATCATACATATAAATAAGACAATATTAAACAACATATCTACAACAAAGATATTCTGATATTTTTTTGTACTTTTTTTAAAATATTATTAAAATAATAATTAATAATATTATATTATAATGAATTAGGGTCAAGATCCAAATTTAGATCAAATCAAGAAGGTCAAACGGGTCAGTCAATTGGTCAACTGGGTCAAAGTCAACAATCAATATGGGTTAGGGTCAACCATGGTCATGTGCTTGTGGTATGATTCGGCCCACTGATATTAAATACAAAGGTCTTATAATCTTAGACCCAACACATGACAGAGCATCACATCTAAAACACAATCCTTATTTAACTCAACTCACCTTATATCTATTAAGGATTAGATCCAGAAATTGGGCCAACTAAAGCAAGCCCAAGGCTTGTCTTAAGACCCAAGTCCAACTCAAAAAAGAAACCCTACCAAAATTTAAAATACCATGAACCAAAAAGAAACTGATCTGACCCAAATTACTGCAGTAGAAAATGACCACCATACCGTCAAACTGGACCACACTTTCTAGTAGAACTTGATGCGGGGACACCAATGAGGACATTTTCGACTTCCTCCTATGCTCATAGTGGCTTTTTTTTTTAAATGAAAAAAAAAAAAAAGACTTTGGCGACCATAAGCAACGGTTTTGGACAAATCAAGTGAGCCACACACCAGCGATCACTACAATAAACCAATACAACTTTTTGGTCACCCCCAAACACTCAAAACCAAAATAAAAGGGACTTTGAGTGGTGAAAACTTCACAAAGTATGAAATCGTCTGTCATAAGTATGAAACTTTATTTCTGCACAAATCTAACAAGGTGGCTCTTATACCACTTGTTGGACCTATAGAATCCAAAATCACCAAGATCACTTGTCAAGTTTGTGTAAAAATCTTGCAAATAGAGTGTCCTTATAGCCATTAGAGAGAATAGTGCAGCGGGGGCTTGAAAATAAGAAAATCTCGAGGCAAAAATTGAAGGAAAGGTGACTGATTTACAAGAGGTGAAAGATCGAGGATGATGGTTGGAAATGATAAATGGCAAGAGAGAAAATAACCAAGCAAAACTAAAAATATGTGCACGGGTTAGGGCTAAAACAGGGCACAGTTTAAGAAGAATTAAGGGGAAAAATACTAACACAAGACTTGAGAGGGAGAAAAGTGGTTTAAGGGATGAATTTATATGGTGAGGAATTTTGGTTTTCAGGGGAAAAATAGGGGCACGAAGGATGCGTGACCCACAAGAAGGACAAAACAAAGGCACAGATGAGGTAGAAATGGTGGTGACGGCAGATGGTGGTTCTCACAGTGGGATGCACAACACGATGGAGAAATGGCGAAGAGAGAGTGGTTAGCAAGGAGGCTCACAAGTCACGGGTAAGGCTTGCAATGGAGAAAAATAAAGGAAATAAAATGCAATAGAGAGAAGGGAAATGCATAGGTTCGGCAGGGGAAGAAAATAGGATCAAAGAGAGAAAGAGGAAATGAACAAAACCAGACGAATGAGAATCAAAGAGTTGCGCTGCAACAAGATTTGCAGAAGAAGACGAAAATGAAGAGGAAGAAAAAAGGCAACGACACAGCAAGGAAGAAGAAGGAAAGAAGAAGAAAGCCCTAAGGGCATAGCCAAACGACGCATTTTAAGGTCCTAAGGGGCTGGGCTGAAATGCAACAAGAGGCTAGGCTTCAAACTGGGCCATTCAATGGGCTGAGCCCAAAACAGAAAATAAAACACGCCAAACAAGCCCAATCCGAAAAATAAAGATCCAATAAAATTAAAATGGTACAATAAAATAGATAAAAGACAAATAAAAACACTACAACTAAATATTAATAAAAATTGACAATAAATCCAATAATAGACTAAATTAAAATAAAGAGTAATTTAAATATTAAACAATAATTAATATCAAGAAAAGTACATTAATGGTCTATTACTAGTCCACTTTTTTCTGCTTTTTCAATAGTAATGGCTAATGATAAGTTGTTGGTCACTTAATTTATTGAGGTTCTGTAAATGAGTTTGTGTCTGAGATAACTTTAGGGGAATTTTAACTTCCTGGCAACATTCCATGAAGTTTTGCCAACTACTGTTGGTTGTTAATCAAGAGATCGAAACTAAAGATTGAGATTAAAAAATAGATTTAACAACAAAAGAAAAAGTCAAATAATAAAGATTATTGATAAAATTGAAATGGGTTATTGAAACATACAAGCTAGCTAGGTTCATATAGTGACCAAACGGCCCAAGGAAGAACTCATCATGGGCTTCAATGATAGTCAGAAAAAGAAAGCCGTAGTCCATACATGCTCTTGGGGAATGAGGTTTTCACAGCAACTAGTAGATCATGAAGAAAGTCTAATGTCTATAGTTACCCGTAAATGACAGAGCATTGACTTAGAAAATAAGATGCTTAATATATATATATATATATGCAGATCAGCTATATACATCGATATTGTCTTTAACCCTACAATTCATCTTGAAAGACTAGCTAGCTATATATAATTAATATGTTGCATAGTCTTCTTGATCAGTTTATGATCATCTCTTTAATTAATTCCCCCACCACATTCCATGTATAATTCATTAATAAAGCAGCTAATTCCATCGTCTCGTTCTTGCTAATTTTGATGGCCTTTGAATATATGATCTACCTGAAAAATGAAGCAGGATTAATTCATAGATTAATTACAGTATTCATCAATAATGCATCAGAAAAGCATACACATACAAGAAATTATTTTTTGTTATAGACAAAAATAAAGTGAATTGGTTGGTGCCCCAGAAAATCTTGATTGATGAAATTGTAATAAATAATTATCTAAAGGTGATAAAGTCCTATAAGTGTGTGTGTGTATATATATAGTCAATACAGGATCTTCAAGCATCGCCTGCACTAGTAGTAATCCAGCTTGCATACAGTACTGTTCGTACGTACACACATTCATCCAACAAAAAAACAGGCCAATTCATGCACATGCACGCAAATTTGTAGAATTTTTTAAGACTATATATCTATTGACTGCCATTTCTAAAATTAAAATTACTGAATGCAACTAATTAATTCGCCCAAATTAAATATAAGGAAAAGGTTCATGCATGGGGTCTTACTCATTTAAGGGTCTCGGCGAAATGGCATGAAAATATGCTTGAAAGAAGTGCTTGTTCTCTTTCTGCAGCTCCCTCCACACTGCAAGCGTACGTTCATTCACATCACCAAACAGATGATTCATTATTCATAGAGATCACCAAGCAGATGTGTGCACAGTTGCAAATACACATGCACTGATGCATATAAGATATATATGTGTGTGTGTGTGTGTGTGTGTGTGTATACATTTGCAGAGAGAGAGAGAGGGGACCTGTGAGTGTAACGAGAGGCCGAATGCTCGCGTGCTCTGCAAGCGTCTTTACGCATTGGTCTCTACTCATGTGAAGAAGCAAGCATCTTTCTATAAGATGTTGAACCTGTTTTTCCCCCATGCAAAACCGTACGTAGTTTGCATTTAATTAGTTAATTCCTTTTCAGTTCTAATGAAGTAAAAGTTAAGAGTTAAATCTGTGTCGTATCAACATATATATAATTCCCAGACAAAGAAAAGATTCTACACAAATATTCAGATGTTTGTTCGCATGTAATACTGTTTTTATAATTTTGGTACTGTGTTGAGCATGAGAGAGAGAGAGAGAGAGAGAGAGAGAGAGAGAGAGAGAGAGAGAGACTCACTAACCATTCTGATGTAGCTGTGGGGATGGCAATGCAAACACGGATAGAAGTGGGGGTACATGATTTCTGTTGTTGGGTAGGAGTACTGGACAAAACGAGGAGACATAAACAATGGAGAGAATAAGAATACAAGGGAATGAGAAAGCAAACAAAATGAAAAAAGTGCGTAGGTAGAGAGAAGATATTTGGTTAGGCGTTATATATATATATATACGAGAGAGAGAGAGAGAGAGAGAGAGAGAGAGAGAGAGAGAGAGATCAGGTGAGGAATAAGATCAGAAAGAAAGTAAAGAAGATGACTGTTATCCACAGATATCTAAGCGAAGGGCCAAAAGGGTACAAGAAATCCAAACGAAAGAGAAACCTCATCTTCAAAGAGATAAGAGAATAAATGTGGGAGATTACACACAAGTGGCCGCCAATTAGCTCGGAGACTGAAGAACTTGAACAACCCAACTTGGCCCTAGTGCAGTACTCAATTATCATTTGCTGTATGCTCTTTTCCGGGGACCTACATTCTTCAATTGCCATCAATATTGCGCCAGCAGTGGTCCCCATATCAGCAAAGGGCCGGGGTGCTGATCAGAGGCCTCTTGACGTAGCGAAATTAAAGCCATGCATCTTAAACACTACTACTGATCATAATTAAATTGAATCATAACCACTCGATAGTGTTTTTATATATATCCTTATTGTACAGACCAGAATAAAGTATGATGGAATTACATAACCGTTATCAATCCGTCGAGTCCATGTTTTTGGATTATCGAGGGGAACTGAACTCAAATAATTCAAGTGCTCAAACTCAAGTTGATCATGAAACAAAAATTCAAATCTGAGTCTTAAGTTATTTATGGAGTTTTGCTTGTACTTTTTTAAATATTTTTTATTTAATTAAAAATGAATTGAATGATTAAAAATACCAAATTACAAAAATAATTATTAAATTTAATGAAATTTTTACATCTAATCTATAAACCTTATGCTATTCAAGATTTATCATGGGTTTTTCCTTTTGGGCCTGGGCCCGTAAGTTGTGTAAACGGATCTTGTGGACTGGCCTCTCCACATTTTTTATATGGTTCCTGCATTAATTTAGTATATGAAATTACTGAGTCCTACATATATACTAACTATTATACATATTATAAAATAGCTACTATAATTTAACCACTTAGGTACTTAACTAATGTATAAGTAAATGGTTTACATGACACATATTTTAATTTAATTATAAAAGTTACTATACTTATATTATTAAATTTAATATGTATAGAAGCATATATATATATATATAAGAATATTAATATATAGAAATAAATTATATATATTAGGGGTATAAAAAAACCAGACAACTCGTATTTTGGGTTTGTCATGTCTGTCTCCTCACCACCAACTGGTTGAACTAGACTGAGCAGACCAAACCCGTAAATTTGGTCTAGTTCATAATCAATTTGGTGCGGTACCCATTTTCATATTTTGAAAATCAATTTGATTTGAACCGGACTAGTATATATATTTTTTTATTTTTTATATACATATAAGTTTTTATATTATATTATATAGTAAATTGCTAATAAATATAATATAAATTTTTAATCTTATTGTTCAAGTATATTAATTTTATAATACAAAATTAATATAAAATTTGAGATAAGTTAGGCACTAATTACATTATTTTAATCTTATTATTTAAGTCTAAATAAGTTAGACATTACTTTTACCATACTAGTATAATTAGACACTAATGAATTAATAATTTTTAATAAAAAAAATACTAAATTCTAACAATTAAATTTGGTGATAAGAAAATTATAATACTAGATTTATGTAGTATCACATGTGTAAATGGTATACAAGAAAAATCAAACCAGACCAAACCAAAATCGAAAAAACCAAAACTTTTAGTTTCAATAATAAATCAATCTGTATCGATTTTTAAATTTTCAAAAGCGATGTACACCGATTCAGTTTCAAAATTTGTCCAAAACCTGACTAAACCGGATATGTTAGACCTCTAAATTATATATTCAAATATTTATGGATGAGTTCTAATTTAGTCAAGCTAACGAGTTAAGTCAGGTATAAACAGGCGGGTATCTAGTTGAGTCAAGTTTAATTGAGTATATGTCATTCAGAATCGAATTTTTTTTAGTCGAGCTCGATTCAAGTTTAACCGAACTAGTATCAAACAAGCAATCGTGCCGACCAGTTCTTTGATTCAACCCTAGATGGAAATTACAAAAACAATGATGATACACTAACGGGCCAAACCCGTGTGTTAGTGTCCTATGGTGCTAACATGTCATTCAAAGTCAAATAGCAACTTCGTAGTAGCATTTTTGTTTTTTTAGTTAGAATCTTTAAACACATGACACCCCCACTTTCTTCTCTATTCTAGATTTTCCCCATTTTCTTCTATTCCAAATTTTCCCCATTTCCTCTTCCACAAACTTAGGCTAGCAAAGGCATCAAAGGCGGGCAGCAAATTATCGCGGACTACAATTTAATTGGGCATCAAAGGCGGGCAGCAAATTATCACGGACTAAAATTTAATTGGGTATCTTTTGTAGTGGCAGGTGGCTAACATATTTGTGCGACACGTCAGCCCCGTGTAGGCCACCCCATATTTAGCCTGTTAGCCTCTCACTACTGTTAGAAAAATTCATAATTGATAATTAATTAAACAATATATATAATAATATTTACAGCTTTAGGGTGTGTAATGTTGGAATTAACTAGTTATCAAAGGCTAAGTTAAAGTGAAATAGTGGAAGAAAATCAAAAGAAAAATCAACAATCATACACAGAATACCAAAATTTAAATGGTTCGGCTCAATGTGAGCCTACATCCACTAGCAAGGTTGGTCTCAATAAATTCACTATCAACAAAAGGGTGGAGTTAAGAGATCAATCACAAAATCCTCAATACACCAAATAGAATCTTGGGATTCTCACAAAAGCACTCTCCCTCTCTCTATAAGTATACGGCTACCCTAAGTGTAATAGTCGTAAAATACAAGGAGAACAACATGTATTTATATTGAAATGGTGCGGGTCCCTAGAGTACAAACTCTTGCTCGAGCAAACATTAAGACTGGTGTTGAGTGTCGAGCGAACTCTCAAGTTGACATCCCACTCAAGTGGGTGTCAACCGAACTCTCAAGTTGGCATCTGGCTCGAGCTGACTGTTGAGCGAACTCATGGGTTGTGTCCTGTTCGAGTTGTCTATCGAGTCACTGATAAGTGAACTCACTGACTGAAGCTTCACTTGAGCGACAAAGACGCCGCTTGAGTGAACAATCTGTAGAGGTGCTTTTTCAACAAGAATCAAGCCACCTCTCAACAAATCACCACCTTGGCTTGAATTCTGTTAAGCCCAACCAAAATCCATCAAACAAAGGACTGACCCCTCCACCAAATCCCCTAAGGGAATCATAGATCCTAAACACCAATCAAGTCCAAACAGAGTTTGAACTTGTACACTGGAACTGACTTCATCATCATATTTGTTGAATTCTCAGTAGTAGCAATCTTCTAAATTTCTATCACACTCTCTATAACAATCTCTCTAAGAAATGATACCTGACATCAATGTGCTTGGTTCTCTTATGATACATTTGATTTTTGGTCAAATGTATTGCACTCTGACTGTCACAAAATAATGAAATTCCATCTTGTTGTAGTCTCAAATCATTGATCAAACCTTTCAACCAAATGGCTTCTTTCATAGCCTCTACTGCTGCCATATACTCTGCTTCTGTAGTTGATAAAACAATAGTAGATTGTAGTGTTGCTTTCTAAGTAATGGCAAAACCATACAAAGTGGAAAAATATCATGTCAATGGTCTTCTCTTGTCTATGTCCCCAGCATGATCAGAATCAACATAACCAACAACCCTATAATTGGAGTCAGTTTCTCTGTCAAAGACTAGGCCAAAATTCGAAGTCCCTTTCAAATACCTGAGTATCCATTTCATAGCCTGCCAATGGACCTTACCCGGATTAGCCATATTCCTGCTAATAATGCTCACTACCTGTGAATATCTGGATTAGTGCAAATCATTGCATACATAATACTGCCTACTGCACTGGAATATCAAACATTAGCCATCAACTATTTCTCCTTGTCTGTCTAAGGAGATATGGATGCTAAAAGTTTAAAATGTGTAGTAAGTGGTGTACTTATTGGTTTGAAATTAGACATTCCAAATCTCTCAAGAATTTTCTCAATGTACTTTTCTTGGGACAAGTACAACTTTCCAGCTTTCCTATCTCTGTGGATCTTCATCCTCAAAATTTTCTTTGCAACACCTAAATGTTTCCTTTTAAACTCACTATTGAGTCAAGTTTTCAACATGCCAATAGCAGACATGTCTTTAGTAGCAATAAGCATATTATCAACATTAAAGTAGCAAATAAATGAAAGATTCATCAGATAATTGCCTATGATAATCATAACTCTCATAGCTACTCCTCAAATAACTATTATCAATTATAAAAGAATCAAAATGCTTATATCATTGCCTTGGAGACTGCTTCAAATCATTCAATGATTTCTTCAATCCACACATATGATCTTCTTTACCATAAAAAATAAACCCCTCTAGTGCAGCTTGTAAATGGTCTCCTCAAGTTTACCATGTAGAAAATTTGTTTTAACATCAAGCTATTGTATCTCTAGATCATATAAAACAACCATGGCAAGCAGCACGTGGATTGAGCTGTATTTCACAACTTGAGAGAAAAATTCATTGAAGTTAACACCTTCTCTCTTATTGTAACCCTTTCCAACTAGGCGTGCCTTGTACCTTGCATCTGCAACACTTAGATTCCTTCTTTTCTCTTAAAGACCCATTTACAACCAACAGTCTTCGTCTTCTTGGGAAACTTAACCAAATCCCAAGTTTGGTTCTTAAAAAGACTCAATCTCTTCAGTCATCGCTACACACCACTGTGCAGACTCCTTACTCATGACAGCTTCTGAATAACTGTAAGGCTCCTAACCATCAATGTTCTATGCCATAGTAAGTGCATACATCACCATGTCTGGATGATCATATCTCTAAGGTAGCCTGATCTGCCCCCTCTGCCTACCAGAAGCTATATTGTAGTCTTCTGACCTTGTATGCCACTATTAAAATCAGAATCATGCTCATCAGCAATAGCACGATCTTAGGTGCTGCCTGGCACCTCTTCTGAAGCTTCAACTTGCAACTCCACTTTCTTGCCATTACCCTACTCTTCACCTAGTGACACAATAAACTCCTTTCTCGGAATAGCATGGATTGTTTATCAAATACAACATTCCTAATAATAATAAACTTGGGTGATTTAGGTTTAGTACACCACAACCTGAATCCTTTCACTCCACTAGCATATCTAATGAATATGCCCTTCTTTCTCAAGTTTTCCATCATTAACATGAAAATATGCAAAACAACAAAAAGTTCTCAAATTTGAATAATCAACAGGAGTACTAGACCGTATCTCATTGGGAGTTTTTAGACTAATAGCTGTGGTTGGAGAGTGATTAACCAAATAGTAAGCTATGTTGACTGCTTCAGCCCAGAAATCTTTAGACAAGTCAGCATCTGAAAACATATTTCAGGCTCCCTCCAAGAAAGTCTATTCATCTTCAGCTACTCCATTTTATTGTAGAATGTGTCTAATTGTATGGTGCCTGACAATATCTTCATCTTTATAGAATTCATCAAACTCACATTCGCAAAATTTCATACCATTGTTAGTTTGAAGTCGCTTTACCTTCTTGCTTGTTTGATTTTCAATCAAGGCCTTCTACTATTTAAAGTTAGAAAATACATCACTTTATTGTTTCAAAAAATAGACCCAAACCTTTTTTGAGTAATCATTAATAAAAGTAAGCAAGTATTGAACTTCACCTTTCAATAGAACAGATGATGGACCCCAAATATTAGGATGAATATAGTCTACAATAGTTTTAGTTCTATAAACCCCTGTAGTAAACTAAACCCTACACTGTTTCCCAAACACACGATGTTCACAAAATTCAAGTTTCACTATCTTTTGATCACACAACAAACACTGGTTACTCAGAATAGCCATCCCCTTCTCACTCATATAATCCAAACTCATTTACCACAAACAGGTAATGTTTGAGTTTGGATCATCTGAAATAGACACTATAGCTGCACCTGTCACTGTACTACCTTGAAGGAAATAAAGACCATTTGTCTTATCTCCTTTCATTACAATCATGAGATCTTATTAACTCTAATAGATCCACCTTCACCGATGTACCGATTTCGAGAATCAAGAATGTCCAAAGAAATAAGATTTTTCTTCAAATCTAGGATGTGTCAAACGTTAGACAATGACATGAAAATCCCATTAAACATCTTAATCCTAACTGAACCAACTCCAGCAATTTTACAAGCCATATCATTCCCCATCAAAACATAACTACCGTTAACTTGCTCATAGGTAGTGAACCAGTCCCTCTTAGGACACATATGAAAAGTACACATTGAGTCCATGACCCACTTGTTACCAAAGTGACTATTAGAGTCACTGATTACTAAGAAAAACAAGGTCATTAGACTTTTCATTAGCAACACTAATACCATTAGAGGAACTAGTGCCTTCCTCTTTATTTTTCATTTTAGGACACTCATTCTTATAATGACATTTAATATTTTTCTTGTTAAACTTTGACTGTGAACTGTCCCGAGATTTACAGTGACATTTACCCATGTTCTTTTCTGAACCCCTCTTACTAGATCTACCCCTACTAGAGGAACCCTTAACAAACAAACCACTGACTTGATTATCCTTCCCCTTCAAATTTAATTTAGTTCTCAACTTCTTAGAATTCACAAAATTATCAAACTACATTGGCAACAAACACAACAAAATTAAGGCTTGATCATCATCTTTAAGCTTAATGTCAATATTCCTCAAATCCATAATAATCTTATGAAATTCATCTAAGTGTTCAAAGATAGGAGTACATTCCTTCATTTTGATCGTATATAACCATTGCTTTAGATATAAATAGTTGGTGAGCGATTTCTTCATATACAGGCTTTCATGTTTAGTCCAAAGACCAACGGTAGTCTCCTCATCAGCAACTTCGCTCAAAACTCCATCTGATAGCAACAACAAAATAGCACTATGTGCTTTATATCTTCTTCTTCTCTTGATAGTGCAAGGAGAATCATTAGATATCTTCCCATCTAGTACCTTGGACAAAACCTTGTTGTCGTATCAAAGCCTTCATCTTGATGCGCCATAAACTGAAACTATTCTAACTATCAAATTTCTCCACTTCAAACTTTACCAAGGCCATCCCTCAAGATCTCGCACAAAGTCTGGCGCTCTAATACCAATTTGTTGGATTAACTGGTTATCAAAGGCTAAGTTAAAGTGAAATAGCGAAAGCAAATCAAAAGAAAAATTAACAATCACACACAAAACACCAAGATTCAAGTAGTTCGACTCAATGTGAGCCTATGTCCACTGGTGAGGTTGGTCTCAATGAATTCACTATTAAAAAAAGGTGGAATACAAGAGATCAATCACAAAACTCTCAATTCCAAAGCCCAAATACACCTAATAGACTCTTGGGATTCTCACAAAAGGATCTTACTCTCTTGCTTTGTAAGTATACGGCTGCTCAAACTGTAAAAATCGTAAAATACAAAGAGAACAACATGTATTTATACTAAAATGGTGCGGGCCCCTAAAGTATGAACAACATTAGGGCTAGTGCTCACTCAAGCTAAGTATCAAGCGAACTTTCAGGTAGGCATCCCGCTTAAGTTGACTGTCAAATAACTGATGAGCAAACTCACTAACTGAAGCTTCAATCAAGCGGTAGAGACACCACTCGAGTGAACAATCTGTAGAGGCTCCTTTTCAAAGAGAATCATGCCACTTCTCAAAATATAAGTCTCACGTACTCTCTTTAAAAAAAATGAATAAGTCTGGAACACATGAAAAAATCATTTTTTTAATTGTGTTCATACTTTTTTTTTTAAAGTGAGTGTAAAGGATTTACACACTAAATGACTGTATATATATCATTACTCTTAGGAATTTGCTATGTCCACCGAGCCTTTTTACCGACAATGCATTTTGCTCTTTGCTCTTTTTACCGACAATTCATCAACAAACATGTTCTGATTCTACATTCTGAAAGTAAAACCATTTTGTTCTGCACTTTGAACTCTGTAAATACTCATGCTTGTATACTAGTATATGTTCTCTGCTTACTAAGTTTTTGATAACTCGCCCCTTATCTTCAAATATTTTTTAGATAATTTTAATGGTTCAACTAGAAAACAAAAGTATGAAGTTTTAATAAGGTGTGATGATCGTAGTGGAATAAGTGTCTGAGGGTACAAGTACTTATTTGAGAGTCGTAATTAGTAAATTGATTTATTTTTGGATATTTTGACTTGATGAGTTAAGGATATTTTTGACTCTTTGGGGACTTTTTAATTTATGCTATTGAGAATTTCTTTATTGTCCCTATGAAGGAACATGGATATTTGGGTTGAGTGAATAAATTAATATTTTATAGAGTTTTCTGGATTTTATAGTTGTTATATTGAAATTGATATTAAGTAATAAGAGCTAACTCTCTGGACATCCTGGAAAGAGGCGTTACAGTTCCCCTCTAAGTGGTACCTCCATAACCATTTACTCAATAAAACTTTATTGAACGTTCGCAAATTGCATATCTCCAAGCCTCCATTCGGAATAGGAGAACAAACCTTATTCCAGTTAACTAGATAGAATTTTGTTTCCTCCATTCCCCCCCCCCCCCCCAAAAAAAAAAAAGAATAGCCGAAATAATCTCTTAATCCTCCTTTAGTTACTCCGTAGGTGTGGTTTTAGTGACAAGTGGATCTCATGGATATGCTATTGTATATCTACCGTTCATTTTTCAGTATTAGTTAATGGCACTCCTACTAGGTTCTTTAACAGCTCATGTGATTTGAGACAGGGGGATTCCTTGTCAACTCTCTTGTTTGTCATTATTATTGAGGCACTTGGTTGATTGGTGAAGGCTGCTGTTGGCGAAGGTTATTTATTCGATTTTTCTGTCAGTAATGGCACAAATGGGCCTACTTCACTCTCTCATCTCTTATTTGTAGATGATACTCTTTTATTTTGTGATGTGGATTCTGTTGAATACTGTGGAGTCTGATCCACACCGCTAGAGCAAAGTCAAACAGATTCGAACGCTCGATGTTAGCTAGACAGTGACCTCGAGGGGATGCGGAAGGAAGTTTCGCTCGAGCGGAGGCTTTGGCCACTCGAGCGAAGTCAGGTAAAGTTGAACGCTTGATGTCAGCTCGACAGTGAGCTAGAGCGGATGTGGGAAGGAAGTTCACTCCGCGCTCGACACGCCGCTTGAGCGAACATGCATTTTTAGGATTTTTTCGCCGTTTGACTATATATATGATTATTATATCATATGGTTGTACTGTAGAAACACTGTGGACGTACAGTGATTGATCCATCATTGTAGTGTGATATTTCTCAATAATAAAATCCTCTGTAGCTTTCGTGGACGTAGGCAATTTGCCGAACCACATAAATCTTATGTCGTGTGTGATTATTTTTCTTGTTCCATATTTTTTTTCAATTTATTGTCATCGTTTTTCACAACAATTGGTATCAAGAGCCAAGGTTCAGGTCTGTAAAAAAAAAAAAAAAAAAAAAAAAAAAAAAAAAAAAAAAAAAAAAAAAAAAACGATGGCTGGAGATAAATTGAAGGCATCGGGGATCGAAAAGTTTGATAGCACGGATTTTTGATACTGGAGGATGCAAATAGAGGACTACCTCTATGGGAAGAAACTTTATCTTCCACTATTGGAAAAGCAACCGGAAAAGATGGATGATGCTAATTGAAACCTGATGGATCGACAGGTTCTGGGGGTTATTCAATTAACCCTATCAAGATCTGTTGCACACAACGTCATCAAGGAGAAGACGACTGCGGATCTCATGGCGACTTTGTCAGGTATGTATGAAAAGCCGTCAGCGAATAACAAGGTACATTTGATGAAAAAGTTATTCAATTTGAAGATGGCAGATGGTACGTCTGTTGCACAACATCTGAATGATTTTAATACTATCACAAATCAATTGTCGTTTGTTGAAATTGAGTTGATGATGAGATACGTGCACTGATACTGTTGGTTTCACTGTCAAATAGTTGAGAAGTCATGAGAATGGCTGTCAATAATTCTGCTGGTAAATCTAAATTGAAATATAATGATATTCATGATTTGATTTTGGTTGAGGAGGTGCGCAGGAAAGATTCAGGCAAGACCTCGGGTTTGAGTTCAGCTCTAAATGTTGATTCTCGAGGGAGATCACAAGACAGGAACTCAAACAAAGGAAGATCAAAATCAAAGTACAGGGGCAAGAGCAAGTCGAGGCCTGGTCAGCAGGCAACTTGCTGGAATTGTGGCAAAGCTAGCCATATAAAGAAGAACTCCAAAAATCCTAAGAAGACCGAGAATGATAGTACTAATGTGGTAACTAAAGAAGTACAAGATGCACTATTGCTTGCAGTTCATAGTCCAGTTGATAACTGGATACTGGATTCAGGGGCTTCATTCCATACATCTTCCCACCGGGAGCTAATGCAGAACTATATTGCAGGTGATTTTGTGAATGTGTATTTGGCTGATGGAGAGGCTTTGAACGTAGTGAGGATGAGAGACATTAATATTATACTCCCTAGCAAGAACAAATGGACCTTGCAAAAGGTCAGACACATTCCTGAGTTGAAGAAAAACCTCATTTCAGCTGGGCAGCTCGATGAGTGTGGTCATTCAGTGGTGTTCTCAGATAGTGCCTGGAAGGTCACAAAAGGGGCATTGGTATTGACTCGGAGTAAGAAAATTGGTACACTATATATTACTCTGGTTTGATTGACACTATTTCTACTACCGTTGCAGAGAGCACAGCAGATTTGTGGCATCGTAGGCTTGGCCATATGAGTCAGAAGGGTACGAAAGAACTTCTGTCTAGAGGCAAGCTACTAGAACTGAAGTCAGTTGATCTCAGTATGTGTGAGAGTTGTGTTATGGGGAAATAAAAGAAGGTCAACTTCTTGAAAAGTGGCAGGACGCCTAAGACAGGAAGACTGGATCTTGTGCACACAAATGTATGGGGTCCTTCCCTAGTGACATCTCTTGGAGGTTCTCGCTACTATGTCACGTTCATTGATGACCATAGTAGGAAGGTATGGGTTTATTTTTTGAAGCATAAATCTGATGTATTTAATGTGTTCAAAATTTGGAAAGCATGGTTGAGACAGAGACAAGCTTGAAACTGAAATGTTTGAAGTCTGACAATGATGGTGAGTATGTCGATGGTGGGCTTAAGGAGTATTGTGTAGATTTGGATATTAGAATGGAGAAGACCATTCCTGGGACACCACAGCAAAATGGAGTTGCTGAGCATATGAACAGAACCATTAGTGAGCGTGCTAGAAGCATGAGGTTGCACGTTGGACTACCACCCACTTTCTGGGCAGATGCAGTCAGCATTACCGTTTACTTGATAAACAGAGGGCCATCAGTTCCACTGGATGTGGATTGCCTGAAGAGGTTTGAAGCAGGAAAGAGGTCAAATTTTCTCAACTTAAAACTTTTGGTTGTCTTTCTTATGTGCTTATTGATTCTAATACTCGTAGTAAACTTGAGACTAAGTCAAAGAAATGTTATTTCATTGGCTATGGAAACGAGACATTTGGCTATCATTTTTGGAATGATCAGGGTTGGAAGATCACAAGAAGCAGAAATGTGATTTTTAATGAGAAAATTATGTATAAGGATAAGTCTAGTACAGCTTCTGTAGTAGCTCCTCAGGAGTCTGAGTTTGTAAGATTGGATGACCTACCAAAAGTTACAGTGCAGTTTAGAGATATGAGTGACGGGGAGAGTGGGTCCAGTGCACCCATTCCTATTATTCCGCATGCAGTTTTCGAACCGTCCACTCCTACAATTGCAGTTCGCAGGTCAGTTAGGACTATACGTCCTCCACAGTGTTTCTCACCTACTTTGAATTACATTCTGTTGACAAATGGTGGAGAACCGCAGAGTTACGAAGAAACCTTGAAAGATGAAAATTCTAGCAAGTGGGAACTGGCCATGAAAGATGAGATGGATTCCCTCTTAGAGAATCAAATATGAGAATTGACAGAACTTCCATCAGAGAAGAATGCATTACACAACAAGTGAGTGTACCGGGTGAAAACTGAGCATGATGGCAGTAATAGGTATAAGGCCAGACTTGTTGTAAAAGGCTTTCAACAGAAGCATGGTATTGATTACTCTGAGATCTTTTCTCCTGTGGTGAAGATCACAACCATCAGGATGGTACTGGCTATGGTTGCTACTGAAGATTTATTTCTTGAGTAGTTAGATGTGAAGACAGCTTTTCTTCATGGAGACCTTGAAGAAGACATCTACATGCACCAGCCTGAGGGGTTTGTGGTACAGGAAAAGGAAGGTTCAGTTTGCAGATTGAAGAAGAGCTTGTATGGCCTGAAGCAAGCTCCTAGACAATGATACAAGAAATGTGATAACTTCATGCACAGTGCAGGGTACATTAGATGTCAGGCAGATCACTGTTGCTATGTCAGGCACTTTGAACATTCTTATATTATTCTACTGTTGTATGTGGATGACATGTTTATTGTAGGAGCTAGTATTGATGAGATCAATAATCTGAAGAAGCAGATGTCAGAGCACTTTGCAATGAAGGATTTGGGAGTTGCAAATCAAATCCTTGGCATGAGAATTATTAGAGATAGAGTCAGAGGTACGTTGAGACTCTCACAGGCTGAGTATGTGAAAAAGTTACTTAGCAGGTTCAATATGGACAAGACCAAACCAGTTGGCACACCCTTGGGCAGTCACTTCAGACTCAATAAGAATCAGTCACCTGAGTCAGAGGAGGAACAAGATTACATGAGTAAGGTTCCTTATGCATCAGCTATTGGTTCACTTATGTATGCTATGGTTTGCACAAGACCGTATATTGCCCATGCAGTGGGAGTTGTGAATAGATACATGAGTAACCCAGGAAAGCAACATTGGGAAGCAGTGAAATGGATTTTGAGGTACCTAAAGGGCTCCTTAGAAACCTGTTTGTGTTTCTCTGGAGAGAGCTTGGAGGTGCAGGGCTATGTTGATACTGATCTAGCTAGAGATATTGATAGCAGAAAGAGTACAACGGGCTTTGTTTATACACTTGGTGGTACTGCAGTGTCATAGGGTTCTAATCTACAAAAAACAGTTTCTTTATCTATTACAGAAGCTGAGTATATTGCAGTGTCAAAGGCTGCAAAGGAGATGATATGGCTACATGGCTTCTTGGAGGAATTGGGTAAAAAGAATAAGAAAGGCACTCTACAGTGATAGTGAGAGTGTCATATTCCTTGCCAAGAATCTAGCATTTCATTCCAGGACCAAACACATTCAGATTAGGTATTACGTCATACGATCATTGTTAGATGATGAATAGTTGTTAATTGAGAAGATTTGTGGAAGCAAGAACCCTGCTGATATGTTGACAAAGGGTGTTACACTTGAGAAACTGAAGTTGTGCGCAATTTCAGTTGGTCTTCTAGCATGAAGACATGGGCAGTGAGTTGCAGAGGTGGAGGATATCATGTTTGAAGAAGACGGCGATACAACGAGTGTACCAATCTCCAAGTGGGAGAATTGTTGAGTACTGTGAAGTCTAATCCACACCGCTCGAGCGGAGACATTGGTCGCTCGAGCGGAGACATTGGCCGCTCGAGCGAAGTCAGACAAATTCGAATGCTCGATATTAGCTCGACAGTGAGCTCGAGCGAATGTAGAAGGAAGTTTCACTCGAGCGGAGGCTTTGGCCGCTCGAGCAAAGTCAGGCAGAGTTGAACACTCGATGTCAATTCGACAGTGAGCTCGAGTGGATGCGAGAATGAAGTTTGCTCAAGCGAACATGCATTTTTAGGGTTTTTTTCACCGTTTGACTATATATATTATTATTATATCATATGGTCGTACTGTTGAAACACTTCGGACGTACAGTGATTGATCCATCATTGTAGTGTGATATTCCTCAATAATAAAATTCTCTGCAGCTCCGGTGGACGTAGGCAATTTGTCGAATCACGTAAATTTTGTGTCGTGTGTGATTGTTTTTCTCGTTCCATATTCTTTTTCAATTTATTGTCATCATTTTTCACAACAAATTCTAGTCAAATTCAATATTTGCGAGCTCTCTTGCTATACTTTGAAGCAGTGTCGGGACTCAAGGTTAATCTTAGCAAATCCAAGATGGTTACGGTGAGTGCGATGACTAATATTAACAAATTGGCACAGTTGTTGGATTGCAAGATATCTTCCTTGCCTATGAAATATTGGGGTCTCCCACTGGGGGCCAATTTGAAGACTCGAGTCAGTTGGGATGGGGTGATGAAGAAAGTTGAGAGGAAGCTTACTAGGTGGAAATGGATGTATCTATCAAAAGGGGGGGCGACTTATTTTAATTAAGAGTTCTTTAACCAATCTTCCCACTGATATCAAGCTTGCAAAGAATACCCGAAATACCTTCACGCAACCTATGATCCAAGCACTCATTGGCAATAAGTACTGAATCCAGAATCTGTCTCCCCTTAATAAAAGCATTTTGGGGCATAGAAATAATATGTTCCATAATGGAGCTAAGCCTATTTGCCAAGACCTTGGAGGTTATTTTACAGACTCCGCTCACAAGGCTTATGAGGCGAAAATCTTCAACTACCTTAGCCCCATGTTTCTTCGGAATAAGAGTAATGAACGTCGCATTAAGGCTTTTCTCAAATTTATGAAAAGAGTAAAATTCTGCAAAAACCGACATAATATCACATTTCATTACATCCCAAAAAACCTGGAAGAAACCCATTGAGAATCCATCTAGGCCCAGTGCCTTGTCCTTCGCCATGCTACAAATAACCTTAAACATCTCATCTTCCTCAAACTCCCTTTCCAAACCATTTTCACTCTGTGAATCAATAGACTCGAAAGACAAGTCATCAAGTTTTGGCCTCAAGCATACCAATTCCGAAAGGAGGTTCTCAAAATTCTGCACAATGTAGTTTTCCAAATCATCAGAGGATGAAAGCACTTGAGTAACTGAGTGGAGTGTCTCAATAGTGTTGCTGCGTCGATGTGAATTCGCCACTTTATGGAAAAACTTGATACATTTATCACCCTCTTTTAGCCAAAGGGTCTTGGATTTTTGTCGCCACGAAATCTCTTCCATTAATAACACCTTCTCCAAATCAAATACAACCGCCCTTTTTCTAGCAAGGGCCTCCTCTGAGAGGTCTCCCATCAATTCCCTAGCCTCAAAATCTTGTAGTTCCTCCATAAGGGTATTCTTTTGATTGTCAATGCTACCAAACACTTCCAAAATCCACTTCTCGAAATCTTGCTTCAAAGCTTTGAGCGTACAAGCTAGAATGAAAGTGGGATTGCCTATAAACATATAAGAGGATCACCAAGAACACACCTTATCTACAAAACCCTCCGCTGCTAACAACATATTTTCAACTTGAATAGTCTGCTTCTACCAATAATACCTCCACAATCCAACACAATAGGGAAATGGTTGGAACACACGCGGGGCAACCGTTTCTGAGAAAGTTCAGGAAAATACGCCTCTCATGACGGGGAGACAAGGAACCTATCCAATCTCGACCATCCACGACCATTACACCATGTGAACTCGCCCTCAAGGAAAGGGAGGTCCATAAGATATAAATCAAATACAAATTCCGAGAACTCCTCCATGGCTACCGAGTGGCGATGAGTCCCCGAACACTAGCTGGGAAAGTGAACAATATTAAAATATCCCTCCATGCACCACAACACCTCCCATAAATAAATAAGACTCGCCAACTCCTCCAATAGTCACCTCCTATCATTATCCAAATGTGGACCATAAGTACCTACAAAGGCCCATTCCCATCCATCAATCATATTTTTAAAGTGACTGGCAACCAAAGAATTCCGAATACATTCCTCAAATGACTCCACCACTATTTTGTCCCACATTAAAAGAATCCCCCCGAAAGCACCCAACGATGCCAAGTAGGATCACCCGACATATGAACACCCCCACAAGCTGCAGATTATTCTTCTATCCACTACCCTCAACTTAGTTTCTTGAAAGCACACAACATCCACTTTCCATGACCGTAATAAAGATCTTATACTAAGTCGTTTATTGTAGTCATTCAGTCCCCTTACATTCCACGACAATAGCTTAGGCCTCATAGTTATAAAGAGTGCCCCTCCCTTACAATCTATCTCTCCTCCCCCCCCCCCCCCTTTTCTCCTTTAGCTTCATAGTTGATGGGGCGAGAAAGCCTTTTAAGTTCCCCTGCTCGCCTCTTGGTCGACTTCGAACGACTATTTTCAATAGCAATAAGAATGGCTCTAAATTGATCCTCATAGCTTACACAAGAAATACCAAGAGAAGAATACATCTCCTCAACTTTCTTAAATACCTAATCCGATGCAGAAAAATCCAGGTTAGGGAAAATTGTGCAAAGAGGAGTTGGTTCCTCAACAGAAGGCCCATTGTCTAAAAAGGACACTACCAAAGCCGAGCCTTGAATTACCTCCCACGGCTAAGGCTAAAAAAGCTCTCTCATGTCCATCAGCACGCCCTTAGAAGGCAAGTCAACCACATGCGGAGGACATGGAGCTATAACTACCGTCAAGGGCTCTCCTAACTCCTTTAGCCTGTTCTGTAAGTGTTCCCCACTTGACTGTTGGGGAAAAAATGAGGAACTGCTTCACACATCGCCTCCAGAGGGAGTAAAATAGTCGCCGGCGATGGAATGGGAGCCACGACTGTCGTTGAATAACTTGCAGCCTCAGGCGGCCCACTCTATGCCGATCCCAACTCGTCACAACTGGAGACAGAGTTCGAAATAGCTTCGACAACGCTTACTGAAGCTGGATCTGGAGAAATACCCTCCTACAAGGAAGTTGCACCCTTCGCTGGTACCCCCTCCCCCCAACCTTCACCGGCGTCTGAGGTTGATCCCAACCTCCCTCACTACAATCCACCGCTACGAGGGGAAGAGAAACCCCGCATCTATGCCAAACAAGGCAGATAGAAGGCCTGACTAGCCTGACGAGCCTTTGCTCGTGGATTGGGTCGTTCCCCATAAAAGGCCTAGCTCCTTCCCGTGGCCCATTTTAGGGACCAACGCCTAGTTCATATAAAGGGCCCTTGCTCCCTGCCTGAATCCAATCCCCACCCATTATCTTCAACGCACCGTTTAAGCCCATTTAAGTTCATATGCAACTCACCCATCTGTTTTTCCATATCAGTTAATAACCAAAGAGCTCTTTCCTTTTGCAGGCCAGCACTACTCCTGTCATCCTCCTCACACCTCTGGTTCCTTGTAGAAATGGCATCATTGAGAGCCCTTCTGCCCTAGTGACAGGATGGGACGAAGGAATACTGTTGTTGGAGGGCTTATTTGTAAGAATAAGAAACCGATGTCATTGGTGGTGCCTGGTCAACGGACCGAACCACATCACTTACCACCTCCGCCAGTTTCCACCATCCCCTTCCATCTCTATCCTCAGGAACCAGAATGCTCTTACGACGGCCACCCCTTGATGCTCTTCCAACGCCATGAAAGCACCTTGAATATTTGTGCACCTCTGCACAGTGAATCCCATGTCACTCTTCCTCCTTCCCTTCATGCCATCCTCCATAGCCTTGCTAAACCACCTTGCAGTGGCTAGCTCCATTCTTAGGCTTCTCACAAACCTCCACCCTCTTTCTGTAAGAATCAACCATCTTCCCTCCCTAGAAACCTCAAAGGTTTTAAGCTCAATAACAACAGCTTTCCTAGAAGCCATTTCTCCTCCCCATCAAATCACAACTAAAACTTTCAACCAATCATGAATACCATCTAAGCTTGAAGAGAGAAAAAAAAAATGTACAGAGAGGATTTTCTCACTCTCAAAACTCACGGATCGCTATAAGTCTTACCACTTATAAAAAAAAATGATACTAAAATATATATCTAATACTATAAAAATTAATAACTACAAAATTATTCAAATTTATACGGATTGGTATCGTTGTTATCCCACACTCCTATTTTAACATTTCCCATTAAGAAGGAAAAAACAAGTATGAGTATTCGGCCATCACTAGAAAACAAAAAAAGAGAGAGGGAAAGATAAAAGAGAATGGAAAATGGTAGGTAAAGTGTCAAGTGTTAGAAGGAAAATAGGAGATGAGAAATAAAGGAGGAGTGGGGTGACCTAAAGCAAATGGGGGCCGAAGATCAAAAGCATGACCACATGCGACTTTAAGGACTTTTGGCTAGACTTCTCTAAAAAGGTTTCTTCAACCTCAAGACTGAGGTTCCAACGATGAGATCTCCATAAGAAGACTGACTTTTGGAAACTATTGTACAATGAGAATGAGGGACGATAAAAAAACTGTAAAACAAACTTATTATAGTGAATTATCCCCCCCCCCCCCAACCACTTAAATCTAGGTATCTCTTTCTATTTATTTCCATGCATTTATTTACTATTTACCATTATAGATATATGCACAGATACCATACAGCCGCACTAGACCATTGCCAAGGGTCCACATAATACTAATCCAAACTCAGAACAACCTCCACAGGGCCAAAAATTGATCTTTCTCCCGTTTCAAATTTCTGTGCCATTTTTAGGCATTAACAATAAGAAAGAAGTTTCTCCTGCTAATCTCATTATACCTTGCTTAAAAAGAAGTGTTGTAGTATAATGATTGCTACAAGGAAATGATCATATGACAGACTTTTGTGGTTGATTCAGCAATTCAAAATCTGGTCGATTTAGATTTAAAGCTGCATTTAGATGTTAAGTTAAAATAAATTGAGTTATTTATCAATAGTAGTGAGTTAAGAGGATGAAATAAATTTTATAGAGATCACGTAAGATGAGTTTATATATATTTGGATATTAAAATAAATTTAGAGATATTTATGAAAAGTCAAAAAAAGTTGTGCATCCACGTATAAAGAAATGTTGAATTGAAAAAAGTTGTGAATTTCACATGTAAAGAAGCTTTAAGTTGAAATAAGTTTAGTAATTTAAGAAGTTGTTTAGATGTTAGACTCAACTTAAAATTAGACTGAACTGATTTAATCTCAATTGAGTCCTACAACCAAAGCCTTAAACCTACATTGTGGATAAAAGAAGCTTATCTCGAAGTAACAACTAGAAGTGGTGCCAACTTCTAATAAGAGTCACTCCCATTTATTTAAATTTACCATAGATCATTAAAAGAAGTGGAAGAATATTAGTGTAATAGAGAGATATACACATAAAGTAGACACCGCAACATTTATTAAGCATTTCAATTTTAATGTTGCCTAAGTAAATTCTGCTATCTAAGCAATTCCTCAAGCAACTGTTAATATTGCAGGATTCATTTTATGTGTTTATTTCTCTTCCACTCTAGGCCTAGAGTTAAGTCAAGAATTCTAGGGAATCCAAATCCATAAAGATTCAGTATGGCATACTCATAATTGCATAAACCCATCTTCTCTTTCTCTTTTAATAAATAAAGACTCCTCCCCCGCTTTTGTAGGAGACATTGACTAAAGCTAATTGTAGCATATATGGGTAAGAATATAAAACAAGATGTGTTCATTGGATCGCATCAAAAATACACACTCCACCATATCACAATCCACATTAGTACATCTACTTGATTATCTCTTTTTTATATATATGTAATTGATTATCAATTTATCCGAAAGCATAACCACATCTGATAACAAACATTTTGATTTAGTAGATACATTCATACATTACACGTCAAGACAATTCATGATGGAAGCTAAATCAACATAATCTACTCGAACCCATTCTATATATATTTCCCCTGTATCTGGCTGAACAAAACAGGTAAGATAAGGACAGGCACAACGACCGAAAAAAGGGTAACATGACACTGTGTAAAACCAACTTCTGGTCAATTGTAATCCATTCATCAACTGTTTTCGTTCTTCTCCAAAGCTGCAACAAAGTGCAAATGTGGTGACAATAAAGCCAGAAGCATTTGCCTAAACAGGGCATATACATACATATATATATATATATATATATAGAGAGAGAGAGAGAGAGAGAGAGAGAGAGAGAGAGATTACTATTGTAATTCAGAAGCTTCTCAATGAGGTCAACATGAGTCATAAGCATTCGCCTACAGCAGTAACGAACCAACCCCAACGCATCAAGAGCATCTCTGCAAACAAGGTAATCAGTATCATCAAGTAATATTGACTGCAAAGCTATTCTTATATCAGTACTAATGCTATGTAATGGTGTCTACAATACTAACTATTTTTAACATGTTGCGATTTATTGTTTGAAGTGGAGGCATCAGGGGCACCTAATCTATAAACTAATATGGAGATCTATATATTGCTAATAAACATTGACCAAACCTGATTCTTCATGCAGCTGCATAAAACACCACGTACATGTCAGGTAGAACACAAATGGTGTTAAATGAAGGCTTGGGAACATCTCCCTTTCGGTGCATAATTGGTGACTTTTTTAGTCTGTATCATGGAAATATTGTCCAGTTTCTCTAATTTGATAGAAAAATAATAGGAAAAAACAAGCACAAAAGTGCTTGCTTAAACCCATAAAGGGCTTTCTCTAGCCAACACATATGATCAGCATGTGCAGAATTTGTAAACCCAAGGGTTGTTAGTAGTGATCAGATGTGTGAATCTGACCGCGTTTTCTCCTGTTTTCCATCAAAAACTTGTTCTTTTATGCACTGGCACAACTCAGAGCAAGCCATCAAGAAAAAATATTGTATGGTTCATATACTAATGTAATACCATGTATTAAATATGGGAAGATCGTGAATGATGTCCCACATTGCTTGGATTAAGTTCTTCCCTTTATAACGATTCCTAGGAGCTCCAATAATAATATTTTTGTTTCATAAGTAATAGGCGCTCCAATAATAATATTGACTAGTCCTTTTAGAGTATGGGCCTAAATATAACTTTGGCTTTCCATGGGTTATTACAAATGGAATCAAAGCCAATCCCAAAAGAGGTGAGGGACATAAACAATGCCACTTACAATGAAATGGCTAATGAAGTTATTATGGGTTTTAGGGGGTGGGGGGAGAGAGGGAGATTGGAATGCCCAAAATATATGCATGTGCATGCACACAAATATTTACCTAGAACGCACACATAGGCATTCATATGTTGTTCAAGTCCAAATAACTTATCAGATTTAGCCAAAATATATCATAATGTCTATAAAACATAAGAGAATGCAAGTTCATGCACAAGATCCCTTTCTTTATGATCAAACCACTTTTCAAATCCACTTTTAGACTATAATTCTAATAAAATTTTATCCTTCTACTTATCAAAAAAAAATTATCCTTCTTCCCTAAGAAATTTCCCTAATTGTCTCAAGCTTAAAATTGCAAAACATAATTATATTTCACAATGGCAAAAACAAATTTTCACCGTAATCGCTGAGCGCATTTGATGCACTGCACATTTGCAGATACACACTACCTAAGCAGAATCACTACGATGCGAACAGATACTGCATACCCTTGATTACGATAATCAAGAAAACATTTGAACTCTGGTGTGACAAGAAAAATAAAACAGCACATTGTGGAAGTAGCATTATCAGAAAATAACTGCATTTTGTGGACTAAACAAAGTGTACCAAAACAAAAATGTATTATATTCAGCAGAACGAATAGAAAAGCATTTCAGTTAGCAAAATAGGATATAGAAACGATGTTATTAGTCTTTAGATAATGAGGAAAACAGGTTCTCACCCTTCGGAGTAATCCGACTGGAGAAGGTCAAGATATGTGTCCCATTTGTTTCCAATCACCTACAAAACACAGACCAAACTTAACGTTAATGAGAGGTTTTTCAAGGATAACTTAGGTCTGATGTTTTCATTAGCAATAAAATTAGGTCTGATACCAACATCAAGTTCATTTGTAAAACTTTTTGGGCAAGTCACAAAAACCCACGTTTTACAAATGAAATTGATGTTGGTATCAGACCATAGGCGTACCTTGCCGCAGGTAAAACAACGAACTGGGATAATCATGTTCGATTGTCTGGAGTTGATTCTCTTTCTGTGCTCCTTTCCCGACTAGATATATAGGGCGTGGCGTCGACTCGGCTAGGGCTTCGATTCGGTCATTTCTATTCAGATGGGGTTTAATGAAATTTATACCAAATATGCTTCTTTATCTTTCTATTTTAATCGTTCGTGTTTTTATTTTTTTATTTTTAATTAAACAAATATAAATTTTGTCCCAACTGTTACTGCGGCACCTAACAGCACTCTTTATAAAATAAGGATTTTATTATTATTTTTTTAATTTTTTTTTTGGATTGATTCCGGTCATAATTTGTTAAGGAAAAAGCGATCAATATCCATAATTTTCCCTTTGGTATTTCTTTTTCTTTTTTAACTTTATTTTGGGTGTTTTGCACTATGGACAGGATGTTGTACATTAAAGCGAGTTTAAATGGTGAAAATATCTCATCTTATTTTATCATTGTTAACGTTTAAAAACGTTACAGACATTTGAAAGGGGAGATGGATCTATCCCAGCCCTGTTGAGATTATGCTGGGCCTAAATCAGTGTCATATGGGCTCCCAACAGTGGTTCGGTACAATTGCATGATATTCATGCGTACATCCATGATGGTAAGCAATAGATAAATGCAGGGAAAGTAAAGAGAGTTGAACACACAGATTTACGTGGTTCGGCACTAGTCTTACTTTCACAAGAGTTCGAGGGAGGGAAGAATTCATTATTTATAAAAGTTGTTTACAATCTCTTATGATCTATCATCCTCACTCTATAATAGATTTCATACTCATTGTGCAATAAATTTCAAATATCTCTATTTTCAATCCAGATTCTATCGATAGAACCCCTCTCTTGAAGTTGAATGAGCATTTCGAAAAACCTTCCTCCCATCTCCTAAGTCGTATGTGCCCGTCCAGTGGCGGACTTATTAAGGCCCTTCCCCCCACCCCAAAAGAAAGTTTGAAAAAAAAAAATAATATATATTAATATTTTATGATTAAATAAGATAATATTAATTTTATCTTGTGTTGGCCCCTCTTTAAAAAATTAATTTGACCCCCCTTGATAAAATTATTTTGATCTTATAGATTATTTATTTATATTTTTTTCTTATTTCAATAATATATTGTTATTGATACATGATATAATTTTTTAATACATAAATTGTATTAAACCTATTTTATTTTTATTTTAGATATTACTATCTGATAGTTCTATACCTAAAAAAAAAAAAAAAATTGTGGACAAATAAAATAAAAAACATCTTATTATACTTTTAGCTTCAGTTGCCCCCAACCTCCCTCGAAATAAATTCATGATTCCGCCACTGTACCCGTCCACTTTATCCCTTGCCTTCTTCCTACTCCCATTTATGTCACCTCTCATCTTTTCTTCCTGACACCTTCCATTTCCTCTTTGTTTTGTTTCTCTCTCTCTTCTTTTATCATCTAGTGATTGCCCTTTGATAGTTGGGCCTTAATAACCATTTTGGGCTTATAATATTTCACCCCTTATAATTATTATAACTATTTCAAATTTACATACAAAATATAATAAACAATTTAATTTTTTCAAATTCTAAAACAATAATAATATTAAAAAAGTAATATTTTATTCAACTTTTAACTTTCATCTGAAATTATCTCATTTCATCTTACTATCCAGCCCGTACTTAAAATGTTTATGCAATAATTTTTTTTTTCTTAAAAAGAAAAATGAGTCCGGACATTGTTAGGTCTTGCATACACTTAACTTTGAAATGAAGCAGGGCCGGTTAATAATAGGTTTCGAGCAATTTTTATTGAGACTTTTTTACTTTTAAAAAGTAAAATTAAATAATTTTATTTTTATTTTGAATTTTACACTAAAGTTTTATTAAAAAATAACTCATATAGTTTTGCAAAGTAAAATTATTGATTAAAATTTTGAGTAATTTTATATACAACTGTGAAATGCGTAAACGGAACGTAATTTTTTTAAAAAAGAGTATAATTTACTATTAAAAAATTAATTTTTTTCATGTAAATCTCATATTTTATTCACTTTTTTCAAAGTGATTACAATTCTCGATTACAAATATCTTTTCTCCAAAATTTTATACCACATTTTCAACAAATAATTGGCTTAATTTTTATTAGAAAATTTTCAATTTAGAGAGGATTTTATTAAATTTAGTTTTACAATATGACTTAGGGTCTATTTGAGAGCACAACTGTTCTCAAGTATTTCCAACTATTCTCAAATTCAACTTTTTTTTTCTCATTTCTTGAAACTCAATAAAACATTTTAACTTAATTATTTTATTATTATTCACAATCTACTTCAGTACTATTCACATATATTATGAAATATTTTTAGTATTTAACCATGTTCTAGAAGCAATTATAATCATTATTGTCAATAAACTTCTATATACAACCCACACAATTGAAAAAAAGTGGGTCCTTGCCTCTTTAAAAAACAGAAAAATCTAATTGTAAGTACAACTGCGTATTAATATATGCATCAATTTAATGTGATTGGTCAAAAAATAGATTTTATTAAAAAGATTGTTAATTTAAATTTTGAATATAAATGAATTAGGATTGATATGCAGATTAATATACGATTTTGTTTTTACGTAACAAAACTCTTAAAAAATTATACAAATTTTTTAATGAACACTCAAAATTAGCTTTAGCTATTTATAATTTTCACATTTTATATTAAACTACTAATAAAAAATAGAAGCGTATTCTTAGAAGCAAAGTATTTAAAATAATTATTACGTGTAATACTTTTAAAACTAACATTGATATAATATTTATTTAATGCTTTTGATATTCTAGCTAATTAATTTTTTTAATTGAGTATTATTTTTCTATTTAAAAATTCTACTTAAAATTTTTTTGGGGAACCTTCTTCCACCAGGAGCCTTAGGCAATTGCAGTCTTATTTATTTTCACAAATAAGATTAGATAAATTGAGATGAAAGTTAAAAATTATATAAAATATTGTTTTAATATATTTTTTAATATTATTTTTATTTTAAGATTTAAAAAAAATAAATTTTTTATCTTATATAAAAATTTAAAAAAAATAAATTTTTTATCTTATATAAAAATTTAAAAAAATTATAATAATTAAATAAGATGAGATAGGTTAAGAAAAAGAATTGTAAAAACAAACAAATAAGTTGCTTAATGGAAGATCCAGCCCTAAATGAAGTTACATTATCTCTTCCATGCCTAATGGAACCAACTGCAGTCTCCTAAAATGAGAGAAATAGATATAGAAGTCCATCCCACAATATTTATTATTTATTAAATATTTAATATTATCCGAAAAACTTTAAAAATTTAAATCCTTAGACAATAACGTACACAGTATTAAAGTTTTTAATACTTCTCATGCCATTGCTCCTGGTAAGCAACAATGACATGTCATACTACAAAAGTTAAAGTAACAACGACTTATTAGCACACCTGATTTCATCAACAATTAACTATCATATTATTTATGGGTGAGCATGCTTCGGTTCGGTTCGGTTCGGTCCGATCTTTTTGGAAGGGGGGTGGGGCTGATGAATTTCGATTCATTAATTTTTCAAGACCGGACATTTCTAAGGACGGAATGTTATCGGTCCGATCTGGTTCAGTCTAACTCTTTTTTTTTTTAAATCAATTAATATAAAAAATTATTTAAAATATTAAATTAAAATTAAGTGACTTATCAATAAATTAATATATACTAGTACTATAAATAATATAATATTTATATAATATTGTGATATATTAATAAATAATTTTATATATATATATATATATATATATTTTTCATTCTCTTCGGTCCAGTCCAGGATAAAACTTCTGGACCGGGACCATAAAAATTGGATCGGAGCAATCTGGTCCGATCGGTTTCTCTTATCCGAACTCGCCAGATCTCACTCCTAATCATATATATTTATATATATCTCTCTCATTTTCCTGAACTTCTCACCAACATCCACCCTCCTCGCTCCAAGATCAAGGTGCTGAGTTGTTAACGTAATTTTAAGATATAGCTGTTCGCCGCCAGCACTGTTTTGAAAAAGGAAAAACAAAGAAAAGTTAGGCTGATTAATTAATCAACCTAAGCATGTTGAATTAATTAAAAAAATGCAGACAAGTCGGACCAAATATATGGAGGACTGGATAAAAAATGCTACCTTGGTTAAACAGCTAGGCCTAGCTAGTATTAGTAGAGCTCTCAGCTTATTTGTCTTCGATTGTGTGGATGATTGTCAATTTTCTATTTTTAAAAAAATATATATATATATATATATATTTGCAATTTTGTATATTAGATAATCATTTATTAAATGATTGTTTACCATCTAACGATGATAAATATATCACATCTTACATAATAAAATAAAAGCAGGATGAGAGTGTGGACTGTAATTTATAATATTACTCTACCTTGTTTGTTTTTGTAAATGAAATGAGATGAAGTGAGATTAAAGTTAAAAATTAAATAAAATATTGTTAAAATATATTTTTTTAATATTATTTTTATTTTGAAATTAGAAAAAATTAAATTATTTATTTTATTTTATATGAAAATTTGTAAAAATTATAATTATTAGATGAGATAAAAAAAAAATTGTGAAAATAAACGAGGCATTAAATGTTATTATTGGACCGGATTTTTATAACAAAAATTTTGCAACGAAATTGATTTTTTACGAGAAAAATCTGATCCAATAAAGATATTTATGTGGTTGTGTAATGGATAAATGATTTTTAGGATGATTGTTGCAATCCCACCAGTACAGTAACGTAACCTAACAGAAAAATTCCCAAAAAAATCAACAAATTAAGGATGAACGTACAGTTATGGCTAAGTCCGAGTAATATTGGGTCATGGTGGCTTACAAGATCCAAATCTATCAAAAGGAAAGGCGGCTATGGGAAAAGCACTACTTTTAGCGTACAAGTTGTATTAACCCATGTGATCCATACAAACATACTCTACAAAGACCTCACGTGAATTTTCACATCAAAGGTACACCCAACCAATTCTTGGTTCCATTCGGGGGCCCTTCGTGACTTCCAAACCTATCAAAACATCCTTTTTTTTTTTTTTTTCAAAAGACGTGCGTAAACGAAATTATGCAGGCATATGATGCACTCTTTTTTCTATAAACGAGATAGTGAAATGATCAATAATGAAAAAAGAGGAATCCGAGTACATTCATAACGTGCTGAATTACGAAACACGTGACAATAAGTAGATGAATCTTTCCAATTCCAACAAGATATTATCTCATGTCAATTTCAAAAATTTCTTCCTAACATCTTATTATATGTATGTAATTCACTATTGTTTGGTATATCTTGACAAAGTTTGGTGCTTGGTTAACTTGGATCACACTCGCGACTTATATTTATATATATAATTATAGTTTGGATAAGCATTAATCTGTTGGGTTTGGACATTAAAAAGTGTTGAGATATATTGTGAATAGTAATAAAAATTTAAATAAAAAATAATAATAAAATATTAATAATTTTAAATAATAATAAAAAATAGATAAAAAATAATAAATAATAATAAAATATATTAAGGTATCCTCAATATTCAAATACACATTAATCGTGAGGATGAATGTGTTATGTAAATTGGACCTCACATACCAAACAAAGATAACAACAAAGTCCAGTGCGTGCGTGCGTGGGTGTCACGGAACAAACATGTTTCCCGCTTTTATGTTAAAGTTAAAATTCCTTGCGGTTCGTACCGACCACATCGACAACTGCAAGTACCTCATATGACGATAATACCCCTCTATTTGGAGCAATCTTTGCTTACACGTCCTGTACACGTCTTTAGTTCACATCGTAATTTGACTAGTCCAATGGCCAAAGGCTAAAAAGCCTAATTATTAATTAATATCAATTTAATTCATTTTTCGGATGAAAATCAGTTATTGTTTTGATATTCTGATAAATAAATATTAATCCTCTTTCTATATTTATTATTTTCAGAAATATAATACATTTTATTTAAGTAAATAAAATTATAATGAGAGTTCTCAAAATTAGCCTCACTAATTTCAATTATAAATAAATTTTATAAAAATATAATTACAAACTTACTAACATTAATGTAATAAATTATTTTTATTATAAAATAAATCTAAAGAATATATCACATAAAATGTGTTAATTTATAATTTTATTTTTATAAAATATATTTGCAGCTATAATAGTTATAACACTTCTCTTTTAATGGATACATTCTACTCCCTATTCATGTGTAACCTTTCACCTTAGCTACTATAAGATTTTTTTTTTTTTTATATATATTTTAACGCTTGTACAAATATAATAAATCGCTTTGTTTGTTTACTTAAACCTAAACTATCTCATTTAATTTTATCTCATCTTATTATTATAATTTTTTTAAATTATCATATAAAATATAATAAACAATTCAAAATTTTTAAATTTAAAAACAAAACTAATATTAAAAAAATTATATTATAATAATATTTTATTCAATTTTCAACAAAATATTTTATCTCATCTCATTTGAATTATGTAACCAAACGAGGAGTGATTAATTTAAGAAAAACTCTATTTGCAGTCAATTTGGCATATTTTTTTAATATAAAATAATTAATTTAACCAATCACATTAGTGAAGTATGTAAAAAATATTTAAAAGTGACTTTATATAACATAACTCTTTATACATTAATTTATATAAAAAAAAAAACTCTTTAAATAAAATGGACATACTACCACTTAAATAAAAATAAAAAGAAAAAAAGAAAAAAGAGGTTAAGGGTGAAGAGGAGGAAGGTAAAAAGAAGTGGAGGGTAGAGGTGAGGGGTGGGCTGGCCAATAGCATGGATGGATCTATAAATGCAATGTGGAGGCCATCCGTTTTTAATATTTTTTATTCTTTTATTCTTATTTTCTTTAATATCTGTAATTTTAAGAATATAATGAAAATGATTAAGAATTTAATAAAATTCACGGCGACATCAATGTTTATAAGAATTATTTGTGTTTATCAAAATATCTGTAATAATACTGTTTAATTATATATCATAACTCTTCCATTTTTCTTCAGTTACCATTTGTTCTGAACTCTCGCTCTCTTTGCCTCATCGCCCATCGGCCTCCTCTCCTTGTTCCGACATTCTCTGATCGTTTTGATGGAACATTTTTTAGGATCGGTCTTCCTGACTTATCCTTACATAGCATTGCATTTTTCTGGAACCGATCAAAGTAAAATATAAAAATCTAAGAAAGCGGATTTATTTTCGTTGGTTCGTTGAATTTTCTTCTAGTCGTGGAATTTCAGGATCCAGGCGGCAGCAGTTGTCTTCCTTGAGACTCTGTCAAACGAGCTTATCATATTAAGGTACCTTGTATTCTGCTGTTTCTTGCTGTTGGGTTGCTTGTATGTGTTGATTCTTTCTGTATATGTTGATACGTTTTGGAGATTAAAAAGAATCTTGGGCGGATATCTAAAATCTATTGGCTCGGAGATTTGTTATCATTTTTTCCTTTTTCCTTTCTTGTATCTGTTTATATCATCTGAAAATATTGACGGCCTTATTTTTTCTAACTTCCAAGATTCTCTCATCTGTGGTGTGCAGAAAATATAGTCAGGTTCTTAAAAAAATCATTGTTATCCAACTATTTATTTCCCGTATATGCTTATCACACTCTATCTCAATCAATTTTGCAGTTGGGTTATCTTAGATGCATCTGATTTTCTTGTCCCAATTATATTTTTATTGAGTCTCATTAGCCTTCATCTTATCTTTTACACTTTCCTTCTCCCCATATTTAGTTTGTCTTCTGCAAGTCAATTGGTGATCTGATCAGTATTGTATAGGCTATATGGTGTGTATGTTGTTGCCCTCTCGGCAGATAGTGTGTTTTATGGATTTCATCGATTTCAAATAACCTAAATGCGTTGTTTGTGATTTGTATTATGTTAGCAATATACTGTTTTATAGGTTTTGATAGTATCTCTTGAAGCTCAGTTCCGTGTATAGAGCATTGTTTCTCATGTCCTCATAACAGGAAATGTTGTTCTGGACCCGTCCAGCAATTATGTTGCTTTGAGTCTTAAGGTCAACATCATAATTTCCTTTTAGATATGTTTATATTCATTAAAACTCAATTTATTTGTTGAGTGATAAACTAATAGTTCTCTTAAGTAGATTCAGAATTCATGTAAAGAAGTTATTGCATGAGATTTCTTTATAGGGGTGCAACTTCCATCCGGTGTCCTATGTGAGCAGGACACAAGCTTGGAGTGCCAAATCAACATCTGGGGATGTGTGGTATCCCTAGATTGTGTGCTGTCTGACACAGACTAAAGCCACTTCTAAGTATTACATTTTGTCTAGAGAGTATCTATTTCGTGGTTTTAGTCTTGAGGCATCATTGCTGGATCTTGACACCCATGAAGACCGGCTCTCAGCTTGGTTTTCTAATTTCCTTTTATAGGCATTCAAGTTTCATAATTTTTGCTCTGAAACTTGTGTGTTTATGTGATTGTGGCAATTTGTATTCTCTGAAGGCATGTATGGTAAAGACATGGCATTTATTTGTAACTTATCAGGCTTGAGATGGACAGTTTAATGCTTTCCCCTTGGAAGTTTATTCATGCAAATATGGATATGATAGTAATAACAAATGCCTGCAATTGCAAAATCACATCAGATCACTAATCAATAGAAAACAAGAATGATTTTTTTTTTTAACATTTGTGTGCGTGCATGTTTTTTTTTTTTCATAAAGAAAAATTACTTTAGGAATTTTTTTTTTGTAAGTAGGATTTTTTATTTTTGTTCAAGATACTTATTTTTGTTTCTGTCATTGTGGCCATGAAGGCTGATTCGTGCATATATTAGATGAAGTGAAATGATAAAGTGTAATGATACATTGACGCATTGCAAGTTGTTTAAATCAATGGTTTGTCTTTATATATTTGTTCTCTCTGAGTTGTCTTAAAATATTTGCCTGGGCTTATAAATGAGATACAGATTCATCAATGTCTTGGTTTGTTTGTTTGTTTTTTGATAGGCAAAATAAAATTTTATTAAGTTTTTTTTTTTTTGGTTCATCAGTGTTTTGTTAAGAATTTAAATTCCCAACTTTGATGCTCAAGATATTTTATTTGAATCATGCATCGAGACTAATAGCCTTAGAGGAGGGCTAGCCTAGCAGGCATTTTAGAACCATCATATTTTGAGTTGGGACTAATTATTGGTTGAATATCTCCTTTGGGTATCTGGTTGTTCTTCAGTCATCCTGAACTTGCTATACCATTGCTGTTGCTTGCTTGTAGTCTTGTAGCTTTTAATGTTCAATATTTAGTTCTTTTTTGGCAGGGAGGATTCTTAAAGGTTGTTTTACTAGAAACTCTTCAGACACAACAGAAAAAGGGAACTTTATTTTTCTTCAAGCAAAATGTTGGGAGGCAACAATGGTAAACTTTTGCTTCCTGCTTTCCTGGATGAGAATCGTTTCCAGTATCAGACTAATGCATCAAATCAGCTGCAGTTATTTGTCAGTCGTGAGTTCTTGTCTGCCTTTCTTAGTTTTTTCTTCTTCTTAGTTTTTTCTTTTAAGCATCAAGACTCTGTGCACTGTGTTTAATTTTGTCTGTATATTGCATATAATGTTATGTTTGGTTGGCCTTGAGCCCCCTCTGCTATTGTCAGGGAAATTTTGCCTTCTGGCTAGAGTTATTGGTTGATTAACTTATTGTAAATTCCCTGATTCGACTATTATTAAGGAGTTGCTTTCCAGTTTGTGCTGGAAATGAAGCTCATCCTTCATGTCTTTCCCCCGGTCATATGCAAGTCTGCATATAATTATGTGTGTGCATGTATACTATTAGTTAGATTTGATTCACTTTTCTTTCACTTTTCCCTTTGCCAGCTGGGATTGCTAGTAGAATTGAGAAAATTTATCGTAATTTCTTATGGGAAGGAATAGGAGAGGAAAAGAAGTTTCATTTGGTTAGTTGGAATAAGGTGTGTCAACCGGTTTCTTGTGGAGGATTGGGGGTGAGAAATTTGAGATTGTTTAATAAAGCACTCCTTGGAAAATGGCTTTGGAGATATCATGAAGAGATATATGCTTTATGGAAGAATGTTGTCGCTGTTGAATATGGGAGAGGGTGGGGTTAGAGGAGCGTAAGGGGTGAGTTTATGGAAGGGCATTAGGAAAGGTTGGGGGGAGTTTTCTAAACGTATTAAATTTAAGGTGGGGAAGGGAAGAGGATTCTCTTTTAGCATGACATTTGGTGTGAATCAGCTCTGAAATCAAATTTTCCATCACTTTACAGGATTGCAGGGGATCAAAATGTTGCTGTGGCACATTATCTTCAATGTATGGATAATAACATTCTATGGAATGTTGACTTTATTAGAGATGTAAATGGCTGGGAAGTGAATTTTGTTTCAGATTTTCTGGGAAGATTTTATAACTCTAAAGTGATGCGGGGAATAGAGAACAGGCTATTGTGGGATCATGCGGGAAATTTCAGGTTTTCAGTTAGTTCTTTTTCTAAGGTGCTTAATTGTCATTCTGGCTGTTTTCCCCTGGAAAAGCATTTGGAGGGTGAAAGTACCTACTAAGGTGGCTTACTTTAGTTGGCTGGTTGCTCTAGGCAAAGTATTGACCACGGATAACCTTAGAAAACATGATTTGTGTATACCTGATTGGTTTGCTATGTGCAAGAAGGATGGTGAATCTGTTAATCATCTTTTTTGTACATTGTGAGGTGGCAAAGTCTTTGTGGAATGAGGTTATTGGCCGGACAGGTATTTATTGAGTGATGCCTAAGGAAGTTGTGGATCTCCTTGCATGTTGGCGTGGTTTTGAGGCAAGGAAATGTACTGCTGCCAGATGGAGAATGATTCCTCTGTGGTTAATGTGGTGTTTACGGTTGGAAAGGAATGGAAGATGTTTGAAGACAGAGCGTTCTTTTGAAGATCTTCGTTATTTTTTCTTTTCTACTTTGAGTTTGTGGGCTAGGATCTTTGTAAGGAATGATGATAATGTACTGAATCAGTTTGTGTCATAGTTTTCTGCTTTCTAGTGTGCAGTAGGTATTTCCTTTGTATACTTTCTGTGTACTTGGACTGTGCCTATTCTTGGTAATAAAATTCTTATTAATTATAAAAAAAAAAAAAAAAAAAAAAAAAAAATTGATTCGCTTTTCGCATGCGCCATTTGCTGGTTATGAACTTTTTCTGGGCTACATTTGATGTATTTATCGAGGGAAACATGGATGGCCAATGAATCTTAGGCCGGTTGGCATCTCCACCCACTGCAGGACTCCAGGGAGTTGAATCCCCCCTAGGGGTTGCCTATAAAAGTGGTGGGGGCAAAGATGGATCTTATATTAGCTTTTAATCTCACCATGTAGGTTACTATTAATACTTATCCATTAAATTGCATTACTTTTAGTTTAGTTGGGTTGTGCCTTTTGTGCTTTTTAATAAAGAGTTCTTACTTACCAAAACAAGTTTAATAGATTGTGTTTGTCCGGTTCTTCCGTTTTGTATTCTTTGCCTTTTAGGATTTCATTTTATTGATAGATTGTAATATGCTAATTTCATAGACTGCTGATCCCTTTTCTCCCTTAAGTATATTATGTGTTGCTTCAAAGACAAATCATTGTTCAGACCTTTGCTACATATTTACAATTCTTTTATATAATCATTGATCCTTCGATAGCTACCTTGATGAAGACTTACCACCGCCATTTTACCATTATTAAGAATGGTATGTAACATATGGCCAAAATATATAAACTTACGAGATAAGGATATGAGATTAATTAGTAGTGAGAAATGATCTTAGATACTTTTAAAATCAAGCTCAGTCAACTTTAGAAGAAAGATTAATAACATCATCATTCCATGATTTTTTTCTTAAGTATCATCATCAATGTGTAAATCAACCTTGTCATTAGGGGCTGTGGGCTTGCATCTGTGGCGTGCCAAATCAACTAAGCCCACAGCTGCCACCAGCACCCAAAAGTTGACAGATACATAGATCTGGTCAGTTGTCAGTTAGGAGCATCGAATGGTAAATGCGTAAATCTGGGATGAAAACCATTGTTTAACACACTGTAGAATATGATAAGAGGAAATTTTTTGTGGTTAGGGTCTCTTACTCATGTAGGAATTATAATGAGATATCTGCAGTTGATCCGGTCTCTAAGCATAATGAATACACAACTTATTTTGCAGCACCAGCAGGATGTAATGTTGATCCAGTAAATTTTTTTGGAAATGAGCATATTACTCCTATCGTTAGGCCAAATAAACGTGGCAGAGAAACTGAAGATATTTCAAGGCAGCAAAAGCGTCAGATATCCTTGAATTATTATGCCTGTCAGGATGAAGCTGATCGCTCAGCAAGCATTCTGAACCCAAACCCAGTATCAACAGGATTAAGGCTATCATATGATGATGATGAGCGTAATTCATCTGTTACTTCTGCAAGTGGAAGTATGACGGCTGCACCTTCAATCATCTTGTCCCTTGGGGATAATATCAAGACTGAGCTTGATCGACAGAAGGAAGAGTTTGACCATTTTATCAAAATTCAGGTATTCCTGGACGTTTATTCAATATTACGGTTTTCTGCATGCCTGTTCAAAGTAATCACAAGGGAAATATTATTCCTCCCCCCCTTTTCTGGGGGCTTTTGTGTGTTTGTTGGGGAGGGTGTGGGGGAGGGGGGTTGTTATTACACAATTGTTTTGCCATTACCATACCATCATTCAGAAAGTGGTTCCAATATACTTCCACATATCCATCCTTGTTTTTATTATCCAAAAGAAACCTTTTTGCTTTTGAAAATGATTTCATTCGGTGGTCTTAATCCTTTCTATTTTAATTTGATTCCCAATATTATCCACTTCTTATAACAGAAGTATTTCAAGTGAAGAATTGCTCATGTCTATTAAATAGTAATTTTATGTCTACTCTTGGTTTTTAATTGATGTTGTATCTTGGAGACCTGGGTGGGGAGGATCATGAGTGGTGGCTTTCAAGGCTCTGAAATCATACTCAACAGAAAGCAGTAGTCAAGCTAATTTCGTAATATTTCAGTGATCATTTTATGCCGTTCTTGGCACCTGTAGAATAATCTTTGATCACTCTTGAATCAGGAGGAACAGTTGACAAAGGGGGTGAGGGACATGGAGAAGAGACACGCGGCTTCTTTCCTTGCTGCTATGGAGAAAGGTGTCAGCAAAAAGCTTCGCGAGAAAGACATTGAAATAGAGAACATGAACTGTAAGAACAGGGAAGTTGCAGAGAGGATAAGGCGAGTTGCGATGGAAGCCCAGAATTGGCACTATAGAGCAAAGTACAATGAGTCAATTGTTAGTGTCCTGAAGAACAAGCTCCAGCAGGCAATTTCACAGGGTGCTGAACAAGTTAAGGAAGGATTTGGAGACAGTGAAGTCGATGATGCCACCTCATATATCAACCCAAACAACTACCCGGGCATTCCAGGTGGACCTGCCAAATCATTTCCCAGGAATAACCCAGGCTTGGGACACATTTGTAGAGCATGCAACACAAAGGAGGTCTCTATATTGTTGATGCCTTGTCGGCACCTATGTTTATGCAAGGAGTGTGAGGGGTCAATCAGTGTTTGTCCTGTATGCCAGTTTATCAAAACTGCAAGCGTTGAAGTATATATGTCCTAAGTTATTCAAGCATATTACTACACAAATGAAAAATTATTTACCCTTTGTTTCATATAGCTTTAAAATTATGAATTGTGTATGTGTCTTAAACTAATTATCTTAATGAAAAGAGCCCTTCCCTTGTGATCTCTCTCTCTCTCTCTCTCTCTCTCTCTCTCTCTCATATGATCACCAATGTTACAAACGTGGCGGATCTACAAATTCATCTTTGAGTAGCCAAATTTATTCTCTGAGAATAATATTTTTGTTTATAATTTTGTGTACACTATTGTAAAAATGTGCTCTTAAACTTGAAAATACTTTACGCGCGTCATTGTAGTAACAAAACGCTTATAATTTGTCTCTATTCAATATTTCAATTCAAAGTTATGTTTCGACAGAAGAACAAGAAAGGAGTCAAAACGACTAAAATCATACGTCCGTTTAAAAAATACATATTTTGGTTTCTATTGACTTTTTTGGGTCAATATTTTGATTTAAAAAATTATAGATTTTATTAAATATTTGGGCGGAATTTTTTAGTTTTTGAAAAATAAAATTCTATAATAGATTTTCTTAAAAGTAGTCCGAGTTTTAGCTCATTCGCAAATCACTCCATTGGCTTCGTTTTCTATAATTTACTTTAAAATAATACTAGATACAAATTTAAGATACGCAAGTCTCATATAATCTTTTCTTAAAAAAAAGTAAAATACATCATAAAAAATAAAATTTTCATTTCTTCATATTTTTTAAAAATAACGCAAGTTTTTACAGTTAGATTCTTCTCCTCATCCAGTCAATCCATCTAACCGCAATTGCCGGATGGCAATCAATTAGAGCTCAAAATGCATCCCCTTTATCAAATACAACTTCAATCTTTTACTCTTTTTTATTCTTTTCTTTTTTATATTTTTTAACATATTTAAATCTTTTAAAAAAAATACACCAATACATTAAAAACCTATTCCTTAACCATTAAATTAAAAAAATATATATATATTAAATACATAAACAGTTAAAATAAAGAGATAAACTCATGAAACATACTAACATTTCCAATACATTAAAAACCTATTTCTTAACCATTAAATTAAAAAAAAAATATTAAATACATAAACAGTCAAAATAAATAGACAAACTCATAAAACATACTAACATTTCCCTTTAAAAAATCCTAAGAGTTTTATTTTGATTTCTTAGATTTTTTATTTTTGAACAATTTGTCGAGTTTTGATTAATTTCCACATGCCAACCTCGCCATTAGATTATTTGAGGGGGATGGACGGATGCATTAAATTGCAAAAATCTACATATCCTAAGAATAAATTTCTTGAAAATTAAAACTAAAGAAGTGTTTAGCAAACAGACTAAAACCCAATGACTAATTTTAGGGTTTCAAAAACATTCTCTACTCCAATTTATATTGGGATTTTGGATATTCTTTGAATTTGAAATCCTAATCTATTTAACTAAGAAATCACTTAAAATCACATATAGACACGTTAACCATTTATTGGTATGATAGAGTTTAAGGGGTTTAGGGATGCTATTATGATTTTTTGGACAAAAAAAAACTCTTTCCCCTACCCGAGATGAGTGAGATTTTCCCCTAAGAGCTTGCATGCCCGAGCCAGTATTTCAATTTATTCCAGGGTATAATCGGAAAATGGCAGATTCTAAAGATGATAGTGGAAAGCTCGGCAAAACTAATTTAGAAGCTGTACCAACCACAACGAGACATACAACCTCAATGTAAACAGAGTATAACTTTATGAGATATAAATAGCATGTATCAAAACAAATTTTACTGGCAAACTCTTCCAAATTTGGTCCAACAATGGACAAACTAATAGACACACTAATAGACATACACTTACCAATTAAACATAAATCTAAGACATGCATGTAAAGCTAGCAGTCATAGCTGCTTTCATAATAAGAGGCACTTCTTCATCACTTCCAATCTCCAAAATCTCTAGTTGTAACTTTTCTTCAATTTAATACACATCTTTTGAGCACACACAAACATTGTAATCGACCTTCCATTGATTATAGGTTTTGTTTGCCCAAACAGGTTATACGTGTAGTCTGCAATGCAATACAAGTCAGCGTAATAAATAATGTGATTACTGATTTTCATCAGGAATTTTATACCTTAGCTCAAAAAATTATGATTGCTGTGGTGACATCAGATGTAATAATCTAAGTAGGTTAGGAGCTCGTCACGAGAATACTCTTAAGGAATTTCTATATTAGAAGGTTTCACATCAGCAAAACTTCCATTCTCGTATTTCGTAGAGAATAACGTGTGGTCTGCCCGCCTAAAGGGTGAGCATAAGGAGAAGGATCCAGCTGCTGACAATAAACCACACACAAATGATCACTTCTACAGGTAGTTCAAATTCTAAAATTTACAATATTTTTATGTTCTACCTATTAACATGATCAGCAATACATACAAGAGAAACCATACATGAAAAATAGACACAGTATCCCTAGTCTACCAGTGAAAATATGTCTTCTCATATAACAGCTGTCTCCAATCTTCTCAATCTGATCCCAGTCCCTCATATAAAACCTCAATATCACTATTCAACGCAAGAGAAAATCCCTAAATCATATATCTAATAACACCGCCTTCAACTTCACTGGTTCTCGAAGACCTTGTGGTGAATCTTGTCGGGCAAGTCTTTCCACAGACCAATCATCACCTTCTACTGGAAGGGGGAAAGCGCGTAAACCACCGCCTTCAACTTCACTGGTTGTTTCCCCATTTCTGTCTTTGAATTGTTAGGGCAAATCGAAAAATTGGGGTAAGGAAGAGCTTTTAGAGTTTAATACTCCGATGATATCTGGAAGCTTGGAAGGTCGCTCCAGACATAGTTCTGTTCGCACGTGCGAGTTGCAACGTCTTACTGTTCCAAAAATTATACCAAGGAAAAGTATTGTAACGTTTAAATAAAAAAAAAACAAGGAAAAGTATTGTAACGTAAAAATAAACTAGATGCATGCAAATTTGGCTAATACAACTGTCAATTCTAGTCGAACACCAGTTACATCTAGTCTTCTAGATTTTGCTGAGAAGGTGTTATCTTGCTCTAGGCAAGGTTGTTTGTTAGTCTATCTTACTAGGGAACCAGAGGAGGAGGAAGGCAGAGGAGAAGGGTGAGATGATAGAGGCCATTCTCGAGCAATGGAATAAGTTTAGATTGACGGAAGTTGAACAGCAAGAGGTACAAGTGGAACTTAGCATGGATGGTGTGGCTTCCCAAAGGGGTAGAAGGTGCTTACTGGGATTAGTAGTAATGGACAAAATGGTAAACTAAGAAGCCTTCAAAGCAACCATGCTGAAATTATGGAGGCCAAAAGGGGAGGTACATTTCAGAGTAATGGGAGACAACCTTTTCCTGTTTGAATCCCATAAGGATCATGACTTGGAGAAGGTCCGAGTTGAAACTAAGTATTCTAAGGCCCGAGTTGTGGACAGTATGGGATGCAATGGGGGTCTAGCCATGATGTGCAAAAACAACCTTGAGGTTCAATTGATAAACTTCACTAGATGGCACTTAGTGTGATAACAGATAGAAGACACAATGCCCCTTGGATGCTCACTGGATTTTATGGTCACCTTGTCACATCCCAAAGGAAACTTAGCTGGAATTTACTTAAAGTATTAAAGCCTTCTCCTACAATACCATGGCTTTGCATTGGTGACTTTAATGAAATACTATGCCAAAATGAAAAAGTAGGGGAAGTAACTAGACCTTACAAGTGGATGGAGGATTTTCATGAGGCTATTGAGTTTTGCTACTCAACTCAGTTTCCACCAAAGGTAATAGGTATACATGGTCCAATAACAGAAGTGGCAAGGGGTTTACCAAGGAAAAGCTAAACAGAGCACTGGCTAATTCAGACTGGAAAATCCAGTTTCGAAATGCCATATGCCAGGTATTAACTTCAATGAACTCTGATCATGCTCCACTTAATTTACAATGGGAAGGACAACCACCAGTTAGGAGATATATGCAGGCCAAATTTCGATATGAAGCAGCATGGACTCTTACAAAAGAGTGCCTTGAGGTCATTAAAAAGGCCTGGTCCAGAGTAGCAGTGGGGGAGGATGCAAGCACTACAATAAGGCACAAGCTGGCTAATTGTGCATTGGGTAAAAAACAATGGAACTCAGAAAGGAAGAGAGATGCAACTGCAACTATTCGACAAAAAATGGACAAAATTGCAACCATACAAGAAGAAGATGTTGGTAACCAGGTCAATGAGCTTAAATTGTTATAGAGGGAAGTGGAACATCAACTAGAAGAAGAAGAGTTAAAATGGAGGCAATGGGTCAAACAACATTGTTTGAAGAATGGGAATAGAAATACACAGTTCTATCACACGCATGCCAACCAAAGGAGGAAAACTAATACAATCAGTCAAATCTTGGACCAGCAGGGACAAATTCATAATGACTCAGACCAAATAGCTGGTATATTCTAAGACTTCTATTCACAGCTATTCTCCACCTCTAACCCCTCTGAATTCACTACATGCCTCCAAGGTATGGACCAAAAAGTCACCACTGCAATGAACAACAAACTCCTGCTCAAATTCACTGAGAAGGATGTCCAAGATGCTGTCTCACAAATGAACCCCCTTGGATCTCCAGGTCCTGATGGATTCCTAACCCACTTCTACCAAAATCGTTTGGAAAGCATTGGGAAGGAGACCTGTAATTTTGCCCTTAAAATCCTTAACCAAGGAGGCTCATTAAAAGAGGTTAATGATACCTTTATCACATTGATTCCAAAGTGAAGGACCCCAAAACAGTTTCTGATTTTAAGCCAATCAGCTTGTGTAATGTCAGCTATAAAATTGTAGCTAAATTTTTGGCCAATCGTTTGAAATTAATCCTGCCTGACATCATTTCTTTGAATCAAAGTGCTTTTGTTCCAGGAAGACTCATAACTGACAATGTAGTTGCAGCATATAAGACCCTCCACACAATGAACTCTAAGGTAAAAGGCAAAGCTGGCTTTATGGTCCTCAAGCTTGACAAGAGTAAAGCTTACGATAGAATGGAGTGGAGCTTCCTAAATGCAGTGATGGAAAAGCTGGATTTTGTATCCCAATGGATTTCTCTCATCATGAATTGTATTACTTCAGTCACTTACTCTATTTTAATCAATAGAGAGGCAGGCCCCTCTTTCACTCCCACAAGAGGTATTAGACAAGAGGACCCACTGTCTCCTTATCTATTTATTCTGTGTGCTAAAGCCCTCTCTAATTTACTAAACCAAGCTGAAGCCAGGGGTATCTTATCTAGCATTCCTATTGGTGATGGTCAAATCTAGGTAAATCATTTGTTCTTGCAGATGATAGTCTCCTATTTTGCAAAGCAAACTCACTGGAATGGTGTAGAGTGCTTCATATTTTGGAAACCTATGAAATTGCCTCAGGACAGATGCTCCACAAGATAAAACTTCGATCTTTTTCAGTAGGAACACACCCAAGGACATCCAAAGGAACATTCTGCAAATTTCTGAGATCAAGTCCTCAAGCTCTTTTGAAAAGTACTTGGGCCTACCAGCTCTACTTGGTAGATCAAAAGTTGCTGCCTTTCCACTCCCTACTAGACAGAATACGGTCCAGGATTACAAATTGGAAGACCAAGTGCCCCTCAGCTACAGGGAAAGAAGTCCTCCTCTAGGCTGTGCTCCAAGCAATTCCAACATAATCAATGGGCATCTTCCTCCTTCCCATTTCCATATCAAACAAACTCAATAAGTTTATGAAGAAATTATGGTGGGCTTTAATGAGGATCACTCCAAAATGCAATGGCTGAAATGGGATAAACTGAACCAAGGTAAGACTAAAGGGGGTTTGGGCTTAAGAGACTTTAAAATTTTTAATATGGTCATGCTGAACAAACAAGGGTGGCGGATACTTCAGTTACCACAATCCCTCCCAGCTCAGATTCTAAAACAAAAATATTTCCGAAATGGGGATTTCCTAGGAGCCAAATTGGGGTATAGGCCATCCTATATCTGAAGGAGCATTATGAGTGGGCTTGATTTACTGAAAGAATGACTAGTTTGGAGAATTGGGAATGGCAAACAAGTCAAAATTTGGGAGAACAAGTGGATTCCTAATCCACCCACCTTCAGAATCCAATCCACTAAAGGGGAACATGCAGCACAAGTGATGGTGTCTGAACTCATTGATAATGACTTGAGAATCTGGAAGGAACCACTTATGGTAAGCCTCTTTTCAACCCAGGAAGTTGATATAATCAAGTCAATACCAGTTAGCCTAGGTGGAAGAGAGGATCAGCTGGTTTGGTATCACACAAAAAATAGTCTATTCTCAGTCAGAAGTGCATACTTTTTATAGAGGACCATGATAGCAAGATCAATAGGAGAAACATCCAATGATAAACTGGAAGCTGGATTTTGGAAAGATATATGGAAGCTTCCAATGCCTATTGCAGTTAGAAGCTTCATGAATAAAGCCTTGCCAATAATGGAGAACCTAGTGAAAAGAAGGGTAGTTGAAAACAACAAATGCCCTATATGTCTGACTGAACTTGAGACATCTGAACATGTATGATAGAGTTGTGAGGCTGCAAAAGACATATGGAGCCAAGGCAGTCGACAGGTACAAAAAATGAGCACCCAATGTTCATCCTTCAAAGATGTGTGGGAACACTTGTGTAAGCATCTGCAGGACAGTACACTAGTGGAAGTGGCTATGATTGCTCAGCTCATCTGGACTAGAAGGAATGAATTTATATTTGGTAAAGGTTTCATACATCCTAATCAACTCATTAACAAAGCTAAGAGGGAACTAGAGCTTTTTAACATGTTCAGAGACAACACGAAGATGGCATGCAGAGGAACAATGATCAGGTAAATGTTAAATGGCTTAGACCCCCCATAGGTTGGTATAAGATGAACTGGGATGGGGCAATAAATGGTGCTAAGGGCCAACTTGGAATTGGGGGCATTCTCAAAAATAGTGATGGACAGGTGCTGGGTACTATCCAAGCCAAGAGACAATTGAACTTAGAAGCTTTCAGTGGTGAAGCCTATACTATGATGATGTGTATAAGCTTATGTAAAAAAGTGGGGGTGAATCAATTTATCCTTGAGGGTGATGCCTTGCGGGTTGTGAATTTACTAAAATTCCACAAAAGGATTGGAGCTATGGGAGCCTTATAATTGAGAATGCGAAGATGCTGCTCAACAATTTTGCAAAGTGGTATGCTATCCCTACCAAGAGGGAAGGCAACAAAGCAGCTCATGCTTTAGCACATAATGCTTTACTCCTTAGTGAGGATATGTATAAATTTGAAGAAATTCCTTTTTGTGTTCACCATGTTGTAAGTACTCATATGTTGTAAGGACTTGTTTACAACAATGAAATACTTACCATTTAAAAAAAAAAAAAAAACCTAAGTTATCATTTCTCTTTATTTATAATAATATATTATAATTTAAATAACTTTTTATCAATTATTTAAATGAAAGAGTAATGTTACATACAGTCATTTTTGCGCACTCCCTGCGCACTCCACTGATATGATTGGCTAGATTAAATTTTTTTTAATACACAACCAATCATATCACTGGAGTGTACAAAGGAGTCCACAAAAATAACTGCACATAAAATTTTCCTAAATGAAATCCACTTAAAATTTGTCAAATACTCGAATTCTAGATACGTTGGGAGATAACAAGAATTAAGATGAAAAGAGTATTCATCTTTTTATTTTCCTGTAATTATAAATATAAAAAAAAAAACATTTACCTTTCCCTATAATTATGTTTTGCTTCTATACCATTATTTTTTAATGATACTACTATTCAGCTCCATGATTTTATTCCATCATTTTGACTATTTGAGTATTTTATTTTTTATTTCTTAATAATCAAGAAAGTGAATATTAGTGAATTTATATATATTATTTAAATATTTAAATAATATTTAAAATAAAAAGAAAAAATACAATTACTCTAATGGTAACTAACTTTGAGCAACAAAATCATCGGGTTGAACAGCAACACCCATTTTTCAAAAGCCGAAGTTATTTTCAAATTGGGTTGAAAGTTCATCTAACCTATTTAAAAAATAGACATGGAAAAATTTTCTTGTCATCCTTACACTTCACACACCACACTTATTTTAATTTTTTTTTTCATTTTTTTATAATAAATATGTAATGTGTGGATGATAAATAGAATAATTTAATTAGTTTAATAAGAATAAAATAAAATAAAAAATAAATAAAATAAAAAATAATATTTTAATATATAAAATGTGTGGTGTGGGATGATGTGTAACATTTTTCGATAGACATTACTAGACCATTGAGCAATGTGACCACTGAATTGTATCGATAGTATAAATTGTATTTTTTTAAACATCTTTTAAATCTCTTTAAACATTTAGAAAAAATACACAAACTCAAAAAAACAAACTTTCTTAACTATTAAGCAATAGAAAAAAAAAAAAATGGATACAATGCAGGAATCACCTTTTACGGTGACCTAAACGTTTTCCTTAAAAAATTGACAAATTTTTAAAAACATTTTCAATAATCATATTATCTCAACGACAACTTTTTTAAAGGTCATATTTTTCTTTAGTTATAATTTTTTAAAAATCGAATTCTTTTTTAAAATCGTGTTCTTTTGGTGTAAAGAATATCATCAGTACGTCTCAAAGTAGCTAGATTTCACATTATCCCATTCATTTTTATTCATTTTTTATCAGCTACAAATCTTTTACAGACCCATAAATTTGACTGAGATCTAACACAATTTGTCAATGACTCAAATCCCATAACTTGAATTTGATAATTATGGCTAGTTTGATAACACAAGTATACTAAGGTATTTTCATATATTTTTAAATATTAAAAATTTTATGTACAGTTACTTTTGCATACTCTTTTGTGCACTCTATTGATGTGATTGGTAGCATATTTTAAAAAAATTAACGCTACTAATCATATCATTGAAATGTTTAAAAAATGAGTAAAAATGACTGTATGTAATATTATTCTATAGGTATTTCATTATCAAATATCATTTAAATACAAAATATTTTTCAATTTCAAATTTTTAACTTTTTCATTTAATCATTATCTAATTATTATAAATTTCTCAAACTACCAAACAAAACACAAAAAATAATATAATTTTTTCAAATTTCAAAACAAAAAATTATATTTAATTTGTAAAAAATAATATTTTTATTCAAAATTTTCTCTATCTCCTTTTTCAAAATTCAATAAATATATTAATTTAAATTATTTTATCACTATTTACATGAAATATTTATAATATCCAAAGAGGTTTAAAAGAGTCGAGTTTGGTCATAATGTTTGGTCATTTGGACTAAAGTTTGGTTAACTCATATATTGCCGGAATCAACCAACTTGACATGACTATGTCAAAAAAAAAAAAAAAACAAAAAAACAAAAAAATAAAAACAAAAAACAAAAACAAAACCAAAAACTAATTTGACATAACATGAATCTGTCTTTCAAATTTTTGGGTTTGGATAGTGAGATGATAATTTTTTATTTTAAATAAAAGTTTAAAATTTTATTTTTTTAATATTATTATTATTTTGAGATTTGAAAAAGTTAAATTATTTATTATATTTTCTGAGAAAATTTTAAAAAATTGTAATAATGAGATAAGATTTTGTGTCTCATCCTGCTTGCCAAATCTATCCGATTTTGTCTTAGAGTATTAATAGTGAATTCAACAGAGCTAAAATTTGGCCAAAGTTTAACTAAGATGCACAATAAATTATTGTAATAGACTCAACAAAAAATAGTGATTATAGCCCAAGGCTATTTTGCTGACCAAATATTATTCTCAAAATAAAATAATAACCTTTTTCAACTACTTTGGTCTCAAACTCTCAGCGCAAGAGGAAAATGCATGGCTAATTCTAATACCCAGTACTAAAAGTTGCAACTTTGGAATAAATATTGATAGATTTGGAAAGAATAATGAATAAATATTTAAATACAATAATAAATTTTAATACAACTATATATCAATTGAAAATATATGACCATTGTAACGAAAAAATACCATTAGAAAATTTTATTCGTTTGAATAATATGAATGTTAGAAAATTAATGTGTAATTTGTTAATAGCAAACTAATATTCAAATTACAATTAGAATTTAAATAATGAAAATTTTAAAATCAATATTTTAATAGAATAGTAATAGATTTGTTGAGTCTATTATTTGGTATTGTAAAAAGTGGCTACCTAAAATTTATAAAAGTAGATTTTCTAGTCAAATTTTAGCCAAAGTTTATTAGGGCCACTACTAATCCTCTTAGGCCATTAAGAGTTTATTTCATAACACAAATATTCTCAGATATTCTCAAAATATTTTGCTACTATTTATAAGCTATTAACTATTGTTTTACTACTATTTATGAATCATATGAAATATTTCTTAGTATGCAAATGAAACCTAAGTCATTAGGGAAGGTTTGGATACTGAGTTGAGATTAAATAAGATGAAAGTTGAAAATTGAATAAAATATTATTAAAATATTATTTTTGTTTTGAGCTATGAAAAAATTAGATTGTTTATTATATTTTTTTAAAAAATTTAAAAAAATTATAATAATTAGATAAAATGAAATGAGTTAAAGAGATTTCTTGTATACTATCAAAACCTAACAATGTTAGTCATCCCCTCAAAAACTGACAACTCAATTAGATGTTTTGCTCATGGACTTATACTTGACTTTTTGGATAAATAGATAATGATTAGATAAAAGCGTCACAAAATAATGTGTACAAAATGTTGGAAAAACAATGGTCACATATTGCGAGACTGTTTTTCGTTTATTTTTACAGATGAGATAAAATGAGATAAGATGAATTAAGATAAAAGTTTAATAAAATATTGTTAGAATATGTTTTTTTTTTAAATTATTTTGTTTTGATATTTAAAAAAGTTGAATTGTTTATTTTATTTTGTGTAAAAATTTAAAAAATTATAATAATTAGATGAGATGAAAATGGTAGGCCTTTTTCTAATCTCATTGAATGAAATGTTCTTCTTGCTAAAATTCCTCTAATTGGATATATATGTGCAGCTTTTTCGTTCAAATAAACTTTAAAAGAACCCCCACATACAAAAGAACATGAAAAATGATTAAAAAAACAACTATTTTTTGGATTTTTTTTAATAGAATGCATTTTTTTAATACAAAATTATATGAAATAATTTAACCTCAAAATGATTATACAAAAATAAACTCATAAAGTAACGTGATTTAATATGATGCGTTAAATTGTAAAATTATTTTTATCACAAAATAAATCAAACGAATAACATGAAACTATATTATTTCATGAATTTACCTTTGTATTTAAAGAATATATATCAACTCATATACACATTCAACTAGTTCATGATTGTGTAGGAATGTTTTTACAAAGAGACGGAAAAAATATTCTTTAAAATAAATCCTGATGAAGTAATTATGATATTCCATAAACATCAAAATTAATAGGTCAGAATACAAAAAAACTCAAAATATAATAATTAATAGGCAATGAAATCAAAAGAATAGAAAATCAAGAGTCAATAGTTACAATAAGATAAAATCCTTATTTTATTAGAAACGTAATAATACAATGATATAAAAATTAAGAGGGGAGAAATAACCACTCTAAGATAATATATATATATATATATATATATATATAATATATAAAATTATTATTTTTTTAAGTCAAATATTGTTTCATTCATAGTAAAGAATAGGGGTGTAAAAAAAAACCGGCAAACCGGAAAACCGGCCCGAACCAAACCGAACCGGACCGGTTGTGCCGGTTTTGGAACGGTTCGGTCCGGAACCGGTTTTCATAAATGAAAAACAGGCCGGAACCGGTCCGGTTTCGGTTTCGGTTAGTTTTGGACCGGACCGGACCGGTACTATTTATATATTAATATTATATATAATATATTTTATATTATATATAATTTTTAATCACATAAAAAATAATCACATATATACTAATACTAATATTCTAATATAGATTATAGTTAATACTCATACTAATATAGTTATATTAAATCATCAAAACTAACACTAACATATAGCTATACTAATAGTCTAATATTAATACTATTATATTGTCTAATATATTATATAGCTATAACTAATACTAATATATATATACTAATACTAATCGTCTAATATAGGATTATAGCAGATTTTTTTTTACACTAAATTTCTTATTTTAGTTTTTGTTTTATAGTCGTTTTTTATATAGCAAATTTTGTTTATATAACAGATTTTTTTTATAAAGCAGATTTTTTATATCAGAATTTTTTACATAACAGATTTTTTTTTTATAAACCAGATTTTTGATAGCAGAATTTTTTTACATAGCAGATTTGTTTTTTGCAAAACAGATTTTTGTAAATGGTAAACAGAATTTTTTAAATCAGTTTTTTCTTTTAAACAGAATTTTTATAAAAAATTTGTATTTTATTAAAACCGGAAAACCGGACCAAACCGGACCAGAAACCGGTAAAACCGGAATACCGGTTTAGGAGGAAAATCGGTGCGTAATCGGTTTTGAAAAATGCAAAACCGGTACCTACCGGTTCGGTCCTAGATTTTGTACAAAACCGGACCAAACCGGACCGGTTACACCCCTAGTAAAGAAGCAGGTACATGAAAATACCTAAATGAAAATATAATTATTAGTCTTGGCATTACACACTATAACAGCCCACTGCATCCGCCGCTAGACTTGCTCGAATAAAGTAAGGAGGATGAAACCACCATTGGAGAATATATATATATATATATATAAAACGATCCGTGCATTTCGGGCCAATATATGTGATGTCTCATTTTCCTGCCGTCCAATATAAAGAACATCAAAATATTAGGAATAGGATGATAATAACTTAATCTCCCTAATAATAGTAGTGGATCAAATGACTTTAATAAAGTAAGAGATCAAATCCATTCAAAAAAAAAAAAAAAAAGAGATCAAATGAGAGAGAATTTGTAAGGCCCTTAATCATGACATAGCTATAATCATACTCCTTTTGAAACCTCTAGCAAGTGGATAGTGCAAGTTGAATTTTGATGAGACTATTTTAAATTAGCAATATCAAGTCTGGGGTGGGTGCAGTCTTATAATCATAAATGGTAAATACATAGGAAATCAAATACTCATAAAAACTGGTTTAAAATATGAGTTATGCTATTTATAAATCTTATGTGTAACACATTAAATTTATATGTGAGACCTATTATATTTATAAAAATATAAAAAATAATAATATATTTTTTTCATCTAAACTGATATCATTGCCTTGAAAATTAAAGGTGTGCTAGTTATATTAATAAAGATTATTGTAAATTGATTTAGGCCCTTTTGGATATAAGAAGTGTTTCATCTCATTTTATTTTATCATTACATTTTTTTAAAAAATTTTTTACACAAAATATAATAAACAATTCAATTTTTTTAAATCTTAAAATAATAATAATATTAAAAAATATATATTTTAATAATATTTTATTCAACTTTTAAATTTTTATTTTAACTTTTCTCATCTCAATTGACTATCGAAATGACAACTTATCTCATATAATCATTATAAATTTTCTAAATTCTTAAATAAAATATAATAAATAATTCAAATTTTTTAAATTCTAAAAGAAAAATTAATAATAAAAAAAATTATATTATAATAATATTTTATTCAACTTTCAATAAAAACATTTTATCTCGACTAATTTCATCTAAACTACGTAACTAATCGAGACATAATTCTCATAACATTATAACAAAAAAAAAAAAATACTGTTATTCCTTTTTGTTAAAGGAAAAAGTGGATCCTGCTCAAATTTTTTTATTTAGTGATTAAGAAAATATTATTTAATAATATTATAAATTTTCTTTTAAAAAAAAATTAAAAGTATTAATAGATGATGAAAAAATAAAAAAAAATAAAACGGCCAAGCGGGATGCCCAACGGTGGGTGTAGACACAACCTTCCTCAATCATTTGCTGTTTGATGTTCCAATCCAATGAACCACTGCCACGTGACCGATAAACTACTGTCCAGGGACCTTTACCGCAAACAGCCTGGCATTTTCGCAATATATGAACGACCCGATGGCATTGGATGGCACTTCCAACAAAACAAAGAAAAAGCTCTCCTTCTCTGCCAGCAATTCCTTTTTGTTCCGCGACAGCGCCGGCCTGATTTCAGGTAGCTCTCAATCCTGCTTTACGATCAAACTTTTTTGTATTATCTTTATGTTTTTGTTAAGCAATATTAATTGGTCAAAACTCTATCGATTCTGATTCCTTTCTCCGTTTTCTTCCGATTTCTGTCGCATTTATAATTGTCACCTTTTGAAGACTTGTACAAAAGTTTTGATGGAGTTTTGCTCGATGGGTTCGAGTTTTTGTTGCTTTTAAATAACTTGTCTTTGATGGGTGTACGTGTGAGAGAGGGAGAGAGACAAACACGAGGTTGAAGGAAAAGTAGCAAACCTCTATTAAATCAAAATGGGGTGGAGATTACGAGAAAAAAAAGTTTGTAAAACTAAGGTACTGATTGTTGGTTAAGTCATTCAAACAGATTTTTTTATGGGAGAGAGGTTGTGAACTCGTTATCTTTGTGGAAGATGCGGAAAGTTTGATGCCGTATGGTGACTATGTGGTTGGTTTCTCATAATCGATGTAGATTGGTACTTTCAGAGCTTTTGAAGTGTAATCCCTTTTCAATTTACTCACAAGGTTGGGGATATTGAGCCCTCCTATTATTTTCCAATATGGGTTTGTTTATTAGTGCGAGCTTTGCTACTCATAAGCCTCGTACACCCACATCTCACTTTTTTTATTTTTTAAAATTTTTTTAAAATTATTTTTCGATTTATTTTTTTTAAACTAATTAAATTTTTCTACTCATTATCCATATACCAAACATTTGGTAAAAGAAAAAAAATAAATAAATAAATAAAATGTGTGGTGTGTAGTGTATGGGCTTATGTTTAGAATTTTTCTTATTAGTGCACAAGTAAAATGTCCTGGGTTGTCAAGTGCAAGTGATGCGGGTTTGAGTCTTGAGTACCAGTGCATGCAAAAATTGTTAGTGATTGGGAGCATGTCATTTCAAAGATCCTGCTTGGCAAGACCAATGCTCTTTAGTGGGGCATTATACTATCTAGCAATCTCATATTATTTTTAAATTGGATAATATTTGAAAATTTGTATGATGGGAAGTTTATTGATGCAAAATCTCTTCTGCATTTTATACGGAATCCATTCATGGTGCTTTCTTTTTGCATTTTCTTCTTTAAAATAGATAATGATTCTGGTTGGCTTTTCCAGGGGTTGGTGGGCACTCACAGGCTTTAATTGCAGGCTCAGCATTCATAAAAAATAGGGAACTGTATTCGTGTCCAGAACGACAATATGGGATCTGAAGGACCAAGGGCGGTCACCATTCATGTAACCGGATTTAAGAAGTTTCAAGGGGTTGCTGAAAATCCTACAGAGACAATTGTAAATAATCTGAAGGATTTTGTTGAAAGGAGGGGGTTACCCCCTGGTGTTACTGTTGGGACTTGCACTGTTCTTGAGACTGCTGGAGATGGGGCCCTGCCTTTGCTTTACCAGACGTTGGAATCAGGGATCTCAAGAACGGATGGTACAAGCAATGAGCAAGTTGTATGGGTCAGTTGTCACTTTTTATTATGCAACTCCTAACAATTTTAGAAATCATTTTGTACTTTTGGGATCTGGAAGAACTTAACACCATTTGTGCTTTGATTTCCAAAATTAGTTTATCATCTAGGAACAGCTGTCATGGGGCCTACAAGTTGGATGCACTACTTCAGCCTGACCGAAATCAGGGTAGTGGGACTTAATGGTTGAAAATAAGAATTCTCAGGATGCTTGGTAGTAATTAGGCCAACCTGAAATTTCTGCATAGATATGGACTTAGAAAATGCCTGAAAAGCATTGACAGAAAAGATTTGTCATAGCTCAACGCAGCTCAAGCATTTTTAACTAAATAGTACATAGAATTGTATCTCCAAAAAATTAGAACTGTAAATTATCCATCACCATGCATTGCCCTTGATTTACTGTTTCTGAGTTATTAGACTACTTCATATTTACTAGATGAATTCATAGATGGTGTAATACTTTGTATTTATGAAAATGGTTTCATAGAATGGGGCATTCATTAGTTTGACACAACCATATTTCATTCATTGATCAGTATTGGGGTATCCCAACCCTATGATCAATAGTAATGTTGTGGACCTGTGGAAGCAAAGCTTTCTAAAACACTAGCATGCTTTGGACACCAATGCTGGAAAGAAGAAAGAAATTTACCCCGAGTGACCAATACCTTTGGTCTTTGATCTTCTTTTTTTTTTTTTAGTTTTTTAATTTTTAATTTTTTTTATCAAATCTTAAATATGCCGAACCTTTGCACAGTTTTATGTAGCATTTTGATACCATGATCTATCTACTCCACTGCATTTGCATTCACACATTGTTGAAGTTAACACCCACATCAATACCTCACTTGGTAACCTTTTCCTTCTCCCTCTCCTTGAGAGCATTGCCAATTTATGTTTCCTGCCCACGGAGATAACAGTTGCCAATCACAACTAATGCGGCCTTTTATGGACTGTTGCAAAAAATAATATAAAGAGGATTCTGATAATGCAGAAGCCTGTGTTAGTAGAGTCTCCAGTCTTTCCCGGACTGAGGTTTCCTTATACAAAAAAACTTTTTATCTTTGTTGTTTCTTCAGTTACACTTTGGGGTGAATAGTGGCGCTTTAAAATTTGCCATTGAGCAGCAGGCAGTAAATGAAGCCAATTTTCGTTGTCCAGATGAGTTAGGATGGCAACCTCAGGTGCATGCATTTTTATTTTTTCCCCTTAACATGATGTAGTGTCAAATTATTTTTATTGTATTTTTTTAATCCACTGAGTTATGTTTTGGTTGTATGTTTCCTCAGAAACTTCCCATAGTTTGTGAAGATGGAGGAACTTCCAGGGCAAGAGAGGTACTTTGTGGCCTGCTTTAAATATATAACTGGGCTTTCATCATTCGTTTGGTAGAATTAATACCGAATTGATTTTTTTGGTGACCGCATGGGTATGGTATTAGTTCAGTGCTTCAAGTAATTTAAGGCTTTGAAAAGTATGAATGAGAAAGGACATGGGAGCATGATGATGCTTATCACCGGGGGACATAGGTGCATGTGTGGTGATTGCTTAACAAAAACATCAAAACATCTCTATAAATAGGGAGAAGTACTGTAATTATTGAATAATAAATCGAGAGCCATTTTCCATCTACTGTTATTTGAGTTTGCAATATTCATAGAGATCCTATTATTTATTTTTAAACGTATCTAGCTAAAAGTAGGCTTAAGTTAGACAGATTTAACATGAGACTATTTGGAAGTACATGCATACTTTTTGCTACACTTTGCTTGTTCATGTTCTGCTTGAGAAAGTAAAATAAGGAGAATAAAGGAGGAAAAAATAACTATTTTTTGTCCTTGTATTATAGAGAGAAGGAATCTGGCATATTTTTTTCGTTAAATTTAATATTCTTTCCAAATCCTATATATTATTGTAGAAGGTGTTGGTGGGTCTGAGGATCTGGAATTTTTCTGGAACTCTATTCTTCCCTCATCGATTCATTTTGATAACTACTGGGCACTGATAGTTGTTCCAACTGTGGAATATTGAAGAGTTTTCTTGTCATGACTCTGCTCTCTCTTCATTTTCCTGTGTCCATGTTGAGTTTTTAACGTCTCATCATTTGGTTGTTGCAGACTTGTTGCAGCATTGAGGCTATTCTGAAGTTCTTGAAGAGGAAGGGCTTTGATGTGACCGTATCAAATGATGCCGGCCGATTTGTGTGCAATTATGTGTATTATCATTCTCTTCGTTTTGCTGAACAGAAGGGTCACAAATCTTTATTTGTCCACGTGCCATTATTTTCAAAAATTGATGAAGAAACCCAAATGCGTTTCGTAGCATCCCTTTTGGAAGCCATTGCATCTACATGTTAATGTTTTCAGTCTGTGTGCTCATCCAAACATTCTTGTTTGTCATCTTCTAGCAAATGTAAATCAGCTGGGTCAAAATCAATATAATGGTCGAACTACTTGCTGAATGGCCTACGGGACTGGTATTTGTTGCTCCTTTTTTTTTTTTTTTTGGTGTGGTTCTTCCCTCTTCAGGGCGAGTCATCAATGTGTAAAGTACATCTGTTTGTTATGTTATGGTGCTCAAGAAATTGCTGCCAGTTCTTCAAAAGCATTTCAGTTTTCAATTAAATTTTGGCTGCTTGTTTATCGCGTTATGTTCTAATTTCTGCGTCCTTTCTTTCTTGAACTGTGATAAAAAAACAAATGGCAATGTATTTATGAATAATTACGGCAGATTACTTGTGGAAATGGGACGTGCATACCATATGGTTATGGCTGTCATTATGGGTGGAAAGCCTTATAACGAATTGGCGTATTTAAGGCGTACCCAAAGAACTTTACGTAAGCTTATCAGCGTGTTGTCTTGTTTTAAGGTAGGTGATATGGGAATTCTAGGACGCGACGAACAGAAACTCTTTTTTGAAAAGGCGACGAAAAGAAACTAGATAGCAGTAAAACTTGACTCTATATGGATGATGTTGATTTTATTTATATTAGAAATTCTTTTGGGGAATCCTATTTTCGTACTTCAGAGATGCCCATTATTCGTAGCATTGTCTCATGGGCCATGCAAAGCGCTAAACGCTTGTCCTTTGCCCGAACCATAACCACTTTCAAGCCGAAGTGCACCGTAATCATGGCTTCCTCGCCCCCTTGCCTGGTTTTGGACTCATACTGTGAAAGCAATGCTCAAGAGGGAGTTTACTCCAAAAACCGTGAAATTGATGATCTGATCAAATCTGGGCAATTAAATTCCGCTCTCAACTTGTTTGATGAAATGCTGGTTCGTGATGTTGTTACTTATAATCTACTGATTTCAGGGTATGGCCAATATGGCCTGCCAAAACAGGCTCTTTACTTCTATGATGAAATGGTTTCGCAAGGAATAAGAGAAAGTCCGTCTACATGTTCCTCTGTCTTGGCTGTTTGTAGGGATGGGCAGTTCTATAAAGAAGGAAGTCAAGTTCACTGCAGGGTGCTGACACTCGGGTTTAGCTTCAATTTGTTTGTTTCAAGTTCGCTTGTTGATCTTTATATGCATATGGGGCTTGATAATATAGCTTTGAAGCTCTTTAATGAGTTGCCAGAGCGAAATCTGGCCATGTGGAATTTGGTATTACGTGGGTATTGTGATTTGGATCGATCAGATGAGTTATTGGGATTGTACTCTAAAATGGAATTGGATGGTGTGGAGCCAAATGGTCTTACTTTTTGTTACCTATTTCGTGGATGCAGTAATGAGAAGCTTTTAGATGGAGGGAAGCAGCTGCATTGTCAAGTGGTTAAGGTCGGATGGGTAAGATCAAACATATTTGTTGCTAATGCATTGGTGGATTTTTATTCTGCGTGTGGGAGTTTAATTGATGCAAAGAAATCATTTGAGACTATTCCAGTGGAGGATGTGATTTCATGGAATTCAATTGTTGCAGTCCATGCAGATAATGGTTTATTGGCTGAAGCTCTCAAATTATTTTCTATAATGCAGCTTCTAGGCAAGAGACCATCAATTCGATCATTTGCAAGGTTCTTGAATCTGTCTAGTGGGATGACGAATATTCAGCTTGGGAAGCAGATTCACTCTTATGTTCTAAAATTGGGATATGATCATGGAAGCATACATATCCAATCTGCTTTGATAGATATGTATGGGAAATGTTGGGACATTGAGAGTTCTGTGACCATATATAATTGTGGTCCGGAGAGAACACTGGAGTGTTGCAACTCATTAATGACCTCATTGTTGCACTGTGGCATCACTGAAGATGTGGTTGAGATGTTTGGTTTGATGGTTGACAAGGGAGTTGGACTTGATGAAGTCACTTTCTCCACGACATTGAAGGCATTGTCAGTATCTGCTTCAACAAGCTTTGCTAGCTGCAGATTGCTACACTGTTGTGCAATAAAATCAGGTTTTGAATCTGATAATGCAGTTGCATGTTCCCTAATAGATGCATATTCCAGATGTGGTCACATTGAGCTTTCTCGTATTGTTTTCGACAAAATACCTTCCCCAAATGTCATTTGTTTCACGTCCCTCATCAATGGATACGCCAGGAATGGAATGGGAAGAGAAGGTCTTGAGATGCTTCAAGCACTGGTCCAAAAGGGTCTGAAACCAGATAGAGTGGCATTCTTGTGTGCATTAACAGGGTGCAGCTATTCCGGGTTGGTCAAAGAAGGAAGGCTGCTGTTTGATTCAATGAAAACACTACATGGGATAGACCCAGATAGGCAGCATTATTCATGTACGGTTGATCTGTTAGGCCGTGCCGGTTTGCTTGATGAAGCAGAAGAGTTGCTGCAAATGGCACCTGGAAAAGGTGATGGTGTGATGTGGAGTTCGTTGCTGCGAAGTTGTAGGGTCCATGGGAACGAGATAGTGGGAAGGAGAGTAGCCAAAACCTTGTTGGAGATTGAACCAGAGGATCCTGCAGTTTGTTTGCAAGTTTCAAACTTCTATTCTGAAATAGGCGAGTTTCATACCTCAACGCAACTTAGAAAGAGGGCAATGTCAAGGAAGGTGACACGGAAGATTGGTCACAGTTTAATTGAGGTAAACTGTCTCAATTAAACTGTCGCTGTTACCATCAACGTCCCATAAGGATGGAATCATGGAACCAACCAAGTGAGCAAAACTTGGAATAAAGTGCAGAGCCTCAAAATAGAGCGTGGTCAATGGTTGCTTGGACTACATTTCCAAGAAGCTGAACCTGTTTCTGAGTGTGAATCTTCCATAGAATTGACTGCGGACGAGTTTCTTTTGCTTAAAGAACTTGACGTGCATGTAATCATGTACAGCAGGATTTGTATTGGGTTGCCCTGTTTGCTGTAACTAACCGATCGAACCTCACACCATATATTTCTTTGCTTTTGCTTCTGCTTTTTCTATTTTTGGGGGCGTGGGGCTTATTAAATATTGTTTGTAATTTTTTAGACGCTGTATGTGCACATGAAGATCGTGTTCTACAATTTATGAGAGATGTTCACATGATATTAACTTGCTAGCTTTATTTTATTTATTTCTCATGGCTGTAGAGATTCTCTCTAATTGCCTGATCGAATTGGATGGTCCTACACCATTTAACATTTGTCTATATAGGATTCTGGGGGTAAAGTGGATCCAACATGAGCATGATCTAATTCCATTAAAAAATTGGAGATGATCTCGATTGGGGAGGGGGAGAGAGAGAGAGAGAGATTCATGAACAGAAAACAACAAAAGCGGTGGATTTTGTGGTCTTGTTGAAGAGTAAAGCAAAGAGTGAGGGAAAATTTTTTTCCTTGTACTTAAAGCATGGGCATGTAGAGAATGAAACACCTTCATCTACTTTCAAGCCAAGCCATATAGCGCACAAAACCTTTCATTTTCTTAATTAATACGTGCATATAAATTATAATCAAATGCGTTCATTCAATTTATAAAAATCAATCAATCTAGCAAAACTTCCAGAACAAACCATGGATAAATTATTCTTGGTGTCCTTTCTTGGAATACTTATAACGGCACACGGAGTTGCAGGAAACATGGTATATGATGATATTGGCATGCTCGAAGTAATAGAAAGCTTGGAGATAGAAGAAGAAAATGGGATGGAACTTTCCCCCATCCCTGCATGGACCAGTGAACGTGGTAGCAAGGTTCTTGTGAATGTGGATAGCGTTGGTGCTGTTGGAGATGGAGTTTCTGATGATACCCAGGTGAACGAACCCAATTTTTTCAGTAAGCCTATATTTAAATCTCAAGCTTTTACCAAGAACATGAATCTGCTTGCCTACTTTAATATATCCAACTATTATTATTATTATTAAATGAAGTTAAATGTCATTACAGTTATTGTTGTCCTATAATATTATTATTATATCAGGCTTTCTTAAAAGCATGGGACATTGCCTGCTCTACTCCAAAATCAGTTCTTTTGGTGCCTCAAGGACGACTTTATCTTGTTAATGCAACAAGATTTAAGGGGCCATGCTCAGAAAAATTAGTGATCCAGGTAAAATGCTTTTTACCCGACCATATATTAGAATTTGGTTCATAAGTGTCAGATGCTCTATTGTTTCAAAAAGTTTAAGGGGATAGGAATGATGAACTTAATCTTTCATTTCACCAACTATTGGTTTCTGTTTTGTAACTGAAATGTTTAAGGTCTTTCTATTCATTTCCATTGATAAAACTATGGCTTTATTGACTGTTGCTGTCTTTATCATCTCAACAACTAAGATGTTCTTGGGTACAGATTGATGGAACAATAATAGCTCCAGATGAGCCAAAAAACTGGGATCCAAAGCTCCCCCGAATATGGCTTGATTTTTCTAAACTAAATGGAGTCACTTTCCAAGGAGATGGAGTAATTGATGGCTCAGGAAGCAAATGGTGGGCATCATCTTGCAAAAGGGACAAAGCAAAAGTAATATTTCAAAACATACACTATACTTTTATTTGTATGTCAAACATTAATTCAACAAATGACATTAAATTCTCTTTTTCCTTTTTTCTGTTCCCAATTTTACAGCCTTGCAGGGGGGCGCCAACGGTAAGGATCTATCCATAGTTACAACCATACTTCCAGAAGAGAATTCATGATCTGACCAAGTGGGACTAGAATCATCAAGTAGAATTTAACTCACAAGATTAACTAATTGCAGGCACTAACTATAGACTCAAGCTCAGCTATAATGGTGAAAGGCCTCACTATCCAGAACAGCCAACAGATGCATTTTGTTATTTCCAGGTCTGATTCTGTGCGCATTTCTGGAGTACGAGTGTCGGCTCCAGGAGACAGTCCCAACACTGATGGAATCCATATCACTGAATCAACTAATGTTCTTCTCCAAGATTGCAAAATTGGAACAGGTTCTCAAATCTTATCTTTTGTAGTAGGGACTAGCATGAAGTCGAATAATGACTGCCTCAGATATGACTAATCTTTAGACTAAGAAAAACCAGTATTTAGTTTGTTACTTGTAAAACATCCAAGTAATAGCTGAAGTAATGCCTTCTATACAAATCATAGACACAATTACAGCGTGTCTGACAAAGTTAGTATAAATAAAAGGTGATCTACCTCATGTACATTGATGTGCTAAGTAAGCATGCTGATCAGTTGTGTTCCACGGTAATTTTGCATGTAATATCCAGGAGATGACTGCATCTCAATTGTCAATGCTAGCTCCAATATCAAGATGAAGAGGATCTACTGTGGACCTGGACATGGAATCAGGTACCATCTTTAGTTGACATTAAGCTCTTAGAATTTGCTGGTGCAATTAACCCAAAAGGATCTAGCAAAAATGGCAGACTATATATGATCACACTTTAAAGTTTAGAGAACTGTAACTGAAAATTAATTTTCTCTGTTACTCATATTGGTGCAAAATTATTCTATTTAGCATTGGAAGCCTTGGAAAAGACAACTCCACTGGCATAGTCACGAAGGTCGTCTTGGATACAGCATTCCTCAAGGAGACTACCAATGGCCTCAGGATAAAAACCTGGCAGGTAATGCTCAACATTCTGCTGGCTAATAATATAATACCCGTACTTTGTAATTGGAAAAGGATAGGAACGGATGAAACTAGGAAAGAGACTGCCATAACCTTCCAAGTGACACAATAACCATTCACAATGGCTATTATAAGATTTTTATTTTTCGTGTCAAACATAGAATTGGATTCCTAATTTTTCTACCAACAGTCATAGAACATGAAATTGGAGTTCTCTACATGCTGCTGCATGTTCATAGAACATGTTCTAGCAAATCGCACTTAGAGCTATGTGAAATCTAGCAAATTGCGGTATGTCTGAATCCCCATGGGATCAAGATGGCATTGAATTTCTTTCACTCTGGTGTTCTGGAATAGGGAGGTTCTGGTTATGTTCGCGGAGTAACTTACCAAAATGTGAGGATGGAAGATGTATCAAACCCCATCATTATTGATCAGTTCTACTGTGATTCTCCAAAAGCTTGTCAAAACCAGGTACTATTCTCCAAGTTCCCTTTCATCAAATCTAAAATCTTTGTCATTTGGATATCGATCATATTAATTAGAAAAATGTATATCATAAAATTGTCATCCAATCATGAATCTGACAATTATGATTTCTTGTGTATATTCTTGGTTTGTCAGACGTCAGCTGTGAATATAAGCCAGATCGTCTACCGGAACATTAGTGGAACTACAAAGAGTGCAAAGGCCATGAAATTTGCTTGCAGTGACACACATCCATGCAGGCACATAGTCCTTAGCAACATTAACTTGGAGAAGAAAGATGGCACTGTAGAGACATACTGCAACTCTGCCCAAGGCTTTGGCTATGGAATTGTGCATCCTTCAGCTGACTGCCTATCTTCCAATGACAAGGAATATGTCTTTATCAATCAGGAAGAAGATGTTGAAGATGCAGGAACCAGCAGAGAGCATATTGTTCACACTGAGCTCTGAGTTTGACTTAGCTCCCTATTAGGACTCAAATAACAACACCATAGTATACCAAACCGGGTAAATGGATTTTAGGGTCACCCCTCGAAATTTCTCAAGGGAAGTTTGAGGTGCCCAAGATAAATCTCAAGGTAAATTCAACATGTTATATGATCATATAGTTATAGCATACGAAAAGCTTTGTGGAACTAATTCAGAGAAAACAGAAAGGATTTGTGTTGTGCGGTTACTACTGGATAAAAGAATTAACAATTTTAAGAATACTAAGTTATATATTGTTTCACAACTTGGTGGTCACCCAAGGTTTCTTGGCTTTTATTATCAATCATCTTTGTGGGTGTTGGCATTACAAAAAATAAATGAAGAAAAAGCAAAGAAAGATTTACTGCTGATCTCCACATATACAGCAAGCAAGAAAGAGGGACTGATCCAAACAGAAAATATCACAAACTTGAGGAAAAAAAAAATGGTAATATTACAATATTTTGATCTATTAACAAAGAAAATTCTCATGATGTCATTGTTTTATTTTCTGGTCTATGATCTTTTTTGGAGCTGGCCCATGAGAAAATTGTTCAACTATTATGGTTTTTATTTATTTGCAATGATTCTCACCACCATGACCAAATGTGCGAGGCAATAGTCTACGCAATAATTCATCTTTTATGCATTAATAGTTGGTAGAAGTACCGAGAAACAAAGCTGTGTTTCTAAAATTGGAAAAGCTGAATGAGAACAATTACAGACAAGTAGGGGACCTCTGAGGCATTCGACTCCACTCCATAGAAAGCGATACAATTCATAAACAGGCAGATTATTTAAACCCATTGTAGAACAATTTCTACCTTTCATATAAAATAAATAATAAAAATCTCTCCTTTTCTATTAGTTTAAGTTTTTGAAACAAGTGATAATTTTACATAGTATCAAAGCAGAAGTCCTGAATTTGAATCATGACTCTACACTTCACCAATTAATTGAATATTTCACGTGTTAGGCCTCTCATTAAAAAGAGTCTCACCCACATATGAAAGGAGTGTTAATATATAAAATAAATACTAAAATCTACCTCTAACACGAAGAATTAGAAAACACAAAGTTATAATGAACCATTCTCTGTTGGATTTCCTTTGTTTGCAAAGTGACAAATGCGTCTTCTGTAGAGCAATTTGTGTAGTACAAGTGAGTGGTCCATGTTGTGAAAAAACAATAACAATAAAGTGAAAAAGTAATATGAATGAGAAAACAATCACACATGACACAAAATTTATGTAGTTCGGCAAATTGCCTACATCTACAAGAGCTGCAGAGGATTTATATTACTGAGGAATCACACACTACAATGATAGGGCGATTACAGTACGCCTACAATGTTCTACAGTACGGCCATATGATATAATAATCATATATATAATCAAACGGCAGAAAAAACTCTAGATCCGTGTAAAATACATATTCACTCGAGCAGCGTGTTGAGCGCGCGTCGAGCGAACTTCCTTCCCGCATCCGTTCGAGCTCACTGTCGAGTTAACATCGAGTTTTTAACTCTGTCTGACTTCACTCGAGCGGCCAATGCCTCCACTCGAGCCGTGTGGATTAGACTCCACAATACTCAACAATTCTCCCACTTGGAGACTGGTACACTCGCTGTATCGACGTCTTCATCAAACATGATATCTTCCACCTCTGTAACTCACTGCCCCTGTCTTCATGCTAGAAGACCAACTGAAGTTGCGCACAACTTCAGTTTCTCAAGTGTAACACCCTTTGTCAACATATCAGCAGGGTTCTTGCTTCCACATATCTTCTTAAGTAACAATTGTCCGTCATCTAACAATGATCGTATGAAGTGATACATGATCTGAATGTGATTGGTCTTGGAATGAAATGCTAGATTATTGGCAAGGAATATGGCACTCTGACTATCACTGTAGAGAGTACCTTTCTGATTCTTTTTACCCAATTCCTCCAAGAAGCCCTGTAGCCATATCATCTCCTTTGCAGCATCTGACACTACACTATACTCAACTTCTGTAGTAGACAAAGAAACTATTTTCTGTAGATTAGAACCCCATGACACTGCAGTACCACCAAGTGTATAAACAAAGCCATTGGTACTCTTTCTGCTGTCAATATCTCCAACATCAACATAGCCCTGCACCTTTAAGTTCTCTCCTGAACACAAGCAGGTTTCTGAGGAGCCCTTTAGGTACCTCAAAATCCATTTCACTGCTTCCCAATGTTGCTTGCCTGGGTTACTCATGTATCTACTCACAACTCCCACTACATGGGCAATATCCGGTCTTGTGCAAACCATAGTATACATAAATGAACCAATAGCTGAGGCATAAGGAACCTTACTCATATAATTTTGTTCCTCCTTTGACTCAGGTGACTAATTCTTGCTGAGTCTAAAGTGACTGCCAAAGGGTGTGCCAACTGGTTTGGCCTTGTCCATATTGAACCTGCTGAGTACCTTTTTTACATACTCAGTCTGTGAGAGTCTCAATGTACCTCTGACTCTATTTCTGACAATTCTCATGCCAAGGATTTGCTTTGCAGCTCCCAAATCTTTCATTGCAAAGTGCTTTGACATTTGCTTCTTCAGATTATTGATCTCATCAATACCAACCCCTGCAATAAGTATGTCATCTACATACAAAAACAGAATAATATAAGAATTTTCAAAGTGCCTGACATAAAAATAATGATCTGCCTGACATCTGATGTACCTTGCACTGTGCATGAAATTATCAAATTTCTTGTACCACTGTTTAAGAGCTTTCTTCAGGCCATACAAGCTCTTCTTCAGTCTACAAACTGAACTTTCCTTTCCCTGTACCACAAACCCCTTAGGCTGGTGCATATAGATGTCTTCTTCAAGGTCTCCATGAAGAAATGCTGTCTTCACATCTAATTGCTCAAAGAATAAATCTTCAGTAGCAACCATAGCCAGTATCATTCTAATGGTTGTGATCTTCACCACAGGAGAAAAGATCTCAGAGTAATCAATACCCTACTTCTGCTGAAAGCGTTTTACAACAAGTCTGCCTTTGTACCTCTTACTGCGATCATGCTCAGTTTTCATCCGGTACACCCACTTGTTGTGTAATGCCTTCTTCCCTTATGGAATTTTTGTCAACTTTCATATCTGATTCCCTAACAGGGAATCCATATCATCTTTCATGACCAGCTCCCACTTGCTAAAATTTTCATCTTGCAAGGTTTCTTCGTAACTCTGCGGTTCTTCACCATCTGTCAACAGAATATAATTCAAGGTAGGTGAAAAATACTGTGGAGGATGTATAGTCCTAACTGACCTACAAACTGCAACTGTAGGAGTGGAAGGCTCTGAAACTGCCTGCGGAATAATAGGAATGGGTGCACTGGACCCACTCTCCCCGTCACTCACATCTCATCACTGCACTGTGACCTCTGGTAGGTCATCTAATCTTACAAAGTCGGACTCCTGAGGAGCTACTTCAGAAGTTGTACTAGACTTATCCTTGTACATAATTTTCTCATTGAAAATCACAATTCTGCTTCTTATGATTTTCTGACCCTAATCATCCCAGAAACGATTGCTAAATGCTTCGTCTCCATAACCAACGAAATAACATTTCCTTGACTTAGTCTCAAGTTTACTACGAGTATCAGAATCAATAAGTATATAAGAAAGACAGCCAAAAGCTTTAAGGTGAGAAAATTTAACCTCTTTCCCGCTCCAAACCTCCTCAGGCAATCCACAATCCAGTGGAACTGATGATCCTCTATTTATCAAGTAAATGGCAGTACTGACTGCATCTGATAGAAAGTGGGTGGTAGTCCAGCGTGCAACCTCATGCTTCTAGCACGCTTATTAATAGTTCTGTTCATACGCTCAGCAACTCCATTTTGCTGTGGTGTCCTAGGAATGGTCTTTTCCATTCTGATATGAGAGCTGCACAATACTCCTTGAACCCTCCATCAATATACTCATCACCATTGTCAGACCTCAAACATTTTAGTTTCAGGCCTATCTCTGTCTCAATCATGGCCTTCAAAAAATACATCACATTAAATACATCACATTTATGCTTCAAAAAATAAACCTATACCTTCCTACTATGGTCATCAATGAACGTGAAATAGTAAAGAGAACCTCCAATAGATGCCACTGGGGAAGGTTCCCATACATCCGTGTGCACTAGATCCAGTTTTCTAGTTTTAGGCGTTCTACCACTTTTCAAGAAGCTGACTTTCTTTTGTTTCCCCATAATGCAACTTTCACACATATTGAGATCAACTGACTTCAGTTCTGGTAGCTTGCCTCTAGACAGAAGTTCTTTCATACCCTTCTGACTCATATGGCCAAGCCTACAATGCCACAAATCTGCTGTACTCTCTGCAACGATAGTAGCAATAGTGTTAATCAAACCAGTAGTCATATATAGTGTACCAGTTTTCTTACCACGAGCCAGTACCAATGCCCTTTTTGTGACTTTCCAGGTGCTATATGAGAACACTACTGAATGACTACATTTATCGAGCTGCTCAACAGAAATGAGGTTCTTCTTCAACTCAGGAATGTGTCTAACCTTTTGCAAGGTCCATTTGTTCTTGCCAGGGAGTGCAATATCAATGTCTCACATCTCCACTACGTTCAAAGCCTCTCCATCAGCCAAATACATCTTCCCAAAATTACCTGCAATATAGTTCCGCATAGGTCCCGATGGGAAGATGTATAGAAGGAAGCCCCTAAATCCAATATCTAGTCATCAAATAGACTATGAACTGCAGGCAATAATGCATCTTGTACTTCTTTAGTTACCACATTAGCACTATCATTTTCGATTTTCTAAGGATTTTTACGGTTCTTCTCTATGTGGCCAGCTTTGCCACAATTCCAACAAGTTGCCTGCTGACCAGGCCTCAATTTGCTCTTACCCTGTTCTTTGATTTTGACCTTCCTCTGTTTGAGTTCCTATTTTGTGTTCTCCCTCGAGAATCAACATTCAGTGCTGAACTTGAACCTGAGGTTTCACTTGAATCTTTCCTTTGCACCTTCTCAGTCAAAATCAAATCACGAATATCATCATATTTCAATTTAGATTTACTAGCAGAATTACTGACAACCATTCTCATGACTTCCCAACTATTTGGCAGTAGAGCCAATAATATCAGTGCACGTATCTCATCAACAAATTCGATTTCAACAGACGACAGTTGATTTGTGATAGTATTAAAATTATTCAGATGGTGTGCAACAGATGTACCATCTGCCATATTCAAATTGAATAACTTTTTCATTAAATGTACCTTGTTATTCGCTGACGGCTTTTCATACATACCTGACAAAGCCGCCATGAGATCCGCACTCGTCTTCTCCTTGATGACGTTGTGTGCAACAGATCTCGACAAGGTTAATCGAATAACCCTTAGAACCTGTCGATCCAACAGGTTCCAATCAGCCTCATCCATCTTTTCGGTCGCTTTCCCAATAGTGGAAGATGGAGTTTCTTCCCATAGAGGTAGTCCTCTATCTGCATCCTCCAGTAACCAAAATCCGTGCCATCAAACTTCTCAATCCCCGATACCTTCACTTCATCTCCAGCCATCGTTTTCCCTCAGACCTGAACATTGGCTCTTGATACCAATTGTTATGAAAAATGATGACAATAAAGTAAAAAAATAATATGAACGAGAAAATAATCACACACGACAATAGATTTACGTGGTTCGGCAAATTACCTACGTTCACAGGAGCTGGAGAGGATTTTTATTACTGAGAAATCACACACTACAATGATGGGGCGATTACTGTACGTCTACAGTGTTCTACAGTACGATCATATGATATAATAATCATATATATAGTCAAAAGGTGGAAAAAACCCTAGATCTGTGTAAAATACATGTTCGCTCTAGCGGCGTATCGAACGTGCGTCGAGCGAACTTCCTTCCCACATCTGCTCGAGCTCACTGTCAAGCTGACATCGAGCGTTCAACTCTGCCTGACTTCGCTCGATGGGCCAATGCCTCCACTCGAGCCGTGTGGACCAGACTCCACAGTACTCAACAGTCTAGACTCCAGCAACGTACTCTCTCTCTCTAGGACGTAGCTTCTCTCTCTACTAAGCTCTTCACTGCCTCATTCTCTAATAAAAAATATACTCGGTGAGAGTCTTGGATTGGAAGTCTCGAGTGTTAAATTATGAAACTTTGCATTTGAACGCTAATTTACTCGTTTTAATACTAAATTTTCAAAGTGGTGCCTACCTCTCCACGTGTTTGATTTCAGCTTAGAATATATTCATACTAGAAACATTGAATATTTTTCAGCATATTATATTAAATATAGGCAAATAAATAGAAAAAACTTTCAAATTTATTTTATCTCACCCGACCAACCTTGGGGATTCCGATCGAATGGTGAACATTTTGAACATGGCATTCTAATATATTTATAAACAGTTCAATTATGAAAATTGTTCGAGTACGAAATCTTCATAATAATGGCACCTAGTTTATGCTTCACATACTGTTCAAACTGCTAATAAACTGTTCCAACAGAAATAATCGACTATTTCTTAGCATATCCCAAATGTATGTCGTCATGCGTGGAAAAATTTCTCAGCTGTGTTCTGTCGCCTGACCCACCTTGAAAATTCCTTTCGAAACAATTTTATTTAATATATTGTAAACATATATACATATAAATATTTGTGAAAAACATTGTATTCTTATAATTAGTGATTTTCATAATTATTCTAGTATAGTTATATAGTCATAAATAATTGGACCGTACTACGTCCACTACTCCTAACGCCCGGTTGGAGCTACAGTTAGATATATAAGAGTTTTTTTGTTGTTGTTTTTTTATATGTATTTTTTTAACATTTTTAAATATATATTTTTAAAAAAAGCACAATATCATTAAAAAGATATTTCCTTAATCATGAAGTAAAAAAAATATATATATAAAAAAAAGTGAGCGGTAGTTGAAAGCGGTGACTATATCATTTTCCTAAATAATTAGTATAAGATAACTAGTACAATATAACTAGTATATTATGTTATAGTATAATATATTATAGCTAGTATGTATATATATAATATTATAGTATAATATAAACATACTATACTATAAATGGCAATATATATCGTTAGAGTATTAATTGTTCGAACAAAGTATACGCCTGTTGGAATGTACTTGGGTCCTCTACTGTTTGAATGCTCATAATTTGTTTGAACAGCCAAAATCCCACTATAGACTATTCAAAGGTAATTAGTTACACATTCGAAAAACTTATACACTTGTTTGAACGTACCTAGGTCCTCAATAGAAATGAATCATCGTAGTTTATTCTGGAAACTTCATACATAAACGGTTTGAACATGATATTTTTTATTTGAACTAATAAAATACTTCTATATCACATGTTAATGTTGTGTTTCGCATACTTTTGGGCTGGGCTCTCAACAACTCGGGTTTTCGGTCTTGGGCCTGCAAACACAAAGAGAATACTGTGAGACGGTGGCTAGGGACTCTCCGATGCCAAAGTCAGTATCGTCTTAGAGTTTAGTACAAGAAAATAGAGAGTCCAGAGAGAGTTTCCAGTACTTGGGGATTGCTTTTTATACCTGATTTCTAAGGTCAAACACCCATACCCTGTGTTAGGGGGGATATGTCCCCTCATCATTTTTTTTAGTCAGGTACCTTTAATGCAGCGTGGCTTCTGGAGTGGTGCAATTAATGCGATGTAGCTCTTTGCCCCATTCATCCTATAGATGCATGCCGTCAGGCTCTCCCTTCCTCATCCATCAGAGGATCAAGGGCTCCCCACTATTTGTGCCTTCCTGTTTGCTCAAAGCTATGTGGGATTGAGCTCCGTAGGGGGATGCTGAGGTGGCTTGTTCCTTCTTCCTTTGCGTTATGGTGGGTTTCTCGCGTGTTTCAGGTCATAGGTCAACTTCTGCTCCAAGGTCAGGGTCCTCTGATGGGTCGATGGACTGCCCGACACTCATTTGGGCCCCTTTCGTATTTGGGCCTGTGCACTAGGCCTCTGGCCTGAGGGAAAAATCCCCTACATCATGTTTAAACAATATAACATCCAGTTCGAACGTACCTGGGTCCTTGACAGATGAAACATTATAAGTTCATAACGTATTATGCAAACTTAATTCATGAATATTCAACCGTTCAAATAATCACATTTGGTTTGAACATCTAAAATAAATTATATTAAAACATTCAAATTGAAAAATACTAGTTTGAACATGACTTTTTGGAGACATAAGACCTAGTTTTCAATTTGAACAGTTCATTTTCACAAACACCGTTCAAAGCCACCATTGTCGTTCGCCACCACTCTTAGTCTTCGTCGTAGACTAACAATTGGCTGTCATCTAAGAGTTATGTACCACCATCCTTGTCTCTATAGGCTTGAAACTAGGGCTGTTGTGTGCTGAAAATGAGGTTGGGATTTCAAATTGGATTTGACCTATTTTTGGTATTTTTCGGCTGCCACGCATGGCGTTTAGCCTTATAAATGATTAAGTGAGGTCTAGACTTCACTCCATGTTGATTTGTATGTTTAAAACTAATTATTTTTTATGAAGCGTTGGTTTTTACAATGGCCGAGTCAACTAAGTCATTGATCATTGATGTTCATGCCTGGGGTACCATCATTTGAACGGCATAAAAAATGTTCAAATAGTTTTTAGCCAAATAGTCATTTTTCCAATTCAAACTTGTCACCATACGTTCGAACGCAAAAAACTGAGTCAAATATTTATTTGAATCAATTTGACTCGATTCAAACAGATAAACAATAGCTCGAGGAGTATCTCATACACAAGTTTCAAGGCCATATGATGATGTTGTTCGAACCACATATTTATTTTTCGAATGAAATTAAACCATTGGAACAAGGCCTCGTTATTGTTCGAAAGGTTTTATTTAACATTCGAATAAGCTAAACGTTAGTTTGAATTGTATATTTTTTATTCGAACAATTCTCAATATAACATAATTACAATTTCCTATTTTATTGATATTTCTTATTTATTTCTTTTATGAACACTGAATTAATGGCATACGTTGGAAGAAAACGCGGGAGGGAGGGGTAAATTAACAGTGAAGCTAGTGAGCCAAGGAGGTCGATATTAGTTGAGCGAGAAATCATTATAGAAAACTTTTGTGATTTTGTCTAGGAAGGAAGGAGTCTATCTTCCATAATCAGCAATAGCGGTTGGGTTTGGCCTGTGAGCAGAGGGGGGTGGCCTATCCTGATATGGTCAGTGAGTTTTATTAGGCCATATTAGAGATGTGGGCTAATGAGGACTCATTCACGTTGGTTATTCGAGAAGTCAGTATTTCTATCTAAGAGACAGTATCATTGAGTTTCTAGGGGTCCCCCGTGAGGTGGGTGCATACCCTGCACAATAATTGACTATAGGGATAGACGATGAAGATGCCATCAAGGATGAAGCTCCAGTAGAAAACGATCCTGCTCATGATGAGATTTTTCTATTGATGCATGATGATTCAGCTCCTTCATATGATGGTACCAAGGTCATCATACAGGTTGATTGTTGAGCCTTTTTTCATATGGTGAATATGATTGTCTCACACAACATCAATTCGAGGAAACACAAGACAAATTTTGGCATCGAATGGGTTCAATTTATGTTACGAATAGCATGAGGAGAGCCAATTGATCTGACAATATACTTCCTCATCTGCATTCAATCTGAGTCATGGTATTTGATTAAAGTAGTCTATCATATGCATTGATGATCTCTATTCTCCTAGTTAATTATGGGGTTGATGTACTATTAATAGAATGGAGGCAACCACAAATCAAACTCCTTAACAAGATCACTTTCAGTAAGAATGAGGGTCAGTTGCAAAAGGCTAGTATTAATGTTGCAGACGCATGCAGTACTGGCACAGAGCGTGATCCAGCTCCTACGGATGCTGGTGCTTATACAAAGGTTGTAGGGAATACTACCAAGGAGATGTGATCCCTGCTTGAGAAGTATCGCACACTTTTGATCCGAACATGGAGAGGATCATTGAGAGGATCACTGCGCCCATCACGGTCCAACTACGAGAGATTGAGGGATACATTACTATGATGCAGGAGGACCTGGATAATCTTACACAGTAATATTATTTTGTATCGAACATTGTCACTTTAAATTCTATATCATTTTTATATTTTAAATATAGCTAGCTTGCTTGTTATAAAAAATCAACTTTCTTATTTTGCTTACCATTTGGCAATATAAAAAATGAGTTTCCCTAGAAAGAAAACTTTTTTTAATTGCAAATTTTATCTACCATAAAAGAATCGTTAACTAATTTTTGAATTAATTATATAAGTTTTCTAGGAAGGCATTTATGATGCATTTTAATTTACCATAAATAATAAATCCGTATAATTAGATTTTTTATTTTTAAAAATGATGATTAATATAATCAAATAATTATTATTTTTAAATATTTGAATGCATTTCAATAAATTTCTATAACTAAATTTATTTCTATTTTCTACGTCACCTTTCGAACCAATCTTATGGGCATTTGAATGGTTTATAAATCCGTTCGAATGTAAAGTTGCTGTTCGAACAAGATAGCAAGCATCCCTCACTAAATTTATTTATAACTTCCCACCAATACAATCGTATGAATGATTGACTCTACATTCGAATAGAAAATTCTACATTATCGAACAATCTCAAACTTTATTCAAATAAAAATCATATGTTCAAAAGATTTCTAACCCTCCCCTACCACAATTGTGTATAATTTCCCTTATTCAAATAATTATGTCAACATTTGAATATGAAATACCATACTGTTCAAACGAGATTGGGACCCTTTGAATGGTTTTCTTTTTTGAGACGCTATATTTCGTCTTAGAAACTGTAGTTCGTCTGTTTGAATGAGTAAAAAACCGCTTTTATATTTTGAGAAGAAATTTAATTTTTGTCTCAAATAATTACTTTTAAGGATGATTCATCCTTAAAAGATTTCATATCTACAAATCAAATTTCTTGCTATGAATAAAACAAAAGTTTCAATGAAATACAGATAGCAACCATATTTGCATTAATTTTCCCTTTACGTACGAGAAAATTATATAATTTTCACAAAATTCCGGTCTCTTTTACCATATCATGTACAGGGTCATTGAGGACAAAATCCCACTTACTCACTGTTACTATGCGCATACATGAATAATTCTCATCTTAGGTTTAGATAGCCAACCGTTTCTCTAAGCTGGATTCGTACCAATGGTACTTGAAAGGACTGCCATCTGATCATAACCAACAAGAAAGAATTTGCCACTTGAATAAAATCTAATGGCGCATGTGCATGCACAGTTTCCAGTACAAATCTTGATAAACTAAAAGGAATATGATTTACACAATATTTTTAACAATATATTTTACAATCATGTGCTAAATTAGGAGTATTTTTGTAAAATGCCTTATAAAAATAACATTATTTTATAAAAATATTTTTATCTTACAATATTGTTATAAAATGTATTGTAAAAATATGCTGTGTATCATTACTTAAACTAAAATTGCATGCTCGTGCACTCTGTCCTGAATATATATTGTATTAATTGCCTCAGATTTCTGGTTACTGTTCATCATGTACTGCTGTGGCCTGTGGGTCAAGAATCATAGAAAATGTCTCTGATCAGATCTTGGAATGCAGACCAAGTTAGAGGAGGAAAATCTAAGAAGAAGAAGAAACACAAAAAGTCTCTGAAATCTCTTGTCCTGGCTCTGAAATAACCACGAGGCTAGGCAAACTTTAGGGATTCAAAGAGATCCGTGATATTGTTATTATATATTTGGTTGGATGGCTTTTTGTTTGGCATGCAGGAATTCATGAGGCTGATGTTATGCAGACAAAGTAGTGGAGGACAGATACACTGCTGCATTTGGGCGTCTTTCTGATCAATCTAAGAAAAAGAATCAATTGGGATCACACACATCAGCAAAAAAAGAGTCTTCCAGCCAACAGATCAAAAGTTCACATGCCTCGATCAAGAACAGTATGAATGTCCAATCCAACAATTAATGATAGATTAACATCAGCGGCAAATTACACCAATCAGATTCAGGAACCACCTCATGTACAGTAGTACTGCATGGCCCAGGGAAGCTTCAGAATCTCAGATATTGATCATGAAATGCAATATATATATATATATATTGTTCTTTCCCATGCATGCATGTGTCTCTTTAAGTTACTGTAATCATGTTTCGTAGCTCCACATTTTAGAATGATCCGTGGCCACTTGTTTACAAGTTAATTTACTATTTCTAGGGGGCAGTTGAAAAACTTGAAACTTTTCCCACTTGAATGCAATTATAGGTTATTGGTGATGTGGAAGTTTGTATGGTCAATATTTCTCCTCAGCAGGAGTAAATACTAAATAGGGTTAGAATCCATGATCTAGTCCTATGAAAATATTTTGAAAAAATGTCCCATAATATTGTTAAATACTTGTGCATTATTTAAGGTACGTACTTCTTAAGTGCCTCTTCATTTCAAAATTAATTTCAAAATTTCTTAGAAAAAAAAAATAATAACACTATTTCTTTATAGGAATAATAACAGTACTATTTTAATGTTGCTATGTTCTCAAAAATTAAATTCATGTACTGCTACTGTAATAGATAAGGACATTGAATATGACAACATTATTCCAAGTTTCCAACCGATCTAATTAATTAATTAGGAAAACCAACTTGGTTTTAGGTCATGTGATGGATGTAACCATGGAATATCGATCCAAAAAGCATGAAGCTTTTCATGCCTTTGTTGGTTACTGAAACATTTTCACAGATTAATAATGCAGCAGCACAAGAAACCCTAATATTATATATATATATATATATATATATATATATGTATGTATTGGATGCATGAGGTTCACGAGAGGACACAAAGTTCACGAGCACATAAGCACAAAAAGACGGCTAAGAAGGTCGTAGTCGAAGACTCGAAAGCCCTTCTTCTTGTTCTTGCCAATTATTTGCATTGGTAATTAATTAATAGGTAAAATTATTTTTTAAAATTTATTTTAATCATAAAAATGAAACACAATAATTAAGAAATATAATATATAAATATATATATGGGAGCTGTCCCATGATATTTAAATTCCAATATATATTAAAAGACATATATTCATGTAATCATACTTCATTTTTTAGGTATATGTATTCGACCTTATTTGAAGCAGATAATATTTAATTCCATTTCTATCATACTTAATATATATATATATATATATATATATATTATAATGCTTACGTCTCCCGAAACAGACTAAAAAACAAAGAACCTCGTACGTATGCAACAGATAGACAGCTTATTCACGACGTACAACAAATTATCAATTAGCATCATATGCATATAAATATTTCCTTAATCTGAACTGTTTTTCCAGAAAGAAATTATACGGTAGATCAAGTTGATCATCTGTATTGCTGAGCAATTAAGCAGCATCCTCTTCCATTGGTAAGAGTACTAATCCTAGATATATAATAATCAATTGTGTAACTATTATTAAAATATTATTATTATTTTTTATATATGTTTGATATTTATTAACTTTTTTTAAAAAAGAGTATGCAGCACTTAAGTACTCTATTACTGCAAATATAATTTTTCACATATATATATAAACATGAGTTTTGCTATTCATTATTCTTACATAACACACGGCACAGTTATTTTAATTTTTTTTAATTTTATTTTTTTTAAACTAATTAATTTCTTCTACTTATTATCCATATACCATATATTTGATAAGAGAAAAAAATAATTTATAATATATGATGTAAGGATAATAAATACAATTTTCATATAAATACAGAGGTCATTTTAACACTAATACGCAATGGAAAATGACATAAATTTAACTTTTTTAACAATTCCATTTTAAACGATACATTTTTATAAAAAGATAATCCTAGAGTCTTAGAGTGTGTAATTCACTTGTGTTACTTTTAAAAAATATATGATTTATTATTAAAAAAATAATATTTTTTATATGACTATATGAGTACTAAATTTATTCTTTTTTTTTTTTTTAAAGATAGTACACAAGACTTATATGTCTTAAGATTGTAAATTTCATTTTTCTTTATAAAAATAACCTCGTTACTAAGATGTGCAAAGTTCAGATTCTCTTTAAAAAAAAAAAGAAAAAGAAAAATTTGATTCAACCTTATAAAAAATTTATTTTTTTAATAATACACGCTATTTAGTATACAAAAATTACACAATATTTCAAAACTACATATAAAATTATCTTTTATAAAAATATTCACAATTTAAAATAAAGTTACATAAAATCCTTAATCATTAAGTAAAAATAATTAAAAAAAAAAATTTTGTGACCAGCGGTCACTTTAAGGGGATGGGAAGAGGGCACACAAGAATTTTCCTAAAAAGAATATATGGGATCATTACTCATGATGTACATTGCACAGTTACCAATAGTACTATTTCTAGTCCAAACAATAATGATAACAAATTTTTTAACCTTTTCGGGTTCCATTTGAAATTCCCACAGACAAAAACTTAGGATCAGAAAAGGAAGAGAGAGATTAAAAATTTTTTTTTGATGGCAAAACTTGAGGACAAGGGTACGGGTGGAGTGGAGGGATTAAAGAGTGAAAAAGATCAATCTTGGTTGGTGATGAAAATAAAGTGTATCTCCTCACAGGTCGATCATCCAGCCTCATCAATTGCATGATAGGAAAAAGTTACTACCTCGTTAATTTGAGTTTATTTTTATTTTTACCTTGATTATTTATATATTTAAATATTTTTTATTTAATAATTAAAAAAATAATTTTTTTGCATATTGGTATGTTTTTTTATTTTTTTTAAATATTTAAATATGTATAAAAAAAAGAAAAAAAAAAGTAAAACTTGTACTATATATATTTTAAAAAAAACTTATTTTTTATTTATATTTTTATTAATTAAATTATTCTATTTATTATCTACAAATCATATATTTATTATAAAAATTTTTTTTTTAAAAAAAGTATAGTATAGAGATGTTAATCAGACTTATTCTACTTTGTTAACGTCGATGTTGTTGGCATGTTGTTGTTGAAAAGCTTAGAGGTCATCATGTGCTAGCATTCCATATTTTTCTTGGACTTAGCGTGGGTGCATAGGTGTCGGTCAATTTTTCATCTCGTTTTTCAAGGAAGAATAAAATAATTAAAAATACCTCAACACGCCAAGAGCATGTGGCTCAGATGGCATGAGACTCAACCTCCATAAGAGAGGTCTTGGATTCGATCCCCTCCCCAATCCCCAATATCAAAAAAAAAAAAAAAAAAGAAAAAAAAAACACCCAACACATTAGTAGACTACCTAAACTACTGTGAGTATGTGATATTAGGTAATTTCAGTTGTTAAGCTTTGATATTCATCATTTTTTACGTATTATATACCATTTTTATTTTATTTTATTCTTTTTAATTATATTTATTGAATTTTTTTACTTATCATTAATATAAAAAACTATGTGAAGATTTTTTTTCCTTCTATAATAATGTTTTGAGTTTCAAAATGATCCAACAATTGTGGGTTGGTTTAGACACTTTGCTAACGGTAAAAAAATATATATATATATAATTAATACTTGAGATTTTGGTTTTTAATTTTTATATAATTAATACCTTAAGTTTATTAAACTCTACGAGAGATCTGCGTTAATCTTTTATTGAAAATTTAACGGCAGGCATGTATTAGTCTTTGATTAGCTAACATGTGATTTCAATAACCATGTCAGCTAATAAGAGACTGACATGTGACACACCGATGTAAGTCATGTCAATCATACTGTTAATTTTACCGTTAGAAAATTAAGAAAGGTTTTGAATTGAGTGAAAATTTATATATTAATTTTACAATTAACCTTATAAAGAAATATATATATATATTATCCATCAATATTTATTTATTAATTTTTCATTATTTTATAATGTGATATTAATTAATTGGTAAACATGATACGTAGTCTTTTAATTATTGTATGAGTATTTAATAAAAGAACGATGAGTAACATTGCTAAACTGACATGGATATTCAGTGCTTAAATGTATTATTTTTGTGAGGACACTTAAGAGAGAGTACGTTCCAATCTCTCACCCCAATGACTCAAGAAGCTTCAAAGCTCCTCATGTGGCCTTTTGAATGCTGCATCGCAATGATCTTTTCTGTAATTCTCTGTTTGTCTTGTCTTTATTTTTTTGCTTCTTAAGGTCATACTGTACTCTTCACAGGAATTAATTAAACATGTGATGTGCAAGAAAGCAAGCTATATATATATATATGTTCCTAAAACGTCTTTTGTTTATGAATTAAATTCCTATTATTTGAAATGTAGGACACTTAGCTTGTACGTGCTCTTTATATATATAGATCATATACCAAAACCATGGGCGGATTGAGGTGCCTAGCTGTACATTGTTCCCTACAAGTACCTGATCTGAAAAGAATCTGAAAAGAAAAGAAAGTTTGAAAACCCTCGTCACCATTTGTTCTCTTGAAGACAGTTAGCTTCTGTTACTTTTTGGCCTCTCTTTCTCTCTTTCTCTATCTCTTCTGCCAACAAGAATTTTATATATATTTTTCAATTGGGTGGAAGAAAGGGGAAGTAGAAGAGGAGGAAAATACGATACCAGTAGATAGCCTCAAGTTTGTTGATAGGCATAGATATAGATAGATAGGTATATGGGGATGGGATGTAAAAGACAAAGCCAAAACAAGAGCAAGCCCGTGAAGTGGCTGCATGTGATCTTGTAGAGCTGTTATAATCAGTGCCGGCTCTTGACACCTTATTAAGAGCCCCCACTCACGTGCCTCCTTTTTGGATTTTACATCACATTCTCCATTATCAGTGGTAGCTGTACATGTAAAATATATGTTGTGCAGCCTTGAAACTATGGAGGAAAGCCATATAAATTTGGAAGGAAGGAAGATAGATCAGGAAGAGGAAGTTATAATGAAAGAAAAGATAAAAGATACAAATAAATTTGCATGTTAGTATTCAGGACACTGCACTCTTCACACTAGTAACATGATACGAAGAGTACTGTATTCTTCACCGATGTGATTGAATTTTTGTATATATGTATGTGCGTATATGAATTTATAAAGATTAATATAGAGTGACCAATTAAGAACAGTGGATACCAAAATAGACACAATTTGGCATGAAGCAGAGTTGCCTTGAATGGGAAAGTTTGGCATATTTTGATCATTTATTACAAAAAAATCGACACCTGGCCAAATGGGACACACTGGTGAGCTATAAACAGATCAATTTCATCCAAAATTCACAGAAATGCAAACAGTTCATGTGATTAATAAACGAGGAGCCAAAAAAAAAAAAAAGAAAGAAAGAAAGAAAGAAAACACCAAGGAAGAATGAAACGTAAAAATGCCACCAACTACCAATATATATTTTGGCTTATGCCTGCACAGTCTTTTCACCATAACCTTGAAGACTTCGCTGCTTCCTATTTATACCCCAAACCACCACTCATTTTGGCTATCTTCAGTAGCCCTCTCTCTCTCTCTCTCTCTCTCTCTCTCTCTCTCTGGTCTACGTTTATGCCAAACATGATGACTGGTTTGAGCTTCAGAAGCCTCGCATTAATGCTTCTCATTGCTTTCATACTTTGGTCATCAAATTTTGAGACATGCAATGCAAGAAGAGGTAGGCATTGGAGGCACAGCAGAACTAGTAGCGCTGCCTCTCTGTCTAAGAAGAAAGGAAAGAATCCCAGCAATGGAAACCACCACTATAGTCCTGGAGGATCAAAGCCGAAACCTCCATCTCAAAAAGCTCCGGCCAGCTCACCTCCACCTCCCATACCAGAAGAAAACATCCCATCAAGCCCCCCGCCGCCGCCGCCGCAAAAAGTTTACAATGGTGGCGGCCATACTGCTGCCACCAGCTTTAACGTGCTTGATTTTGGTGCCAAGGGTGATGGAAGCACCGATGACACACAGGTGATTCTCCAATTCTAACATAATGGGAAATTAATAAGAAAAATGGGGAGAAAGAGTCTTTTGGTGCTTGGCATTAAGTAGTTTCATGAAGGGATTTACATTAATCTTTTAATATGATTACAAAGTTTTCATTTTTTCTGCAAAAAATGAGGGGACACAAGAACTACTTATATGGAGTTTTTAATAAGAGAGGAATATGATCCACTACAAAAAATTGAACTTTTAAGGACGAGTTTTTTTTTAAAAATGAAATCCAAATGTAATACTAAAAACAGTCTGAATTTCATTACAAAATATTTCATGAATTCGCAATGATTTTAAAAGTCATTATCAATACAATAGAATAATACGAACGTATATATAGTATATAACATTTTTTCCGAATTAAAGCATAGAAGTAGAAAAATGTGTGCTAAACCATATATAGAAGAGGGTGACAAAAATTTGGTGTGTTATAACTATTAATTGTTGGTGGAAGAAGGCTAATCATGTCGTGCTGTTTAGATAAGGGATAAAAGTTAATAATTAAATAAAATATTATTATTATTATTTTAAAATTTAAAAAATTAAATTATTTATTATATTTTATATAAAAAAAATTTAAAAATTATAATAATAAAATAAAATAAAATATTTCGTATCCAACCCGGCATAAGCCAAAGAAAGAATTCGAGATACAAAAGAAGTAACTTGGGCCCCACCTAACCAGACAGGTGGGACCCAAGCAAGAAAAAGAAAGGTGTCCGGGTCCCCCATCTATATTCTAAGACAGTTTGAGTTGAGATTCCAACAATTACTGCAACTGCAGATCAGAAACGAACACCAACTGTTTGTTTATGTGGTCGTACTATGTGATGTGATTCACAAGTATCTCAGTAAAAAAGAAAGAAAAAGTAAACAAAAAGATATTGGCTTTCTAATAAAAGTAATGGTGAAATTGTTACTATGCATCGCAGGCATTCCAAGCATCATGGGCAGCTGCTTGTAAAGTAGAGGCATCAATGATTATGGTTCCATCAGAATACGAATTCCTTGTAGGACCCATTTCCTTCTCTGGTCCTTACTGTCAAGCAAACATTGTATTTCAGGTATGTATCCTCCTAATAATTTTCTTTTGACAAACTACATGTTTAGTAATAAAACTGCTAAGCATATCTGATAAAAATAAATTTATAAATTCATATAAATTTATATAATAGGTTAGATAATAATTAATTTGTATAAGTTTTAAATAGATAAATTTCGTATAAAACTTCATAAAAAAATGTAAAAAAAATATTTTTTATTAGTGAGATTCACTTTTCTACAAATGGTATATACGTGACTTATCTATTTAGAATATGTACCTAATATTACTCTTTTATAAAATTTCTTTGTAATGAAAGTATCTCTTAAATTTTAATATATGAAAGTCAGTGACAAAATAAACACTATCGGTCTATATATTGATGACATGGCAAGATTTAATTTATATAAGAATTTTAAAATTTGATATGCCAGACACATCAGGCGCGTCTCTACATCGACTTAAATACATTTTTTTGTTTCCAATTGCTTAGGTATATCTTAGGTCTCAATTGGGAACACTGATAATCTCACTTTATTTCATCTCAAAATTTTTCTTAATTTCATTTCAAAACTTCACTCAAATACAAACAATTTTCAATTTCAAGTTTCTATTTTTTCATTTAATCATTATTTGATCATTATAACTTTTCAAATTTCTAAACAAAACACAAAAAATAATACAACTTTTTCAAATTTTAAAACAAAAATAAATTTAAAATATTATATTCTAATATTATTTTAACTTTATAATATATTTACTCAACTTTTTCTTTCTCATTTTCTAAAATTCAATAAAACATCTTAACTCAACTTATTTCATTACTATTCACAAATCATTTCACAACTATACACAAATTTCTTATCTGGTATTATTATAGAAAAATTATACTCATCATCTCCACACACTATACATAACTTTTTAATTATTATTTTTATCAAATATGTAGTGTATGGACGATGAGCAAACAAATTCACTTAGTCTATTGATAACTTCTCTAATATTGCGAGGAGAACCCTGAGAGAGACACGGGGTCTTTTTACAGTGAAATGAACAGTGTTTTTTTGGCATTTATAAATTAGAATGGGTCTAGTATTACCAACAAACAAATGCATGACCATTGATGATTTTGACATTTTCTCAGCTGGATGGTACGATCATTGCTCCCACAAACTCCGAAGCTTGGGGCAGAGGTCTGCTACAATGGCTCGAGTTCACAAAGCTAAGAGGAATTACCATCCAGGGTAAGGGCACCATTGATGGAAGAGGCTCAGTCTGGTGGCAAGACAGCCAATTTGATGACCCGGTTGACGATGAACAAAAACTCATTATCCCATTAAATAGCACTGTTGAAAAGAATCCACCAATGCCGGTAGCAATTCACTTCATTTCTCTTTCACTGAATTACTTCATGCATTATCTACCTGTAACTGATCATGATCATGCTTCTCCAACAACTGTGTGGCAGATAAGAGGCGAGCTTGGGAGGACAATGCCTAGCATCAAGCCAACTGTAAGGACCACTTCAAGACTTGACATTGGCAACATATACAGCTTGTGCACATGTCAATCCTTTAACTTAATTGTTGCATTTTCTTGCACAGGCACTGAGGTTTTATGGGAGCTTTAACGTAACCGTCACAGGCATAACAATTCAAAGTAGTCCCCAGTGCCACCTCAAGTTTGACAACTGCATGGGAGTGTTGGTCCATGATATTAGTGTATCATCTCCTGGTGACAGTCCCAACACAGATGGAATCCATCTGCAGAACTCAAAAGATGTTCTAATTCACAGCACCAACCTTGCTTGCGGTAATTAATCACTCCTAATTGAATAATTTTTTTTTTTTTTTTTTTTTGTCTTTTGATAGATGAATTACACAGTTGTGGGCCAACCATCGAGCAAGAATCAAGAATACAGCCTACGGAGCCAAAAGATGGGTTTACAAATATTGAAAGAACATAGAAATCAGTGACAGAAAATATTACACAAGAAGATAGATACCTGAAACAAGATTGTGCAAAACACAATACTATCCTGCCAAAGCCTTATCCATTAGAGCCAACAATCTCTGACCATTCACAATCTGACACATGGCTCCAGAAACTCTCCCATTTCAACCACCAATTATATGACGTTTTCTCTCCTAAATTAGTAGTGGACCATCCAATAGGGGATTAGATCTTGAACACGGATAACATGAAGACTTCTTTGTTGTTTTCTGCAGTTCTTTTGTCTTCATTAGCAACTATAACTTCTGCTCCCCTTTCCTTCACTTTGTTTATCTGTACTTAAATTGAGACCCGCCTAGTAACATAGCATGAACATTAAAAACGCGAACATTTGAGGAGGAAATGACAACCTTAAATAAAATTTAAAAACTCAAATCTTATACATAAACGATGGGTAAAGTGAGCAGGACCACTAAAGTTAAAATAAATCCGATGTTAAAAGCAAACTTTTATTTTTTATTTTTGTTAAAAAAAGAGTTGCCGAATTCTTATGATACGTGCAGGGGATGACTGTATTTCTATACAAACTGGATGTTCAAATGTATATATACACAATGTGAACTGTGGACCAGGACATGGAATCAGCATTGGAAGTCTAGGAAAGGATAGCAGCAAAGCCTGTGTCTCTAACATCACCGTTCGAGATGTCATTATGCACAACACAATGAATGGTGTCAGAATCAAGACATGGCAGGTATTGTTACCATTTCTGACTCTATATGACTAAAAAGTTCAAGAAGTTAAAATTAACAAAATCAAATTCTAGTTAAGAAGTCGGATCAGTTTTTTTTTTTTTTTCGTTTGTAAGGAACTCAAAATGCTTGAACCTCACTCCCTATGCCATATGCATAGGGAAGGAAAATATTCTTTTACCCAAAGACGGATAAAATTTTATAGAGGGATTCCTTTTTTTTTTCCTCTTCTTAAATAGATATCAACATGTAAATTCTGAATTAAAGAGTTTTAGCAATTTGTATAAACTAAAAGAATTTTTTAAAACCTATTATCATAACTTTGACCCAATTCAATATTAGCTTCCAGGATATCAGAAACTAAAGAACATGAGAACCTTGAGAAGACATTTTATTAATTCACTAAACTTTTTAAAGAAATTCCTCTCAGAATTTGGGAATTTTTAAGAATACAATCTGAAAAATTACCATACAATGCATGCCGTTACCAATGTCGGATACAAGTTACTCCTCTAATATTATTATTGAACTAGATCTGAGTTCCTTCAACGTCCAAGTTGTTACAAAAATCACATATAAACCAGCTATATCTCTTACACATGATCTGAAATGCTAAATCTGCAGGGAGGATCAGGCTCTGTCCAGGGGGTACTCTTCTCAAACATTCAAGTTTCAGAAGTTCAACTCCCAATTGTGATTGACCAGTACTATTGTGACAAAAGCACATGCAAAAACCAAACATCATCTGTCGCTTTATCAGGAATCAACTATGAGAGGATAAGAGGGACTTACACAGTCAAGCCCGTACACTTTGCCTGTAGTGACAGCCTACCATGTACAGATGTAACACTGACTGCCATACAGCTAAAACCGTTGCAAGAGGGCTACCACATGTATGATCCCTTCTGCTGGCAGACTTTTGGAGAGTTGATGACTCCTACAATACCTCCAATAGATTGTTTACAGATTGGAAAGCCATCCAGCAACCGGGTTCAATCCGATCACGATTCTTGCTGAACTCAACATTGTTATTTAATGGTACAGATAGTTGTGCGGTCGGCATGACTGCCAGACCCCTTTCACACCATTAGTTAGTTAGGTACAGCGTCTATGTTATGACAATCCTAGTTTATACAAATTCTTCTCTAGCAGCATTATATCAATTATAATTGTGAGAGTATACAGGCATTGCTTTTGTTTGGAGTCCCATATGGTGAATAAGGCTAGCTTGTTTGTTATAATAGATTGTCAAAGTCTGAGAAAGCAAACAAATTTCAACATCCCATTTTGAAATAGAATAATATCCTCTATAAAAATGCAGAATCATGTAAATCACTATAAAAAAAGAGCATACAAGGGCATGGGCACATTTCTGTAAAAATTATGTGTGAATAAGAACCACATGATTCTGAATCGATAAAGAGCACAAAAAGTAAGGAAAATTTGGTCTACCCATTGAATAACAACAACTAAAAACATCAAATATGGGGAAACTCCGGAGTTATAGCCCTAAAGGAAACGAATTCTCGAAGTATAGCACCAGCAAATTATTAGGGACTCTGGAATCAAGAACAGTAATCAACGCGCATAAACAATGGGTAAGAGTTATTTTAACCAACTATTTACACCAAAGAAAAATTATCAAAGGAGTGGGCTCAGGGATAAAGTGAATAAACTAAACTAAATCTAGCAAGATAAAGTACCCAACTCCTGGATCGAGAAGAAGATTAAGCGACATTTTCCTCTTTCACTTCTACGCAGGTCGATGCTTCAGTTTCTGTTCTCCATCTTAGGACAATGACGTGTCAGCTGGTTATTTGGAGGGTGTAAATCTCGAACCGGTTCCCCGAGTCTCTCATTTCTTTAAAAAAAGTCGAGTATTAATATTAATTTTTTTATAGTTAAAATTTAAATTAATATTATTTTTGATAAAATTTATTTTTTTATCAAACAAATTAGGTTAATATATATATATATTAATACATAATTATACTTATAACTATATTTTTCTTTCTAGAAAAGAATTTTGGTTTGTGTCTTGTACTAAAAGAACAGGACATATTCCTTTAAAGAATTAATGGTCAGAATTGTTTGTTAGTAACCCAGCAATTTAATAACTTTCATCTCTTACACGTCCAACATATTTCAGCCTCTCTAAATATTTATTCATTAAACATATTTATTCATTAAATATAATAGCTTGTATCAAATATATTTATATCTTTTAAGTTTATAATATTTATAATAAATAATATATTATATACTAGGACGTAATAAATAACCTAATAAATGCAAGTGTATTCTCATTGATATCTTTAAACTTATTTTTAATAAAATTTTTACAAAAAATTTATATGAGTAATGTTAGGTATATTTTAGAGTATAAATTTCACACACACACATATATATATATATATAAACGAGTTTTAAATTTAAAAATATGATTTTTTAAATAAATCTCAATTTTTTTTTATAAAGAAAATGCAAGATTTACACATCCCAAAATTAAAATTGCAAATATCATTTTTTAAATTAGAGAGGGATGAAATATGTTGGAAACTTCATATATGAAAGTTATTAAGTGACAATATGGAAGATTTTGATTTGATCAAAATGAGTGCAAGTGCACATTGAGAGAAAAAAAAATAGGAAAGAATTTGGAGGGCTAAGATTGCTTATTGGTAGCCAATCATGGCCATTAATTCTTTAACATGAGATTTCTTGTTCGCTTTGCACAGGAGCCAAACCAAACCCTCTAAAAAAAATATTTCAATCCCTCTTCTCATCAGGCAAGCTATCCTGAGACTATCAACAACTACAAATGAAATTTTGACACGTCAGCAATCCTCGTGTAAATCCTATAAGTCATATTATAGGAAAGTAAAATACAGTGCAAAATTTCTTTCGAATGCTTAAACCCAGAGACGGAATTGGGATTTGGTATCTAGGAAGCGATTGGCAAAGCATGCGATATGTATCAGCATAAGCAATATGTATTTTTTACACGTGATTATATAAAAATAATAATATATTATAAAATTATACAATTATTCTCAGTTTGCTCATATTTTTATAAGTTTTAAGAAAAATTTATAAATCAAGAATAAGCCTTAAAAGTACTTAATGATATAAAAGTCGTTAGATTTTTATTGTATGATTTGTATAATCGTATTACTATTAATAAGTGAACAAAAAAAGCAAGTGAATAACTAATAAATTCTTCACATTTTCTTTCTATCTCTCTAGAAACTTCTCATCAATAATCTAGCTAGATAAATTTTTTACCCATATTCAAAAATCTTCTAGATTTTTTTTAACTATTAGATAAACTCTCTTGAAGCTTCTAGCTAATTCACTAATTTAATATGTGGTTAAAAACATCCCAAATGTTATATACAAGTGATAGGCAAGAGACTCAATGAAGTTGAGAATGACCCATATGAGAGAAAAAAAATCATGTAACTATGTAAGCTCAGAAAGACAATAAAAACTTATGTGATATCATTGATATAAAACTAAACAAACTGTACAATGCACACCAAAGGCAAATAAAGAGAGATAGAGATCAAATCTTTTACCATTTTTGCTTTTCGTATCTATGGTATTGGGGTAGACTTCCGAGTTTTGTGGATTTTTTTTGTGCTTTGCTTCCTCTCAATCTTAAATATGAAAAAAGAATTGTTTTTGCTATCTCTCAAATCCATTCGGTCTGATAAAAGGAATGGTTTTTGGCTGGGTACATGGGTAGAGGTAGTCAGATAGGTTTTTTAGCATGTTGTGTCAGTGCAACTCTCAAATTTGTTTGGCTATGTCAATGCTACCCTTTTAGACTCAAATGGTGAAAGCTGAAAGACAAAAGCATATCACGACATGTGTGAATTAGACTTTTTAGAATTTCAAATCAATACTATTATGTTAATGGACTTAAAAATATTTGAGTGATACATCGTGTGTTTGAGTGTTGGGGGCAATCTTAAATATTTAAAGAATATTTACACTTAAATTGTAATTATACAATATATAAGATTAATTTTAAACTTTTGGCCACTCCCCCAATCTACAACATACTTCTGCCCCTATTTAAACCACTCCCTCCTAAGTCCCCACCACCCACACCGCCACAACCCCCTTTGCACTCCACACCGCCGCACCTCCTCACCCCGTCGCAGCCCTATGAATCTCTCCAGCCCGTCGTAGCTAGGTTCTATCTCTAACCCCTTGCAACCCTTTAGCCAATTGTATCTCGGTGAACCTCTCCAGCCTTTAGGCTTGAATGACCAAAAGGCAAAAACATGTAAAAATCATTACAAACTAACCTTGATTTCTACCTCCAAAGTAGTGGACCAAAAAAAAAAAAAAAACAACTAAAAGAAGAAGAAGAAAAACATAGAAATATCAGTTTCAAAGAAGAAATTTTAAGAAACCAACAGAATATGGTGAGCGCTCTCTTGTCGACTTCTCTCTTTCTCCCTTTGCAAAGTAAGAAATTTCAAGGTTCTCATCCTCAAATGCTGGTTTGAAATTTTTACTTTCTGTTTAATAAGAGAGCTATAGTGAATAAGGAATAATATTGTAATATGATTCTGTATATTTAATCTAGTGCAACTTGTTTATCGGGAAATTTATTTGTGTTTACAGCTTGGAATGGGGGTCAAGAACAAATAGACTATGATTCTTGACCCAGATTATTGCATACTTGTTGTTTTACTTGGAAGGAAGTGGTGGGGCTCAGGCTGAACGGGAGGGAATGAGGGGGTGGGGCTAGGGCTTGAGGGAGGGGTTCGTGGTTCATGAGAGAGAGGATAGAGAGCAGGAGGGAGATGGAAAATGGGATCCTAAATCCTCTGCAGTGCGGCCACACGGTTGGTAAATAGAGTGTCTATGTGTAACATTTCTATTAGATGCCCTTTTTTAGGGGAGAATAGTGGAGCTTGATTGAAGTTATTTTCAAAAGAGAAAATCTATTCAGCAGTCGGTTTAAATTTCCTACACCACACACTTACATTATGTGGCAATTCAAGTTTGAAGAGAAATTAAAAAATTGGACAAAAGAAAAAATGGACAAAAGGGTCTAGGTTTGTCTATTCTCTTCCCCGGTCGAAAAGGCTCTCTCTCTCTCTCTCTCTCTCTCTCTCTCTCTCTCTCTCTCTCTCTCTCTCTCTCTCTCTCTCTCTCTCTCTCTCTCTCCCTTGTTCTATAGTCTTGAAAAAAACCAAAACAATATACCCACAAAACAAAAATGTAATCTACATTCTCTTTCGCTTTGCCTTTTTTGCAAGCTTATATACATACAAACAAATTACATTCCCGCAAAAGTTGGAAAAGTATACGCAAAATAAATTACATTCTCAAATTATTTTAGATTGAATATCTCCTTTTGTGGAAAAGAATAAGGCTAGGTTAGCTGAAAAGGGGATAAAAGGGTTTATTCTAGTTGAGAAAAGGGATTTTTTATGTTCCTAGAAAAAGGAGAAAAAGATTGGATAATTTGTCTCGGGTGGGAGACTTGGAAAGAGGCACAAGAGATTATTTTGATGTTCATTTAAAAAATTACAGATGCAACAGCCGAGTTCTTTAGTTGCAAACCCAAATATCTTCTTATAGTTTGTGGGTTTATGGCCTTGTGTTTCTCCTCCATGTACTTCGCTATGGCGTATGGGTTGGACCCACTTTCCTTATTTAGAGCCAATAGAGCATCCTTGATAATCTGAAAGTGTGGAGTATAAGCAGCATTTTTTGGTTGTTTCGGCTTCTTCTTGTTGAAGACCTCAGCTCTCTCTCTTTAAAGGGTTTGGAAGACCGCAAAGTGGAAAAAGATGTAGGCGAAATAAAATAAATTAAATTAATATATGTGTGGGATCCATTGTCCTGATGTGCTGTGTAGGCAGACAAGTAGAAGAACACTTCTCAAAATATTTCACTCTGTACTAGGAACACATCGACATGAGAATTTAGCCTTAATTGCATAGTTGATTATGCTAAACTTGAATCATTCTCAAATATTTTGGTTTGAACTCTACTCATTTAATATTTAAGATCAAGTAAAAGCAAACAAACAAGTCGAGCTTGAGCTACATAATAATATGTAGTAAACATTATTAATTGTGATAATAGAGCGCATACCTATCTTTAAATAGTGATTTGTAATTGATGTCTACATTACATTTTTAACCCTTGGTCTTAATGATGGGTTAGGTTGTATTTTGGTGAGGAATTGTTAGTATCCCCATGATGCATGTCTGTTTTTTTTTTTTTTGCCTGATGGTATTCCTATGATTGTTGGCTTGAAGTTGCCTAATTATCTCTAGTGGATGTGAGAAAATGTGTAGTTTTTGCTTAAAATATCATTGGTTGCGTAGTGGGAGATGTGCCTTTCAAGTCCTTTTTTGTCATTTTGCTTGTTTCGTGTTGAGGAACTTTGTGCATTCTTTCTAGTGCCTTTACATGGCTTTTCACTTTTTCTTCCAAAATCTTCTCTTCCACTATTTTCTTTATGATGCTTCTCTTATTGTCTCTACTTTGGGGCTAGCACTGTTGTTCTTCAGGATGCTCAACTTAGGTCACGAACACTCTTCTCTAGCCTAATGCGAGATGGTGTTGCTCGTCTTAACGCGATCACTCTTTGGTCATTTTAGGTGCTAGCATTTATGCTCGCCTTGGATGTGAATGTTTTCTCCCCGAATTATTTTATTGCTATGCTTGGTTATCATGAGCATTGCTTTGATTGGATTGGCTTTACCTGGTGATGCCAAGCAAGGATTATATTCTTGTATTGCTCGATCAACCTAAACAATGGTTAGACCAAATTGGCATGCTCGGTGATCCCAAGCAAGGCTTGTTTTCTTGCTTTGATTGGTGATCCCAAGCGGTGTGTTGGCAATGGCAAGTCTAGCCTTCCTCGGTGATCCTGAGCAAGGCTAGTTTGGCAGACACAATGCTCAATTCTATCGAGCAGGACTAGAAAATAAACCTTGCTTGGTGATCCCAAGCTAAACCTTTCTCAGGATAACCAAGCAACGTGACAAAATAACACTTTACTCGAAGGCTAGTTTGAGTGACAAACTACTTGGGATAATTGAGCAACGCAAGAAAATAACCTTGCTTGAGATCACCATCAAAGCCAGTCTAACCAACACACTGGTTGAGGTCGCAAAGTATGCCAACCAAATCAAAGCACTACTTGGGATAACCGAGCAGCACAAGAAAATAATCTTTACTCATTTTCAAGGCAGTCTAGCTGACAAATGCAAGGTATAAAGTTAGAAAATAACCTTCGATTGAGATCCCAAGCAAGGACAACTCAGGATAAATACTGGTCAGGATAGCTAAGTAGCACAAGAAAATAACCCCTTGCTTAGACGATCTGAGATCCGAACATGATAGTCTAACCAACATATTGGTCAGGATAACCGAGCAACACAAAAACATATCTCTGTCGGGATCACCATCAAGGCCAGTTTGGCTAACATGATGCTTGGGATCATCAAGCATGTTAGTCCGATCAAACATTTATTTGGATAACCAAGCTACACAAAAAAATAACTCTTACTTTAGATCATTAAGCAAGGCCAATCAGGGTGAAACACTGCTCAGGATAACCGAGCAACAAAAGAAAGAAACCATTGCTTGCTTGATCCCAAGAAGAGCTACAAAATGACATTTTTCTCGGGATCTCGAGCAGTGCAAGAAAATAACCTTTCTCGGGATAAAGGTTTAGTCAAAATATTGTTTAGGATATCCAAGCAAAGTAAGAGAATAATACTTACTTAGGATCATTGGGCAAGGTTATTTTGATCAATATAATGCTTGGGATAACTGAGCAGAGAAGAAAAAACCCTTACTTGGAATCATCGAGCAACACCATTCTGATCAAAACCCTACTTGAGATAACCAACCAACATAAGAAAATAACTTTTGCTCAGAGTGAGTTACAATGCTCGCTTGTGATGGCGCGAGTGGAGTACTCGACATGTTTATTGTTCGAAGACTTAGGCCTGTATGCAAGCACTTATGCTTATCTTGGTCATGAATTTCTTCTCTCTCAAGTTGTGAGCACTCGTTGTGAGATGTTGTTGCTTGCCTGGTATGAGCTCTCTTTACTTGCTTCAGATAGCAACCTCTTATGCTCGCATCGGGCATGATTTTTTTTGTCTCTTCGTAGGATGGGCTTCACACTTCTGCGGTGATCCCCTTAGGGCAAACACTATTACTATTCAAAGGTGCTCACCATGGATTGTAAGCACTCTTTACTTTTTCCAATGTGAGATGATGTTCCTCACCCCGAACTCTATACACAATCATCCAAGAAAAAATATTTATAGTTCTTTTTAGATTTAAAAATATTATTATTATTATTTCTATATAATAATATTATTTGAAAAAAATAACAATCATCTTCATCTTATTTTCTACAATAATTCAGAAAAATAAATAATATTCACTAGACTAATATTGTTTTCATTTTATAAAATGCAATTCTTATTTTAGGTACTATATTATGCATTAATTCTTAATTGATATTTTATTTACCATATGCACCGTTTTATTTGAATAACATGCTTCAAACAGACATACGTGCAAGGCACCTAGAGTCCTTGCTGCTATACGTGCATTTTAATATATATTAAGAATATGACAAACGTACATAGTTATCATTCTATATTATAGTATAAGTATAGAAAATAATATGCAGTTGCAACTTATAAGTGATAGTACTCATTTATTAAAACAATTGAAACTATATCATATACACAGTCAATTATATGATTCCCTGTATAGAAGAGAAACAATATCAAGATTGCAAGTCATGAATTGCACTGCATACATAATTTTTGTGAATTAATTAAAGTCAATCATAATTCCAATACCAGCAAATAATTATTTTTTACAATATTTGACCTTCTGACATGATAAAGTTAATTATAATAAATACATGTTGTACATATATAACATTAACGTTTAATCCATATGACAATTAATATACAATAATAATCCTTACGTTATATTATATGGTACATAATTAGCTAAACTTGCCAGGAGCCCGATGAATTAATGGTATATGACAAAGGTTTTGTAATTAATGATTGTTTGTAATTGATCTTCAAATAACAAGATTGACTTTCTTAGATTTGGTTGCCCCCTTAGGATTTTACCTTTAAAGAATTCTTTAAAAGGTTTTCCTTCGTAACCAATCGTTGTGTTTTACAAAATTGATTATTTATTTTAAAGTATTTGATTTGTTTTATAATCTTGATAATTGAGATATAATCAATCTGTTCAAGAAAATGGTAGACAATTTCGTAATTTACAGGGATACGTTGAGAATTTCAGTACATAATTAACTAAACTTGCCAAGAGCTTGATGGTATATGACCCTGTTCTCCAAGTGAAAAATATGAGTTCGGAACCCCCAACCCCTTTTATAAAAAATAATTAGCTAAACTTGTAGTATAACCTACATATACAAGTATACCAAATAACTTTCTTTTTTATTTTACAAAAATATGAATCATCTGTGGATATTAGAACCAATGAACCCATCCTTCTGTTTGTTAGTATAAAGGGAAGACATGCCATTTAAACTACAAATCAACGGGTACGTACATCAAATAATTGGGTATAATATATCCCTTCCAATAAATACAAAATCATGACAAAATTAGGTATATTATCTTATAAGTTTTATATAAGATAATTGTAATAAAACTAATATATATTATAAAATATGTTATAAAATATATATAACATGTAAATATAAGAAAATTCTAAAATAAAGATCGATGCGGTATAAAGTAGGTTTTTGCACCTTTCAATCAAGCTGCCACATCATCCTTCATATCATAACTAAAATACATTTAACCATATACAATTAAAACATATATTATTTTAACAAAAATTAATGGTAGTTGACAGCCCCCTGTCCAAGCTGAATTTCGGCCAATTTTAGCAACCTCTTTGTGCAATCGCGTCTAATTCCCGATAATATAACTTAAATTCTAGCTAAAATTTATCTTTTCCTTAAATATTTTTTAAAATTTTATTCATCTTTCAAAATCTTCTTATATCATTTCCTATTATTTTTCTATTTAATTAAAATAATATTTATCTATTCTTTATTTACTATTTTTTTTCTCACTTGTCTTTACAATCTTAAATACTCATTTTTTTGTATTTTTTCTTATGTTTTAAACTATCACTTTCTAGCAAATATTTTAAACACAAAGCTTATATTTTTAGCGGGTATGATAATAGTTTCGGAATTGTTATATCTTTTAAAATAATATATTTTTTTAATCAAAATTTGCCTTTGCCAACGATGTTATTTTGTGATGGTTAAAATTTAAACGGTAATGGTTTTTTGTTCTCTAAATGGTAATATATTTTGTCTTTTGTCTAACGGTCTAACAATAATATTTTTTGTCATTTTCTTAACGGTAATATTTTTTGTCATTTTTTTAAAAATATATTTTCAAATAGTAATATTTTTGTGTATAAATAAGAGTACTTATTTACATCTAAAGCAACCTAAGATTCATTTTATCTATAGAGGAATTTCTCATGACATCCTCGTTTTCTACTCACTTTTTAAATGACTCTTTCTTTTTTTCACAAGTTGCTACTTTTACGGGTGTAAAAAAAAAAAAAAAATCCAAAAAACTGGTTGAACGGTACTAAATCGGTGCGGTACCAGTTTTCATATTTTGAAAACCTATTAAATCGAATCAGACTGGTATATATATTTATAATTTCTTATATTATATTATATATATTATACATTAAATTATTAATTAATATAATATAAAATTTTAATTTTATTATTTAAGTCTATTAATCTTAGAATATAAAATTAATATAACATGAGATATAACATAAAATTAATCTTATAATTTTAAATATAACATAAAAATTTCATCTTAAATATAAATATTAATATGAACTTATTAATATAAACTTACTTTATGTATATAATTATATATTCATTTTGTAAATACATTTATACACATTTTATCATATATACTCATATAAAAAGTCTAGAGCTTATATTGACAATAGTTAAATTTAATACTATGTTAATATGTGTTAATTATTATAAAATAATGTACTTATACTATAATATAAGTAGACTAGTAGTTTAGAATATGTAAATATCATATAATTAGTAACATAGATAATCCATAAAATCAAAAAAATCGGACTAGAAGATTTTGGTCTATCTTCCCTATAAAAAATAATCAATGCATTCAGAATACTTGCGTATGGAGTAACAGTTGATTTCATGGATGAATACATATGGATTGAAGAAAACATTGTAGTGGAGAGCTTGAGAAAATTTGTAACCGTAGCCGTAAATGTTTTTTCTAATGAATATTTGAAATTTTCAAATGCCAATGTTATTGCTCGACTGCTCGCTATTGGTGATTAACATAGATTCTCAAGTGTGCTAGGTAGCATTAATTGCATGCATTGGAAGTGAAAAAATTGCTCGTATGCATGAAATTATATGCATTCCGATCAAAGTTGTGAACCAACTATTATATTAGAAGTGGTTGAATCTAATGATCTTTAAATATGTCATGTATTTTTTGGATTACCTGATTCTCATAATGATATCAATGGACTAGAGAAATCTTCTGTTTTCACTAAACTTGCCCAATGGTATGCTCCTCTATTGAGTTACTCAATTAATGACAATGACTATACTATGAGGTACTACCTTAATGATAATATTTATTTAAAGTGGTTAACATTTATGAAGAAAATCCTATCTCCACAAGGGAATAAGAAGAAATATTTTGTAGCAAAATAGGAATCAACAGGAAAGGATGTATAGCATGCATTCGGGTCCTTCAACAATGCTCTGCAATCATTCGTGGACTAGCTTGAATGTTCAAAATCAGTGATCTAAAAAGTATATTGAAAATATGTATAATTCTACATAACATGATCATCGAAGACGAGCATGATGATAATGGAGTTCCTGAATTTGAGTATGCAAAACTGAATTGTTGGAGTTCATTCAATGCCATCATGAAATTAGAGACATGGCTTATCATTAGAACCAATTAGACCTACTTGAGCATTAATGGAAATTATATTCCTAAAATTAGAAAATGAACATGCTATAATTTATATTGTTAGTTTGGACTCAATATTCCTATGTACGATTTCCATTTCTCTAAAAAAGTTATCAAAACAACATTTAGGCTAATACTTTCATATGAATATCTGTAATATATGTTTATCATATTTCTATTCAAAACCAAGTTTACCATATGTCCATCAAAAAAAATATTTTCCAAAGTCATTGACAAATTTAAAAAGTTGATTTATTACTAATTAACCAATGAAAGTCATTGGTGAATATTGTCAATGTTTATCATATTTCTATTCAAAACCAAGTTTACCATATGTCTATCAAAACAAATATTTTCCAAAGTCATTGACAAATTTAAAAAGTTGATTTATTACAAATTAGCCAAGGAAGGTCATTGGTGAATATTGTTAGAATCTTACAAAAGGAAAACCAACACTTCTTACAAAACAACTGTCACTGCCTCTCTATATTAAGTTTTGTCACAATTTTCATTTGACGTTGCTAGAAATATGTGCATTGTATTTCAGGTAAGCCAGTGACATCCATTAACAGGATCCGCTCCTCTCTTTCTAATTGCTTCCTCTCTGCTTTCTCCTTAGCTTTAAATTAGCAAATTCAAGTATGTCCGCTACTATAACGCCCTAGTCCCATAGGTCTGGGGAGTTAGCTATTATTACTTAATACCAATTCCAATATTACAATTGTAAAATCCAGAAAACTCCATAAAACATTAATTCATTTACTCAATCCAAATGTTCATATTCCTTCATAGTGACAACAAAGAAATTCTCAAAAAAAATAAATTAAAACTCTCCGAAGACTCGAAAATATCCTTAACTCAACTTATCAAAATAACAAGACATGATCAATTTACAAACTATGACTTTCATATAAGCACTTATACCCTCAAGAACTTATTCAGTTATTCCTCTACAATTGTCAAACCTCCATAATACTACCTACTCTTGCTAATCTCCAGCTAAACCATCAAAATCATCTGAAAAATATTATGGAGAAAAATGTGAATTATCAAAAACTCAGTAAGCAAAACACATATACTAGTATATAAACATGGGCATTTTCAAAAATATCGGTATGCAGAAATAAATCATTTCATTTTCAAAATACATATCCCATAAAAAAAACATGCTATCAAAACATCATAGCGATATTTCGTAAATTGTTCATATACAAGAAAACTATTCATATTCCAAAATCGATTACAGAGGGTACCTATCAGAACATTGTAGGCAAGAATCACTGGCAAGACTCTATTAACGTCTCTGCTTACCACCATCCCTACAGTTCCTAAGTGCTAGGAATCATCAAGTGGGAATCATAGACGAAATCATCAATATGTATTGCTCATATCTACACCAGTCATGTCGAAAACATTTTCTTTTTTCATATAAATTTCATGAGTAATGTAGAAATACATAACCAAAGTTATTTTTCAAATTTTATTTTCAAAACATATCATGCACATTTTCGAAATCAACCTTAATTCATTTTTTTTGACGCAAAAATTAGCATAGGGACTCTACTTACCTGGCTCTTTTAGCATTTTAAAAAAATTTTATCAACAAAGCCAAATAATTAGTAATTATCACCTATAAAATAGTCACGTAACTCCATAAATATTCAAAATTAACATCTTTTTCAATACCAAACCCCCAAACACTAAGTAACCTATTTTTCTAAAAATCTAAATTGCTCAAGACCTTAAAATATCAAAAATTCTCTAAACATCGATTTTCACTTAATATCTCATATTATTTAAACTCTAAACTATTTTGATAACTTAGAAAGCATGGTTGGCATTTATACCCATCTAAGACAAAGCTGTGAAACATCCTCACTTACCATGGACTTATAATAACCTTAATTCAAAGATAAAATTTAATTAAAAAAAAAACAATCCCAACCCAACAAAAATAACCAAGGTCTAATATAAATCCATAAGCAATTTTCTTTTAAAGAAAACCTATACTGCTTCAAAATCAAAGTCCACTTTTTAAAACAAGTTAATCACGAATAGCAGGTTTTTACTAGGATACCTAGGTGCAACGGAGACTCGCTGAGCAGAGTTGTGACGGAGCTAGGTAGATGCGGTTGTTATGCAAGCAAGATGAGCGGCTGAGCACTGATGAGAGAGAGAGAGAGAGAGAGAGAGAGAGATGAGAGTGAGAGACACATGAAAGAGATGGAGTAGGCCGAGAGAGTGAAATGGAGATGTTGCCTGTGGCTTACTGAGAGGGACACGGTAGACCTAAAACGGTGTGGAGTGCCCGTTGAAGCTTTCTATGTCGATGGTAACAACGTGGAGGGGGCTGGCGCCATGTGGTGGCTCCACACGAGATGAGCACTGGGCTGGTTGATGCTCTGTTTTGAGGGGCTAAAACATGGGACAAACGACTGGGTATTCTTTGAGAAGGGGGTGGTGGCATACTGGGTTAGGCTAATAGAGTCTTCACGGAGGAGGACTGGTCTTGGGCATGCGTTGGTTCGAGCAGATGGGCAGTGGCGTTGGTGGCTTCTGCCGTGTGTGGGAGACCTTGGCACGCTAGTTCTTCCTGAGTTGACGTGGGTCCACATTACTAGATGCCTTGCATGGAGCTTGACAGAGGCTACCTTAAGGTGGTGGTGGGGTGGAGGCATCGATTGGTGTTCTATGAAAAGGAAAACAAGCGGCAACTCAAACTAAGGTTGATGATGTTTAAAATATGCATCCATGAGTCTCAGTAACATGCATATATATTTATATATATATTTATAGCGACACCGAGAACCCTAACTGAAGATGTGCATGTGGAGGAAAAAGACGCGATATATGAAACCTTAGGTTTGAGAAGAAAACTAAGAATACAAAACAGAATGGAGGGATGGGCTTTAAAGACTTGAGAGTGTTTAATGATGCTCTTCTAGCAAAAAATGGTTGGAGGATTATGCAGAACACAGAATCTTTACTCCATAAGATCTTCAAAGCTCGATATTTTCCTAAAAAACACTTCTTAGATGCTGCATTGGGTTATAACCCCTCTTTTGTATGAAGAGGTATTTGGGGAACAAAGCACAAACTACAAGAGGGCTGTTAGTGGAGAATTGGCTCGGGAAAGGGGGTGAGGATTTGGACAGACTCTTGGGTTCCTAGCTTTACTAGTATTGCTGGGCAACATATCAATCCCTCTCATTATGGGAATGCAGAATTGATAGGGGATGAAAGTGCAACTGTTAATTCTTTATTTATTGCCAATCAGAGAGTGTGGGATGTGGGTAAAATTACTACACTCTTTAGACCAGAAGTAGCTCTTCACATTACAAAGATTGTGCTCAGCCAAGATAGAGAGGATCTAATCTGCTGGAAGAAGGAAGCAAATGGTATTTATACTGTCAAAAGTGCCTATAAACTGTTTAAAGATTTAAGTCCAGGTAGACAGAATGGGGAATCCTCAAATGCTGATTTATTAAGGAAAATGTGGAAAGCTATATGGAGCATGAAACTTCCTGTAAAGGTGAGGATCTTTGCTTGGAAAGCTGTCAAAGAAATCCTACCCACAAAGTCAAATCTAAAGAAAAAGAAGGTGTTAACAGAGGATGGTTGTGTTCTGTCATGCTGAAAATGAGGATACTTTTCATGCTCTTCGTTCCTGCCCAGCTATCAAATAGGTCTGGTCTCTCTATTTCCCATCAATGGTTCTTATGAAGGAACATGATATATTCCTGGATGTGGTTCTGAGGCTGCAACAGAATAAGAGACATGATATGCTTGATCTATTTTTCATAATATGTTGGACCTGCTGGTATAGAAGAAATATGAAGATGTTTGAGAATAAGGCAATGAGTATTGATGCTATTTTGGGAAATGCTTTGGCAATGCAGAAATCGTACAAAGAGCTCAAAAATAAACCTATTTCTATCATTAGAAATCAGTACAAATGGGAACTTCCACCTCCTGGTGTTTTCAAACTAAATGTAGATGGAGCCTTTTCTTCATCTGGTTCTGTAGCTGGTATAGGAGCTATTGTTAGAGACTCTAAAGGAGAAGTGATCATGTCTGCTGCAAAGAAAGAATGTTCTGCTATGATTGTTGTGGAAGTTGAGGCTTTAGCTATCATCCGAGGTTTGCAATTCTGTATCCATCTTGGGATTAGTAACCTGGTTATTGAAAGTGATTCTCAGTTGGTTGTCACTGAGTTCAATCAGCAAGGCCCTTCAAAGGCTACTTTTGGCAATGTCATTCGTGAGGCAAAGGATTTGATGTCTCGGTTCAGTATCTGTGATGTGCAACATACTTATAGAAACTGCAATGTAGCAGCTCATTTACTTGCCAAATATGGCTTAAGTGTTCAGAATGTTAGCTTATGGTGGGGTGCATACCCCGGTGTAATTTCTAATGTTCTTTGGTATGATTCTAATACCTTGTAAGCTTTATTGTTAATGAAGTATGTTTCCTATCAAAAAAAAAAAAGGTTTGAGAAGAAAACTGATGCCCAACTGTTTATTGAGTATAAATCCTTTAAATGAGCAGTTGCCAGGAATTAGTAGGAAAGAAAAAAATAAACTTGCATGGAGCTGCGCAAGAAGAGGAGTATGTAATGTGATCTTACGAGCTTGGACTTTTTCATAAAAACAAAGCCAAGAAAAAAAAAAATTGAATGCGGGCTTGGTTGTCCTGGGTGTTACAACTACCAACCTTAGCCTCTCATCCTTCTGCTGTATTTTATGCCCCTTCTTATCTAGATCATAATGCATCTTCTCCTCCTTAAGATAGAAAAACTCTTTCTCTTGAGCACATGACTCCTTAAGAAAATTAAATTTCACCCTGAAAAGCTTGACAATGTCCTCAATTGGTCTAGTTGGGGTCTTCCATGTTGTTTTCTCAGTTTTCCTTTCCATTAATCTCTCCAATTTAAATACATCATTGTCAACAACATGTTCCTCCTTGGCATCATTTACTGAATCTAGAGAAACAGAGGTACACGTTGGGGCAACTGAGGTATGAGTTAGGGTCGGCGATATTGTGGATCTTTGCTTTGGACCATCCTTTGAGCAACACTGAATCTATTTTGGTTGGTCCTTCAAGAGGTATCAATAATGCTTGAATGGAAAGTGACTTTTATCCATTGATTACTATATAATCTTTGCTTTGTCAAACTTGCAGAACACAAAAAATAATAATACTAATAATAATTAACGAAGTGGGACCAAGAATTAAATAAAACAATATGTATAAGAGCTTAAAAGTAGTGGTTGGATATATCTTGTCCTGCTAGGTCTTACCACTTTGATTTAATTCTTCAACTTGGCCTAGTTTTGCACAGACTTTATTGGTACTTCACTTATACTGATTAGAGTATAAACTAATTTTCTCTTAAAGTTGGGTGTGTTTTCTTTTATCAATCTCTTGGATCACATCTAAGCTAGTATTTAACAATGCCGAGAAAAGTAGTTTGTCTTCTTCTTAGGTGAAGTTTGCACTTTTTATTCTTCTTGTGGAAAAAACCTATACTTTGGGTGGAAGTAGAGAGTCTTCGATCACTATTGGACTATGTTGAGTTTAACTCAATTAAGTGTGGTTAGTGTTAGGGTCTTTATTAAGAAGATTCGTGAATAACATATGTCCATGCTTTTGTGAGTCCATTTTTGATAAATTGTAGACAATGAATAATGTGTAGATATGTTATAAACTCAAAAGCAATGGCGGCAACATTTTGCAAACTAGCTTAGGAAAGGAATTGTGACATATAGGAAGTGGCAATGTCCTCAATGGCATCAATAATCAGTTTCTACTATTCATTAACCATCTGGGTTTCCCTACTATGGAATATCTGTTAATTTTTCTTTGTTCTCAATTAACATTGCCATCATCACAACCAAAGAGAATACAGAAGCAAAGCCAATCAACAAATTTAATCAGCAAAAAATATATCACAACACAAAAAAAAAAAAAAAAAAAAAACCCAACCAACAAAGAAAAATAACATGCTTAGTGGATAAATTTTCCTTCACAAGGAGCTACAAATAAGGTCATAACATGTTTTTAGCAATTAGTAAAACCAAGTATAACAGCTGCTGATTTCAATTTTTTAAGTAAACACATAATAGGTTATGTTACTTAACAATCGGGGCCAAAAATTTTAATCAAGATTTCATGATGTTATGCATAGATATATCATAGCACAACAGGAAAGCCAACCAACAAATCTAGCCAACAAAGAAAAAAAAAACATGCTTAGTAGATAAAATTTGACAAGTACTTGTCAAGTTTGACTTGGTAATTTTAATCCAATTATCTATTTTCCACCAGATTTGCGATAGAGTATGCCTAGGGATTACCATTTTACACTTGTTCTAAAATCATTTAATCCCATGCCTAATAGTAGAAACATGAAATACTAATTCTTCTTCTTTTATGTCTATAATTTGATGTAGGGACCACAATACAACATGGAACAAATTGCATACATCAAACGTAAGGAAAAACATTGAAATATTAAAATTTTCCATCTTTGGTAGCACAACTAGATACAACTCAAAGCCATTTTACCTTGTTTTTCATACACTTTAGAGTATAATAAAAAAGAATCATTTCTCTTGGTAGCTAATCCTAGAGGCAATCGAACTGGAAAAATAATATATCAATGAGAGGAAACTAATAAGATATACATAATCACACTCATCTTCAACTGTTGCAATTATCTTCATACACAGAAGTTATCATCTAAAAAAACTTATAAGTAAAAGTTATCATCTACTAATTAATTCTTATTTCATTAATTTACTTTTGAAAATGAGGTGCACCTAACTAAGAAAAATAAATAAAATCTTATGTGTTCCAAGAATTGAAAAAGAAGATATGCTCACCCTATCCAAAGTTTAGAATAAGACAACCCTTCAAATACACATTATATACCTGTCAAACTAGTTTTATTTACATATTACTTAGAGTTTTAAGATCTGTCAACTTGGTGAACAAAAATACTAAGATAGTTCAAAGTTTCATTTGCTTATATTCCACAAACTTACTTTTACCTATAATTCTTTTTTTTTTTTTTTAAAAATGATGCAATCAAAATAAATGAAAAGTTGAAGGAATAGAAAAACTAGAAGGTAACTTTTTTGGGGATAGGTAAATAGGGGATAAGCACATAACAACAAAGTATTATAAATATTTTCCCATGGGGCTCAGTCTGGTTTTTTTTTTTTTTTTTCAAGCGCATGAAAGTAAATGTGATTTGTTTGGGAAACAGGGACCACTAAGATTTGTTATTTGGATTGTTTTGTCCCCTAAACAGGGATCACTCATCTCTTACTCGATTTATACTGGTCTCCCCAACTCACATTTATAACTCAAAAATCTCAAGCCTTCTATCTATGGTTTTGATGAGTGTGAAACCTCACTTTATTCCTTTTAAGACAACTATCAATTATCTTTTGCATTTAAAATTTTTGAGAGGGAAGAAAGGAGGCAAAAACAGCTGGATTATGAAATTCCGTCTTTTTATTTCACAACGGAGAAAACTTTTGACTTTGATGTGGGTAGTGAGGTACCCCACATTTTCTTTTCCTTTGTTCTTTGCATTATCAATGTGCAAAAACCCTTAATGCTCCATGTGCGTGGAATTTCCTATGACATTTTAGCTATTTTCTAGAATTTTTAGTGGACTATGTTTAGTTTGAATGTATAGAAAATATATTTAATTTGGCGTATACAAACAAAAATAATAATAATAATAATAACAATTTTAGTTAAGCTAGTCTAGTTTTATTACTATAAAAACTTTTAATGTTAACATTGTATTATTGTATTGGTTATACTTCAAGTTCTTATATTTGAGTTTTGGTTTGGGTTATTACTATGTCACTAAGACTAATGCACCATTATTATCATGGACGACTTGAGAGTTGAATGTTAACATTTTTGCAGAAGTTGAAGTCAACATTAGATTTCCATTGAAATCTAAATTGGGAAAGTCTAATAATATACTACAAGCTACAGTTACTTTGGGATTTATTTAAATTGATTTTTTACAGGATTGCATGGTTTAATAATACTCCTCTATACATTAGATATTTCGACTACTCTTAGATGTATTAATTTGGTTCTAGTTTTATTGTTGACATTCTAAACCTTATGAGTTTTATTGTTGACATTAGGATAACACTACAAAAACCCATAATTTTTTTTAATTTTTATTTGAATCTAATTGCATCTTCTTAGATAATTTGAATGCTGAACTTGCAATGGATTCTAAGATGGAACATGCAAAAAATGAGTATGACCAAGTAGGTCATGCTGAGTATGAGGGTAATGAGTTGGTACATGTAGATAATGAGTGTGATGAAACCATTGGAGAACCTAAGATTGGAATGATATTTTCATCAGTATAAGAAGTTTGGTCTTACTATATAAAGTATAATAAGCATAAGGGGTTTAGGGTCTGTAAAAGAAATTCTAAATGGGGAGAAGATAAGAATGTCAAATAGTTTACTTTAGTATTTGCATGACAAGGCAAATCAAAGAGGAAGACTGCCAATGTTCTCAAGGCAAGACAAACGGAGAAGATAGAGTGTATGACTAGGATTAATGCGATATTGAATGGTGAAGATAGATATATCATGTCTAAAGTAAACTTGAATCACAAATATGTTTGTAGTTCGGGAAAAACAATATATTTCAAATTCTTTAAAAGCTTGATACTCGTGTAGCTATGAAACTAGAAATAAATGACAAGGCATGAATACAAATGTCCAAAAATTTCAAGATTATGGTTGTTGAAGCGGGGAGTTACAAGAATGTGCCATTTGAGGAGAATGAGTATCGAAACTACATTGACAAAGCATGTCAACTTTGCCTCGAGGTTGAAGGTGCTAAAGCTCTATGTAACTATTTTCGAGATATGCAAAATAATAATAATAATAATAATAATCTGGATTTCTACTATCAGATAGACGTGGACCACGAGTTACAATTAAAAAATATGTTTTGAGAAAACGCCCGAAGTAGAGCTGCATATGAATCATTCGGGGATGTGATTAAATTTGATACAACATTTCTGACTAATGTGTATAAGATGCCTTTTGCATTGTTTGTAGGGGTGAACCACTATGGCCAGTCAATCTTATTCGGGTGCGGATTGATATCTAATGAGGACGCACATACATTTGAGTGGTTGTTTGTTTGAGTTACGATTGAAGTGTATGAATGACCAATCGCCAAATGCAATCATCACAAATGAAGACAAGGTGATGCAAATTACAATTTCGAGGGTGTTTCCAAAGTCTAGGCATCATTTTTGCTTATGGCATATAATGAAAAATCTTTTTGAGAAGTTTCGATCACATTCTCAATATGAGGAGATCAAGAGTATTCTATAGAAGTGCGTGCATGACTCTTTAAGTAAGCATGAATTCGAAGAACATTGGTACGATTTATTCAATACCTATGGTCTACATGAAAATGCATAGTTGGGATCACTATATAGTGACTGAAGTTTTTTGGTATTGACCTACGTTAGAGATACATTTTGAGTAGGAATGTCAACTACACAATGGAGTGAAAGTATGGATGCCTTTTTTATGACTACATTAACTCTAGGACAACTCTGAAATAACTTGTTGATCAATATGATTCAGCCCTTAAGAGGAAGGTAGAGAATGAAGAAATTGCTAACTTTAATTTATTTAATATTGAGATTCCTTGAATCAATCGCTATCCTCTTAAGAAGCAGTTTCAAACTACATACATAATTGCTAAATTCAAAGAAGTATAAGAGGAATTGCGAGGATTTCTATATCTGACTACCTCATTATTGAGATGTGAGGGTGGTAGATATATGTTTGTAGTTGTCGATGAGGTTCAAGCACATAATAACTTATTAAAATGTGCAAACTATACTGTCAAGGTTGATGAAGATCCCCTTGATGTTAAATAATTGCAAGTTATTTGAGTTTATGGGCTTATTATGCAAGTACGCTCTTTGTATCTTGACTCAGCTAGGTAAGCATACAATGCCATCAAAATACATCTTGGATCGGTGAAGGAAGGATGTAAGGAAACAATACACATTCGTCAAAAGTAGTTGTGACACGAGTGGAAACCACGATACCCAAAGGTACGATAGGAGCCAAAATTACTTTTATGAACTGTGTTTCAATGTTTCAAAGGCTAAAAGCAGCTGTGTGAAATTGATTAGCTAGCTAGAGCAGTTGAAGGTAGAGTACCCTGGGAAAGCTGATCATGATACTAGCAACATAGTTGATCCAACTACTTCCATGGAGGGAACAACAAGTCGAGTTCTTATTTTGTTGGTAGTTTAGAGTAAGGGAAGACCACCGACTAGGAGATAAGTGCACTCCATTGAGAAGAATATTAAAAACAAAGCATGAAAATATGATTGCACAACATCAAAGTTGAGGTTCCTTTTTAATAATGTTGTACACTACATTTGACTAACAAAATTATATTTCTTCCAATGCATAGTGGAGTAGTCACTTACCAAATGAATGTAATGCGAGCGGCACATAGAATGAGGCTTCTCAAGTTTGGACACATGCACCAGTTTTTTTTTTTTTTTTTTCAACTCCTTCAACTACTATGGATTATTTTGGTGATGGATGGACTGCTCCTCCCTCACAGGTAATTCAAACTACATTATGGTATAACATATTTTTAGTGCATTGGTTCTTAACATATTTTTTTATACCTCTCACAATACACATTTGATCAAGAATACATTACGGATTATTTAGATATTGGACGGATTACTTCCTCCTCACAGGTAATCAAACTACATTATGATATAACATATTTTTAGTGCGTTGCCATTTTTAACATTTTTTTATGCCCCCTCCCTCCCATAGTACACACCTAATTAGGTAGTATAGAAGTGAAATATGGACAATAATATGCTATTCTTTTTAGAATATACTAGTAACTTTTTGTTCATTTAGGCACAAAAGCAAGGGTTGCATCTCTTGGACTAGAATGATAATCCGAGACATTATTTCTAAATAATGTAGTTTTGGTAGAGATGACTATTTTTTGATTGAGTATTATTGGTGGAGATGACTATTTATGGGTGAAGTATAATTTGTGGAGATGACTATTTCATTGGTGGAGATAACTATTTTTTCGGTGAAGTATCATTTGTGAAGATGACATTTTTTTGTGGAGACGACTGATTTTGGCATATCTTGTCTCCATAAACATGTGGCTATTACAAATTCCAGATGCTGTTATTTTTGAGTTTTTCAACGATTTATTGTTAAAGTTTGATATATATCTCTCTCTCCCCCTCTCTCTCTTGGTAATGATATCTTATGTGTAGGAGCGGACCTACGTAATGTCTAAGGGGGGCCATGGACCCCTCAAAATTTTTAAAAAATTTAAAATATGCATTATATTTTATTTATAATTTTATAAATATAGTAAATGGCCCCCTAAAAAAATGTACACTCCCCATATGTAAAATTTTCTAAAATTTCAATATATTTAGAAATGTCTTTCTTCAATTTTTTTCTTATAGTATCGAAATTTTGTATAATTTCTATATATTATTTATTATCAAGGATTTGGTCTCACCAAAATTAAATTAAAACTAAGTTTAGGAAAAATAATAAACTTATTTGTATGAATTTCTAATTTTTTTGGATATACAATATTAGGCTTCTTAATATGAAATCTAAAGTGAAAATACAAAAAAAATCATTTAAAATTGATAATTTACATGAAATATAGTTGAGATTTTATCCTCTAAACTTCATTGAGAAAAAAAAATTAATTAAAATCTCAATTATAACATTATATGCTTGATGTGAAATGAAAATATTTAGATTTTGCATGAAACTTGATAAACTAGCATACAAACTAGAATTAAAGATGATATTTTAAAAGACTACTAGATAGTTTCTATAAAGAAAATAAATTCTAAATATTTTATTATAAAAATAATAATGAATTAATATTATTCCTTAAAACATTATTGTCAGAAATTTGAAACATATATTAAGTTGTGTTTTTTAAAATTTAATTATATATATATGTTGCAAATTAATCTCAATATTATATATAGTTATATTTTATAATTTTTTAGCTTCTTTTTATTTTATATAAACATATCACATAATGGAAAAGTTGGCCCCCTCATAAAAGTTCCTGGTTTCGCCACTGCTTATGTGTAATATTTGCACATAAGATGAGTATAATAATTAACATATTTTGTTTTAGTTTGTGTACAGAGAGGATGAATTTTAATACAATGTGATGTATTTCTTGTCCTCATTAAATCAGGTATTTGAGACACAACACTCTCATGCTTTACACCTCCTACGTACTCATTTAAATGTATAAAATTCATCAATTTGATGTTCTTAAAAATGGATGCATCTTCTATGCATGGCTCTATCTTTTAAAAGATCTATTAATTTAAACGTTCTTGTCAAAATATGATCCTCTCTTAGGAGATTCCACAGCTCAAAAATGAACATGTGAACACACTTGCATGTTGACAATGGTGGGGAGTTGTGACAATAAATTATAGTCATTGATTAGTTCTAATTGTGCCCTATTTAGTGGCTTTAATTTTTGGCAGGAGTAGTTGGTTTTCGAATAGATGCTTTTTTTTTCGTCCTTGTTCTTCATTCTTTGTTTTTTTCCTGAATGTTGACATACATGCCATGTCAGTTGTGTGCACATTCAAGACTTGCAAGAACTGAAGGATCATCTCTATTGTCTTTAGTTGTGCATAAATATTTGAGTCCTCAAGCTTTAAAGGATCATTTTTTTAGTTTGGCGAATAAGGATTGTACTCCTTTGAATGTGAAGAATCCTACAAACCGGAACCTAAAAGCACTGACTGCGAAATGTTTTATTGTGTATTTTGCATTTGTTTTCTTAGTTGAAAAAATAAAAACTTGTTTATGCAGCACCTGGAATAGAGGGCATAATAGAAAGAGTGACATGCTTAATGACTAAAATTAAAAATCATAAAGCTCTATGTAAAATACAAACAACTTCGTATAGGATCATAAACAAAGTACCCATGACATTAAAATTACATCTTGCTCACATTGTTTTCTTAGAATTTCCTAAAATAAAATCTTAAACAAAGTACCCACAACATTGAAATTATTATAACTAAACTGACACTCTTAAGTTTTCTTTTGTGCCTCTCAGCATTTATTTCTAGTCCATGTCGAGTTGTTTCAATATTCATTGCTAGATATATTTTTTAAAATTCGGTTTTTAATCGATTGATTCTCTTCTCGCCATATAGTTGTATTTTCGAGTTATACCAACCAAAAAAATGCAAGAATGCCTAGTCTACAAAATCGAACAACACATTAGCAAAACAAGATTACCAATCACTTTTTAGCAATCACAAGTATCAATAAATAACATATTTCAAAGTTTTGGCAATCGAAAAATTACCACTAAGCTTTAAGCAGAAGAAAATTTTAAATATTATTTTTCTCGCATAACCAAAAAGTGAAAGTAATTTAATAACCATGTTACACTATAAATCCAGCACATAAATAGACTTTGTGATCGAGCTAGCTTTGAAAATGGGGTGGTAACAAACCATATACATACGTAAGCTAAAAATTTAACGGGGTGTTTTCATGATTAATGGAGTATTCATTCAATAATCAATCACATATATACTTCGAAGTTTTTGTCCCTTCCACTATTATTCTAAATTTATTAGCTATTTTCAATCATTTCATGCATGACTTTTGAACCAAAGTACGTCACACATGATCAATATAGTCTGGTTGCTGACAAAGGCCCATAAAAATTTTATTGACATTAATGACAGAGGCCCATAAAAATAAAGTGCTAAAAAGAATCGTGTTATGCCCTTCCTCCACTTTCTCTTGACTATGGCTCTTCCTCCACTCTGTTTAACTCGTGTTATGACTTTAAGAACCAATCTCAATTATTATTTTTTAAATTGTTATGTAAAATATATTAAACAATATACTATGAAACCAAGTTTTCCTAAATTAAACTATTTTTCTTCACTTGGAATACATTCTATAATTTCCTAAATGCCAAGTTGCCAATGGCCCAAGTTGCACACTTTCCTAAACTTTAATCCAATTTTGGAAAACTAAACTGTTTTTTCCCTTCATTTTTATATACATTCTATAATTTTATAAACTACTATAATCCTAAGGTCATTTCAGTAGACAATTTCATAAACACTTTGAAGCAAAGGCCATTTCATTTGGATTTTCTAGGCTTGATTTAGCTATCATATTGAGTAGGAGACATATCTTAGCAAATAGAAATCCATAGAGTAATTCGAGAGACAATCATGCAAGAAAAATTAAAATAGAGAAGAGATTTGATAAAGTGTTAAAAATGCATAATTAAGATGCTTAAGTAAATAATTTATTTCATCAAAAAAGAGTTGAACACTTAATTATGCATCACATTTTAAGTACTGGGGGCTAAAATTAATTGCTAACAATATTTTGCACATAAACATATAGGAAATTGCAGCTAGTAGCACCAAGTGCCATTTGACACTGTACTACCCTTAAAATAATAAACATTTACCCTCACATGTACAGGGCAATTTTGGAAGAGAAGAAAAACTCAACACACAAGCACACAAAAAAAAAAAAAAAAAAGAGATCATTGCGTTGAAGTGGGACGTGGGCAACGTAGGTGCTCTGGGACATGAACCAAGTGGGGAACAAATTCCTACTCTTGGAGCAAAAGAGAGCATTGCATTGAAGTGGGATGTGGGCAGCAACAGAGGGGATCATGCACGAGATACGACACGAATCAAGGGAGTTGGGTAGAGCTTGGTTTTATTTTTAGAAAAGGATTTAAGCTAAATAACGAAAGAAATGAGTGCTCAAGGAATCAGGGTGTCGAGGTGTAAAATTATAAAAGGAAGCCGATGCTGGAACTTGTTCTAGCCTGTCAGTTTTCATTTCCATTTTATCTTCCATTATTTTTCCTTCACTTGTCAAACATCAATTTTGCTTTTAGGTTTTACTTCTTATTAGGGTATTTTGCTAATGTAGAGATGATATGCTAGACTTTTAACTTGGAATTTAAGAAGTAACCCATGAGTCCATGACTGCTTTGGGTTTGATTTTTTCAGTTTGATGGAATTTTGATGATTAATTTGTTGGATTGTATTTCATTTTTACCTATAGAAAGGGTTGAAGTTCTCTATTCTTGACCTTGATCAGTTGTAGAAGTAAAGACATAATTGATACTTGAATTATTAACAAGACTCTGATGGTTTTCTTTCACTATGCATAATTGTTATACAATCTATCAAGTAACTTTATTAGGTTAAAAATTGTGGTTTGTTGTTATATTATCCGACCATGGTTTCTTGGAATGAGAAAATGGTTGACAGAAGATGAAATTAGAAGCAAATCCATCATCAAATTAGAATTGAGCGAAAATTGTATCCGAAGTGTTTGTTTTATTGTTTCTCACAAGTTTGATTAAATTTCTACATATTTTCTCTAAGTTTCTTGATTTTGGTAATTTTAGAAACATAGACTCGCCTTTATTTTTAGTTTTTGTTTGTGCTTAAACTTCCAAAATAGGCAATACCTTTACTCTTAATCCAGTCCACGTTCGCTTAGTAACTAGCCTTCATTTTGGGTTGAAACATTTAGTGGCCAATATCTGAAGTTTATTTCATATGTTTTTTGTTCATTTAAGGCTTTCTTTTCTTTTCGTAATATTTCATATTATAATTGAGATGTTAATACTTGATTAATTTCCTTTGTACCTATGAAATCAATTTTGAGATTTACCCTTACATTACTTTGACAGTTTCTGTGCTTGGAAGTCGAAAGATCAAGATTACATGATAGATACAAGTAACAACCAAGGTTTTTATGGGAGGGAACCCAGACCACAACGTAAATGGAGATCTGCACCATGGTAACAACCAGTGACGACGATAGGCTCAGTGGTGAGCTGGTTGGCCTTAGGCTTTGGGGAGTCCAACAAAGAAGAGGAGGTAGATCTCTTAGGATTTCAAATTTGGTAGTGGATGTTGGATATGGAAATGGAGGTCCTAAGGTAATCAAATGAGATGGACAGGAGGGATGGAGGCGAGTGGCGGTGGTGGCTCAATGGTGAAAGAAATGGGCATCAGGCCTTAGGTAATTGAACAGATCTGAAATGACAAATGGTATTAGGGAGATGATGGATGGAGTGATAGTGGTGATGGTGGCTCAATGGTGAGGAGCTTGGGTTTCAGGCCTTGGAATGGAAGGACGGTGGCTTAATGGTGAGGTTACAACCATGAATTCGAGGGATTGAGGCAATGGTGAAAACAATGGTTTAGTGGTGATGCTCCAGGCCTTGGGGAGCCGACAATGGTCTTATGGTTTGATTTGGGAGAGGGTGGAAGGGAGGGAGGGATGGATGGAGGGAACGAGAAGGATGAAGGAGACACTTAGGGTAGTGAGATGATTTCAAATATTAACTACTTTTCACTACTTTTTATTACTATTCACTATTATTTAATATTTTTTTACTACTATTTACTGATCATTTGAGATTACGTCACTACCCAAACGTAGCCTTAATATGTGGCTATAGACTTTTCCTATTTTTTTTACATGCATCTGTACATAAAATCAAATTTGAATATAACTCCTCATTTGTTTATTAAATTAATCGAGTTTGAATTAGGAGTAACAAAATGTGACATGACATGATACAATCGGATTTAGGTTTAGCTTTAACGGGTTTAGGTCAAAACGAGTTGATATGTTAAAATATGATTGCTTAACGAGTTATAACGGGTTAACCCATTAAAAAAGTTAAATTTATATTTTTACTCTTATACCTAAAAACTAAAAACTTACTCCCGCCGCACTCTAACTTAGACTCCTTCATAATTTCATATTCATCTTTAGATATATTTTTGTTTATTTTTACAGATGAGATAAGTTGAGATTAAAGTTGAAAGTTAAATAAAATATTGTTAGAATATATTTTTTTAATATCATTTTTATTTTAAAATTTGAAAAAATTGAATTGTTTATTTTATTTTGTATGAAAATTTGAAAAAATTGTAATAATAAGATGTGATGAATTAAGATAGTTTGTGAAAACAAATCAGGTTGCTCTCTTAATTCTCAGTATTCTCAATGGAGTCAATTCTCACAAGTCATGACTGCTTCCCACACTTATTATGGATTATAATTTTGGTGTTTTTAATATTTAGATTGTAATTTTAGACTTACATAGTTAGTTTTATATTTTTGAGCGATATTGTAATTTTAAATTTTATGTAAAATTATGTTGATCAACTGATCAAGTCAAATAAATTATTTGAGTTAATTCAATTCATTTACATAAATTAAAATATTTTTTCGATATATTTTTAATTAATTCATAATAAATTAAAATGGATTATATCGTGTCGTGTCAATATGTTATTTTAATTTATCTATTAAAATTTAAAAATCTGACCTGTTTAACTCATGGTGTTCGAGTTGACCATATAATGTGTGTTATACACAACTTGTTACTAATCCTTTACACGATTTGCCACCTTAACTTTGAATCGAAAATATGAGAAGAGCACCTATTTGAAACGGGAGATCCATTACAATGAGCTTATCAGAGGCCAATAAGGAGATGACATGTTAGCAATGTTTTTAAAATCGTACCGTACCGGCCGGTATATTCCGTACCGGCCACCGGACCGGTACAGAAATTCTGTAATTTCGTACTGGTTCAAATACCGGCCGTACCGGCCGAGATTTCGGCCTGTACCGGCCTATGTACCGGCCCGTACCGGCCGGTATTTCGGTTTCGTTTTTTTTTTTTTTTTTCATTTTTTCAAACTACAAATTTATTTTTTTACCCCCAATTTAGACTAAACTATTTATAATTTATATAGATATATGTATTTATGTATAATTTATTTATATATAAATTATTCTTTTGAAATATAATTAATATATATATATATTTATATATATAATTTATTTATATATCGACTATCCCGAAACGGTACACGAAACGGTACCGGTACCGAAATATTTCGTTCCAGTGTCTTGACCGGTACGGCATCCAGTACGGTATTCAAAACATTGCATGTTAGTGTGATTCATGTATCTATTTGAATCGTATCACACCATAGCAGAAGTCAATACAAAACGGAAAGCCCACCCCAAACGTAGAGCTCAAGAACGAATCTCTTCGCCCTCTTCTTCATCGAGTAGAAGGGAAAGTCTCAGATCGGCGCAAGCCACTGAATCCTTCTTCATCAACTAGAAGGGAAGTCCTAGACTGGTGCAACTCACTGAATCTGCAAATTACAGATCTCCGGCATTATTGAACAAAACTTGTTCCCAAATCATATATAACATGTTCACGCAAATGGTCAACTATTTTGTTGAGAATTTGGACATCCCAAATTCATCCCCTAGGATCTACCATTTGCAGGAATAATAAGAAAAATAGAGAAATAATAACAACACAAGAAATTTACGTGAAAATTTCAAAATAGGAGAAAAACCACAAGACCCAGAGAAGAAAATTCACTATGTAAAAATTGTTACAATCACACAATTTTTCTCCTCACCACACCTACAAAGTTACCTCACTAGTAAAACTTTAATTTTACATCTCTTCCCTTTTTATAAAAAGTTAATAGAGGAATTTAACTAAAGTCAAAAGTTATTAGATAAGCTTTCAACTGGTATAAGCCTCTTATTTATAGCCTTAGGATTTGTCCCTCATTTACTTATCCACCGGTGTGGGACTAAAAATGAGCACAATTGTCAACAATTTCCACCTTGCGACTTTGACTGATTCCACAGCCAAGCTCCACTTCAATGAAAATTTTTATAGCTTCCGTTATCATGCTTCATCATAAAAGTATACCCACTTAGAATAAACCAATTACAAGGATTTCACTTCGGCCTATGTCGAAAAACAATTTTGCTGAAAAATTATGGTGTAACTTCCACGTTTGACTTTCCTGAAAGTTCATCAGCTATCGACATGAATTTCCACTACACACCTTGCATCAATGCCAAACCAATGCCTGTTTGAAAACTTGTGGACCCGCTAATATTAACACATCCTCTATCATGACAATTTTGAAAATTAGCGACATGCCATGAGGATGTATGTCTCTTTTTAAAGATCAAAATCGTACATAAAAGACACAACATTAGCATCAATACCAGTATCTCCATTTACTGACTTGAAGCCATTTGCCGAACCTGCTCCAGCTCTTGGACAATTTTTCTTGACGTACCTAGATTGTCCACACTCCTAGCAGACTACTTTCTTCTTCATAGAATTTTTCATCTTCTCATTTCAAGCTGCTATCATTACTAAGTTTTCAAGTAGAACATTACTTCCATTACTTAGTCTTCTTTCTTCAGAAAAGATTTTACTAGTAACTTCTAAAAAAATTATTTTCTCATTCCCATGTATCAAAATATGTTTCATGTGCTCATAAGAAGGTGGAAGAGACCAGATGAGTCTCAAAGCTTGATCCTCATCATCAATTTTAACTCTAATAGCTTCTAACTCAGCGACAATGCCATTGAGAATGCTTAAATGATCTGAAATAGTTGTATCTTCACTCATCCGTAGTGTATAAAACTGCTCATTCAGGTACACACGATTTGAGACGCCATTCGTTTGATACAAGTTTTTCCTAGATTTCCTTTGCTGTAGATATTCCATGCATATTTGCAAGAACATTTTTGGCCAAGTACAGACGTATTGCACTTGCTGTTCTCAAATTCAGATCCTCCCAATCTTCATTGCTCATTTTAGATCTGCTCATTTCACCAATCACACTAGTACCAGTGTTGACTTCAGGTGTTGGTCTACCATTCAATGCCTTGTATAATCTTGATTGAATCAAGACATATTTGACTTGTACTTGCCACAAGCCAAAATTGATTCTCCCATCAAATTTCTCCACCTCAAATTTGACAAGATTTGAAATCCTACTTCCTGATATTGGTTTGATGAATTTACTGTAAAAACGAATAGTACCTCACTAAGTCAGTTCCCAAGAAAGATTGGAAGGTCACAATGGACACACTTAAAATTTCCAATCTCCTAAACAGAACCTCTTTAGATTGTACGTATCCACACTACCACACAAAAACTCCACCCCACAAAAAGAACCTAGTGGCTTTGATACTAATTGTTGGGACTTTGGACCTCCTAAATTCACCCCCTTAGGATCTATCATTTGCAGAAATAATAAGAAAAATAGAAAAATAATAACAACATAAGAAATTTACGTGGAAACTCCAAAACATGAGAAAAACCACCAGACTCAGAAAAGAAAATTTACTATGTGAAAATTGTTATAATCATACAATTTTTCTCCCCATCACACTTACAAAGCTATGCTATTAGTAAAACTTTAACTTTACACCTTTTCTCTTTTTATAAAAGGCTAATAGAAGAATTTAAGTAAAGTTAAAAGTTATTAGATAAGTTTTCAACCGGTGTACTTAAACTAAGAGGCTAAGGCTCTTATTTATAGTCTTGGAATTTACCCTTCATTTACTTATCCACCAGTGTGGGACTAAAAATGAGCACAATTGTCAACATATTCTAGTTGCAAATAATAGTATATGATTCAGGAAACATTGCTAAACTTCATTGTGTAAACAAAAATACCATTTTTAAAAGAATGTCTAAAAAGCTTATACAATGTAACTTGGATACTTGTTAATTTGCTATTCAACCCAATACCGATCAAAGTAGCTTGGATATTCATTGATTCAAGCAAAAAATATATGAAAGCCTATGACTAGGGTGTGAATCACCAAGCCGGCTGTTTATACGAGTAATTTGACGAAAAATGAAAACAGAAACCTCCTCTAAAGATGAGAGGGATGGCTATGAAGTTAAATAAAATATGCCATAGAAACTAATAAATGTTATTTACTTAGAAAAAAGAAGAAGAAGAAACCAGCCCAAGAAATCTTTCTACCAAGGGAAGCCGTCGACGAAGTCCTGGCTGGACTGCCCAAAAGCTTTCAATTTGTCCACCGCCAGAGCCACGGGCTCCATTTCAGAACCGTTCGCGAATATTGGAGGGGCGTATAAAGGGGGAGAAATCCTAGAGTCAAACCTTCTAAAACTTGGATTTGAAAAGCGAGAGAGGGGCGAAGCGGGAGATTGGGGGCAGGGAAGTCAAAAATGTTTCGGGGGGAAGCAGAGTGCCAAAGACCGAAAAAGCTGGAAATTTATTTTGTGTGAACCGCATCGCACTATAGTTTGGGTGTGACACCTAGGTGGCACTCTATCATTAGACTATTGTTTGAGGAAAAACGGATGGTCCTGTGTAAAGTTTTTCTCATATGAGAAATGGAGCTCAGGCGTTGTGTCCGGGTCATGGCTGTTGTTGGGTGTATTTGAACTTATAGAGATTCTATTACTTACGTTCCACGCAAACCCTAACCATATCGTTCAGAATTCCAACCCTGCGATTCCCAAGAGGCTAGAAGAAGAAGTTATGAGCGGGACCGAGTTCCGGTTCTTCTTATCCTGCGACATCAATCTTCCAGTAACTTTTCGCATCGAGAGGTTGGAGGGTAATTTGCTCCCTACCAAGTCTCCTAATTCAGGTGCCTTTTTCTTCCTTTTTAATTACATCATTACTCTTCCGTTTCCTTTTACCCATAAAATTCCTTGAAGCTTCCAGTACTGTGTGCTTGGTTACAAGACAGGATTTTGAAAATATTAGAAGGAATCCTGGAATGTTCAGAGCGCGGGATTCCCAAATTAGTGGGCTCGTTGAAATTTTAGCCTTTTATGCGCTTTCCAGTTAGTGGTGTGAGATGTGAAAGTGGGTTGGCAAAAAAATCAGTCAAGAAATTGCTAAACGTGATATCTGGCAAATTCAATAGCCAGGTGTAGACATTTTATAATTGATATCAACTTGCATTTTTTTTTTTTTTATTTGCTTTACCCTTGTGGTTTGAGTTGTGCAATCGTACGCACAACGAGAGTGATACCGACCTCTTATCATTCATAGTCTCAGTCAAAGATCAGTTTAAAATGCTACAAATCAGTTTCAAAATGCTATAAATCTGTAACACCCCTTCCCCTAGGTAAAGGAATGCTGCCCAAAGGGCTTGGGGTGACAATCAGGGTTAAACTGCTATAAATCAGTGATATGAAAGAAATAAAGTTACATTTTTATACATTTTAAGCCACATCATACTCAATTCTCCTGCAGAAATTGATGCCCCAACAGAGGAGAGAAGAGCAGAGCTATATGTCGAATGCGCATTATACATTGATGGTGCTCCATTTGGCCTCCCCACGAGAACAAGGTTTTCTTTGAATTATGTTCTTGCATTCGATTTTCAGGAACAAAGAGGCTTTCAATTTTGTTGTAGGGGCTATATCAGATGGCCAGATGTGAGAAACAGAAATGCACAGGCACACACATGCATAAGGATGTTTATATTGAATGTTTTAATTTTCTTTTTTCTTTCCTCCTCTTTTGCCTCACAAAGTGGGTTTTGCTGCACTCTCTGAAAGTCGGATTTTCTGTATTATTTTTTTTTGATCTGTAAACAAGATTTTATTGATCAAAAGAATAGGCAAAAGCCCAATTATATGGGACATATACAAGAGCAATGCTTTTGCGTGCTTAGTTGGATTTTCTGTATTATAGAAACTGTTGTTTTTTTAACTTATGTTTTCTCAGTTTTAGTTATAAAATTGGTAGGTTGCAAGATCTCACAGGGCTAAAAACTTTGCTCTTGAAGGATTTAATATTTGGCTAATTCTTTGCTTATTTTTTCTTTCACATTTGAGATCATGCTATTTCACTCTTCTATCAACTGATTTTTATTGCAGCTCTCTACCACTACATATGCACGCGGGCACATACTACACACGTACACACATGTCAACTGTATCACTGTCTTATACTAATTAGGTTTTATTTTTTGTGCCAGGCTGGAATCAACTGGACCACCATATTGTTGGAATGATCTGATCACGTTGAGCACTAAATATCGAGACTTAACCGTTCACTCACAGCTTGCTATAACGGTAAGTTGGCAACCATATGCTTATGTATTTGGTACCTACAAACTATAAAGTCCAGGGCCTACCAAAATATTCGTTTCAGACTCATGTAGCCATACTGAATAATTTAGGCCAAGGCATTGTTCAGTTTAGTTGTTTAATTCTGACATACGTGCAATGCTTTGTTACATTGTTGAGCAATTAGTAGTGTGAAAATATGTTAGCTATTGATGGTCAATGCTTATACGGCTTGGTGATACATTTTTTTATAAGTAAATTGATATTAAAAGACATCACCCAAGTACACAAGAAATATACATAGAATACACCTAATAACCACTAAGCACTAGAGATGGATAAAAGCAAATTATGAAAGCTGTCCTCATCACAAACAATGACAGAAGCCTAGGAAAATAGTGTGGCAACAAAGAATCTCTTCAACTCATCTAAGAAACGAGATCACGCCATCGTCTCCACGCTGTAGGAACTATGAGATCACCCCAAGGATGCCTTCCGCATCGCAGACTAACGACAGAACCCTATTCAATAAGTGGAATGCATTAGCCGTCCATTCTAAGGTTGGGCAGTAAGGGTCGGTGAAGGGCAATTACTCATTCTTAAAACCAACATTCTTAAGACCAAAGATCCGGGCCGGAAAAATTGGGGGGGGGGGGGGGGAAGCTCTCCATTCCTGGTTCTCCTGTAACTAGATCCTCTGGAACCACAAGAATCCTTAGGCAAATTCTATATCTTGGTTATTGTATTTGTTCTTAATATGTATGCATTATTTGCTTTGATTAAATAACTCTTTTCACTCCTAAACTATAAGGTATTTTATACTTTGCATCTCTAACTATCAAAACCGACATGTTACACCCATAACTACAATTGAATGTTAAATAGCACTGTTTGTTAGGATCCTGCAGCTAAGATTGTGCCACATTACTTATTTTTGGTCATCTTAATGGTAAGATTTGGAAAAGGGTGCAATTTTCCAGCTCCTAGTAGTTTGAAGGTGTGATGTATCAATGTTGGTAGTTTATTGTTGTAACACCGCCTCCCTTATGAGGTCAGGAATGCTAACTAGGAATGAGTTGTTATAAGGCGGTATAGGTGTAAACAAGTTGAGTTTTAGTTAGTAGATAGTCAAGCTTTGTTTGTTTAATTTTATTTGAAATGAGTGAGCGTGACCTTATCTCAGAGTTTTTCTTTCACAAATAGGTTATTTGTCTTTCAAATGAGCCTGAGCTTATTTATGAGTTACTTAAATTTTGATGAATTAAGTTGTTTGTATCATCTTTTATAACTTCAAAAATTTTGATGAACCAACTATGGGTTTTCTAAAATTTTTGTTAGTTTATATATTTATATATCGATGATTATATCCATAGGAGTTAAACGACATTTATTGTATCAAAAACATGATTTTCATTTAATTATCTTTTCAAATGCTTAAGATATAGTTGTAAAGTTAAAAATTATATTGTGAAAAATGAAAAATATGAAGTATACAAGTTTGTACGAGCTAATAGGAGTCTAATCTATTTTTATTTTTTATGAGTTGTATTGTTTAATAATCAATTATAATTTGTGTTTACAAATGGCTCATTGGGTAAACAAAGTTGGAGTTGAGTTTGGTTGAGCAATTCCAAACGGCTTGTTGATTTTTTTTTAATAAAAAAAACTTATAAATTTTTTTTTTTTTTTTGGCCCTAGTTTGGGAGGGAAATTGGTTTACACCTGGTAGCTATAGGCGAAAAGTGTATTTAGGTTTAATTTTTTTATATGTTCCTAGTAGCTAAGCGTTTTTCCTCAACCTTACTGAATATGTAGGTTTGGGATGTTTCATGTGGAAAAGATGAAGGATTGATTGGTGGAGCAACAATTCTTCTATTTAATAGCAAAATGCAACTCAAAACAGGGAGGCAAAAGCTTAGGCTTTGGCCAGGAAAAGAAGCAGATGGGTCATTTCCTACAACTACTCCTGGAAAGGTTTTCTAAATACGTCATTAGCAATTAAGGATATGGCATTCTAGCTCTGTTTTTTTTTTATAAGTATAAGACATTCTAGCTCTTTGCATTTGTAGTTCTATGAAACGGTTTGATCCATTTCTCTATCCTTTGGGTTATCTTTCTACAGGTCCCACAGCATGAGCGTGGGGAGCTGGAGCGCTTGGAAAAGCTTGTGAATAAGTATGAGAGGGGACAGATTCAACCTGTTGATTGGCTTGATCGCCTCACATTTAAAGCTATGGACAGAATAAAGGATCGTGAAAGCCCAAAAAATGGAGGTTCTCACGTGTACGTGGTTGTTGATTTTTCTAGCTTTGAACATCAAGTTGTCTTTCAGGTAGTGCTGTTATGCACATTTATAAATTTCTACTGCCTGATAGTATTTACTATCTTTTGACTAAACATTAACATGGACTGATTGCAGCTTTTTGTATATTTCATAAATTTACTTTTATCAAGCGTTTGCATTTTTCTGATAGAATCACTGCAATTTTATTTCCCTTTACTCTGTTCTAGATTCTCTCTCTCTCTCTCTTTTTTTTTTTGATCAGTAAATATATTATATTAATCAAAGAAAAGGCAAAAGCCTGGTACAATGTATAGTTGCCCTAGCTAAGTAGGAGCAATGGAGATAAGAAAATCATGAAAATCTAAGCCATTGAAATCAACTAAGCAATGGAGATTCTTTCTTTTCTTTATCATTTAGATTGTAGTATTAGTGTTAGGCAGTTACAAACACAAAGCTGGAGAAGATCCTCGTAATTTCCCATATTATTACCCCCTTTTCAATTCCATGAGCACCTAAGTAGGCATTATAAACTTGTAGGCACTTTTGAACTCAATCCTTTGTAAAAATAAATACACAGGTTTTGACTGCAGTACTTTGTCAGCATGTATATAATAGCGTTTATGTCAGATTTTAGAGGCAATACAAAGGCAAAATTTATACATGGTAGCAATTATCATTTGGCTTTTACTTTTGATACGTAGTGATTTTAATTTATTGGAAATGTAGGAATCAGGAGCAAATTTCTTATTACCATCTCCTATAACTTCAACAAATGAAATTGTCAATGTCTGGGACCCAGAAGTCGGAAAGATAAATCCTTCTGAGCACAAGCAACTAAAGCTTGCTAGGAGTTTAGCTCGTGGTATTATTGACAGGGATCTTAAGCCAAGCTCTAATGAGAGAAAGTAAGCTTGAAATTTGTACTTCTAGATTCAGTTGAATCTTTTCTTTGATTAATCTGAAATTTATTGTTTATTTTTGCTTCTCCTTTTCACAATATCCTCCATAGCCATTCTATGTTTTCTCACTTGGATCATAATGGAAAATTCTTTGTCTGCTGCAATTTCAATTGATTTGATTGTTGTTGATTCTAGGAGCTATGAAGCAAATGATGAGTTTGTGTTGCAGATTTTTTTTTTTTTTCTGCTAATATTTCTGTTGTAGTAAACCTAAACCGTGAGCAAGAAGAATTGTGAATATGTTCATTAATATTTACTCTTGCAAATTTGATTGGACTAGTTTGATAATCAGCCTTGCCTTGGCCAATCATTTTTAACCTAATGATTGCCATGTTAATATTTTAGAACTTGCAAATTTTTGATTTACTATGCGTAAGTTAAACTGATTTCACTCTGGCTTTTTGACTTGAATACCTTATAGAAATGTTGAGCTTAAATTTTTATATATGCTGAAGTGCTTAATAAAGTTATCATTGCTTTGCTATTACGTTTGCCTTTTTCTACACATTCTGAATAATTTCCTATTGGGACCAATTTTGTAAGCAATGTCCAGGTCTGCTCGTTTGTGATTAGCCTGACAATTTCTATTTTTGAAAAAGTGTCTGGACAAATCTTGTTTGAAATTGGGGTTCAAACTCCCCAAGCAGCCTTAGACCTTCAAATTGTCTATCCCGAATCTGAATTTATATAGTAAGAATAATATAGTCATGAACTAATAGATCTTGAATCCACCTGCACATGACCAGAAGTCAAGCCTACTTGGAGCACATGAAATGTTTCTCCAAATATATAATTCTGAAAAAAAAAAAGTTTCTTCTCTCAAGTTTTCAAATTAGAAGGAAAAAATGTGATTAAAAAGTAATATACATTGCATTTAAAAACCCACATGTGATAAGATAGAATTCTAAAAAATCAATGGTTTAGGATATTTCTGGGGTTGTGTGTAATTAAGCACATTGCATCTGGTGAAATCCATATGATTTTGGATCTTGCTGGAGCTACATTTGGATTTTTCAATGTATTCATTTCCTGTTTTTCTAGAATATCTTTTGAGTTATTGAATTTCTTACTATTAGCTATATCTTGCAACATCATTTTGTTTGATTTATTTTTAAAGAGGTTGAGGGTATATCATTTTTCATACTCGTTATTGAAGGTCAATACAAAGAATATTGAAATACCCACCAACAAGGACTTTGAGTGGAGATGAAAGGCAGCTACTATGGAAATTCCGTTTCTCATTGATGTCTGAGAAAAGGGCTCTCACAAAGTTTCTCCGATGTGTTGAATGGAGTGATGTTCAGGTAAACTGTTTTTTTTTTTTTTTTTTGTTGGCTAAGTAAAATAACATTTTATTGATAGTAATAAGTAGGCATAGCCCAAGTACACGGTAGATATACAAACAGCATACACCTAGTTACATAATATGGAGCTAGAAAGTGATACAAGAAAGTCATTGAAACAAGCTCCATTAAGTACACAAGGATGTCCAAAGAAATAAAGTGTGGAAGAAGAAACTTCTTAGCTCATCCGGAGAACTCTCCTTATCTTCAAAATTTTGACCATTCCTTTCTATCCATAAACACCACATGATACAACGAGGAATCATCCTCCGTACATCCTCAATAATCAGTATGTGAATTGGCCCTACATCTTTGTCAACATGCAAACAAATCGACCACCCTCTTGGGCATTACCCAAGCAATTCCTGTTCTATTATATATTTCCACCCATAACGTTCTTGGCACCTTATAGTGAAGTAAGAGATGATCCACTGACTCCCCTTTCTTCTTACACATATAACACCAATCCATTACTACAAGACCTCTCTTTTGCAAATTATTCAACATCAAAATTTTCCCAAGAGATGCTGTCTAGCCAAAGAAAGCAATCTTTGGTGGCACCTTACTTTTCCGAATAGACTTCCAAGGGAACGAAGTATGATTTTGAGTCTTGACTTGACAAAACCTTTCTTTTCCAAATAGACTTCCAAACCTTTTTTTTCTCTCTTGTAGTACTCTTATTCTCCTTCATCCTAAGCAGCAGTGTGGGACCGTAGTATGGGAGCATCATGATTTTCATTCACTCTGTTTCCCACTCATGAGCCATTCGAAAAAACCTGACATTCCAATGGAAAGAACCATTGGAACAAACCAACAAGTCAGTCACCACGGCCTCTGTCACTCAAAATATGGTAAAGAGTGGGAAAAAAATGCTTAAGAGCCCTAGCACCAAACATAATGCCCAAAATAAACGCAAGAGCCTCTTCCAACTGCAAATCTGAAAAAGTTGGAGAACCTCTCCCAACCGAAATGAATATTTCTCCACAACCCCACTCCATATGTCTCCCTGACTTCATTAGAACACCAACCCCCCTAATACTCCTGTGTTTTGAATCTATAACTACTCTCCACAAACCCTTTCCTCCCTAGTGATATCTCCACAACCATTTCCCCAAAAGTGCTTTATTAAAGATCCTTAAATTACGCACCTCCAAGCCACCACAAAGTATCGGAGAGCAAACTTTATCTCAACCAATAAGGTTAAATTTGGCTTCTCCCCAATACCTTTCCAAAGAACATTACAAAAGTATTTCTCAATATGAGAGGCCACAGTTGCAGGTAACGGAAATAACAAAAGAAGGTATGTAGGGAGGTTAGATAAAGTACTTTTGATAAGATTTACTCTTACCACCCTTTGACAGATAAATTCTTTTCCAACATGTCAACCTTCTATCAACTTTTTCTAACACACCCTCCCAAATAGATTTCACCTTAAAAGCTGCCCCCAATGGGGAGACTAAGGTATTTCAATGGAAGCAAAGAAGCTTTACAGCCCAAAATATTTGCCAATCCCCGAACATTATTTACAATACCCACAGGAACCATTTCACACAATACCCACAGGAACCATTTCAGACTTCAAAAGATTCACCTTCAAGCCCAAAACAATTTCAAAACAAACTAATAGAGCCCTCAAATATTGAATATGACCGACCACAATCTTGTCAAGATAAGTGAAACAAAGGATGAATGGCCGAATGGTTGGCCTTCTGATTTCTCTCTATTATATAAACTGTACAAGGAATTCTATACATGGAAAGAGCTAAGTATATGCTACGGTTATTCCTATACAATCTGTCAAATATTAAGCTAATTACACGGAAGAGTAAATCACGTAAATAAGTATGAAACAAATATGGAAATAAATATGGACAGCAAAGCTGTCCATTGACAGCCCCCCTCAAATTGAGGCGGGTTGATCAACAAGCATCAATTTGCTACTTAGGAAGCAGTGTCGATGACGAGTAAGAGCCTTGGTGAAGATATCAGCAATTTGTAGATCAGTAGAAATGTGGGGAAGAGTGATAACACGAGCGTCGAAGGCTTCACGAATAGAGTGACAGTCAACTTCAATATGCTTGGTGCGCTCATGATAGACAGGATTGGCCGTGATCTGAATAGCACTTGTATTATCGGCATGTAAAGGAGTAGAATCAGTCTCAGAGAAGTCTAACTCAGCAAGCAATCCTCGAAGCCAAATAATCTCGGAACAAGCAAGAGACATCGCTCGGTACTCAGATTCGGTAGAGGACTTAGAAACTCTGTCTTGCTTCTTACTCTTCCAGGAGATCAATGCATCACCTAAGAACACACACCAACCAGTGATGGACCGACGTGTATCAGCACATCCAGCCCAATCAGCATCGCTATAAGCCACAAGACGGGGAGAATTTCCTGCAGGAAAGAATAAGCCACGGGCAGAAGTGCCTTGAACATAGCGTATGATCCTACGGACAACAGCCAAATGGAGATGACGAGGAGTCTGAAGAAACTGACTAACTTGCTGTACAGCAAAAGAAATATCTGGTCTAGTGATGGTGAGATAGACAAGGCTACCCACCAATTTCCGATATAAACTAGGATCAACAAGTAAGTCACCCTCCTTTTTGCGAAGCTTGATATTTAACTCCATGGGTGTATCGACAGAGGTAGCTTCCTGCAGTCCAGCTGTAGCCACCAAATCACTAGCATACTTGTGTTGATTAAGTGAAATACCCGAGGAACTACGATGCACCTCAAGACCCAAAAAATATGTGAGAGACCCAAGATCTTTCATATGAAAGGATTCTGAGAGATGAGTCTTAAGCTGGACAAGTAAAGCAGAATCAGAACTAGTGATCACAATATCATCAACATAAACCAAAAGGACAACAATACCCATGTCCGATTTCCGAAGAAATAATGAAGTGTCATACTTGCTCTGCTTGAAGGAAAATTCTAATAAAGTGGTTCGAAATTTATCAAACCAGGCCCTCGGAGCTTGTTTGAGACCATAAAGAGAGCGACGAAGTTTACACACATTGGAGGTCGGAGAGGGAAACAATCCCGGAGGTGGCTTCATATAAATACACTCTTTAAGATCCCCATGAAGAAAAGCATTCTTAACATCCATCTGATGTAGTGGCCAATCATTGGAAGCAGCAAGAGCTAGAATCGTACGAACAGTAGTCATCTTAGCCACAGGAGCAAATGTCTCCTCATAATTGACACCATATTCCTGATTATTCCCAAGAGCAACAAGCCGAGCTTTATAACGATCCAAACTCCCATTAGAGCGAACCTTGACTGAGTAAACCCATTTGCAACCCAGAGGAACTATAGTGGAAGGACAAGGCTCAATGTCCCAGGTGTGATTGGCCTCTAGAGCGGCAATTTCTTCCTGCATAGCTTGTCGCCAACAGTCATGCTTGACAGCATGTGAGTAGCATGTAGGAATATCAAAATTGGACAATGCAGCAGTCAGAGCTGAAACAGAATTGCCAGAAGAAAACCCATACCTATCCGAGGGTACAGACACTCGAGAAGAGCGACGTACCAAAGGCTCTGGAGGTGCAGCAACTGACTGATGCTGGTGTATGTTAGGATCAGATATCGAATTAGCCACCGGAAGAGACTGTGAGCAGGAGCGTCTCGTATACACCATACCTGGTTTAAAGCGAGAACTGACATGATGAAGATCTGAGAGCTGCTGCTCAAAGGAGGGAAGGACCACAGTAGAAGAAGAGGGCACAGATGACACAGGAAAGAAATGTTGATTTTCAAAGAAAATAACATTTCGAGAAATGCGTGTACGATGTAAAGTAGGATCATAGCAAACAAATCCCTTTTGACACACATTATATCCCAAGAATGCACACCGAACAGATTGAGCAGATAATTTATGTCGCTCATGAGAAGGTAAATGGACAAAACATACACAATCAAAGATACGGAGATTATCATAACTAGGTTGCTGAGCAAACAAGCGGAAATAGGGAGACTCCATTTGTAATACTTGGGAAGGTAAACGATTAATCAAATGAGTAGCAGTTTTGAGAGCCTCAACCCAGAACATGGATGGAACAGAAGATTCTAACAAAAGAGTACGTACCACATCAAGAAGATGACGATTTTTGCGTTCGGCTACTCCATTTTGTTGGGGAGTAGCGGGACATGAACGTTGGTGAATAATACCTTTAGAAGCCAAAAATGCCTGAAACTCAGACAAATATTCACCACCAGAATCTGTACGTAAAGTCTTAATAGTCGCAGAAATTTGATTGTCAACATACGCTAAAAAATCAGTGAAAGTACGAAAAACCTCAGATTTAGAACGAAGAAAATAAACCCAAGTGAATCTGCTATAATCATCAATGAAAGTCACATAGTATTTGAATTTGTCATGTGAACTAACTGGGGAAGGTCCCCAAACATCACTATGAATAAGCTCAAAGCAGCTAGAAGCTCTACTGGCATGCAAAGGAAATGGAAGAATTTTGCTTTTGCCAAGTTTACAAGAATCACACTGAAAAGATAAAGAAGAACATTTTTTATTATCAAGGAAACCAGAGTTCAATACATGAGATAGGATCTGAGTATTGGGATGGCCTAAACGACGATGCCACACCATACTTAGATCAGGAACATTATTACAAGCAAAAGACTTAATAGAAGAAACTGGAGAAAATGACGGAACAGGTAAAAATAGTGGAAACAAGCGCCCCACTTTAGGTCCCTTCGCGATCGGCTCCCCCGTTACCTGGTCCTGCACAACACAACCATCACCAGAAAAATTAACAGCACAATTGTTATCAACTAATTGACCAACAGAAATAAGATTCGTGGAAAGCTGAGGGGCAAGAAACACATTAGTAAACGTAAATGAGGCATCTCCGACAGCAGCTATGGGTAGAGAACTGCCATTGGCAGTCTGAATAGCAGAGTGACCAGCATAGGGCCGAACATGACACAAAGATGTGGGAGTATTCGTCATGTGATTAGAAGCTCCCGAGTCTACATACCAAAGTGTAGTAGAATTGTTACCTTGAAAACCCATCGCAGATAAAGCGGAAATGAGCATCTGTTGCACCATTTCAGGGGTGCAGTAAGTGGCGGCAGAGGGTGCAAGATCAGAAGAAGCACCTGAAGAAGAGTCGTGAGCTACGGAAGTTGCTGCAGAAGGAACAGTAACAGAAGTCTGAAAAGCTTGGGCCTGACGATTCTGAGGACGAATACGGCATTCTTTGATAATGTGACCCTTTTTCTTGCAATAAGAACAATACTTTTTAGGACAATTGGCAGCAATATGCCCATATTCCTTGCAGCAGAAACACTGCAGATTTTTAGAAGTCATAGAGGATCCTCGTCCTTGGGCAGCATAAGCCACAGTGGTCGTCCCGGAACTGCCATGAGAGTGCTCCAGAAGAACTTGAGTACTAAGACGTTGTTCTTCGCGAAGTAACTCACCAAAACAAACATCAAGAGAAGGAACAGGAGATCTATTTAGTAGAGAGGAGCGAACAGATTCATATTCCGGGCGCAGTTTCATAAGAAACTGATCACGCCGGCTAGTCTCATGAAGCTTCTGAATAGTCGAAAGAGCGGCAACAGGAACACCCGCTATAACCAAATCGGTATATTCCATGCCAAAGAGTCAAAAAAGCCGAGTAGTAGTCTTGGATGGAAAGACTACCATGTTGAAACATGGCAATCGCATGTTCCAACTGAAAGCGACGAGCATCATTATCTTGATGATAAACCGTCTTCAAGTAATTCCACATGGATTGAGCGGAGCGATGTGCCCGCAAGTTGGTAACAATATGTGGCTCCACCGAACCAAGAAGCCAAGACATAATCCGAGCGTCAAGAACAGCCCATGAAGGAATAGTCTTGGGTTTGTCAGAAGTGGATGGTTCGTCGACATCGGTACCGTCAATATGACCCCAAAGATCTTTTCCCTTTAGAAAAAGTTCAAACTGAAAAGCCCAAGTAGAGTAATTTTTGCCAGTAAACTTGACACATACAGGTGCAGAGTCCATTGCAAACAAAAAAATGGAACTCGAGACAGCAAAATGGCAGAAAATAAATCGAAATAAAAGGAGGGAATAAACTGGTACCGAAAAAAAAAATCACAAAAGCCGAGAAAAAAAATGCCACGAGTGTTCTGCGAGGGCCACGAAGATACAGACTTCCAAAAAATCAAACCAAACAGAGGTGCCAAAAAAAATACCAGAAACTTGCGCCGAAAACCAGGAAGAAGCAGAAGAGTGCACGGAAACAAGAACCGAACCCAAGAGATGCAGCAGAAGGTGCCGAAACCAAGCACAGAACTAGCAAACAGCAAGGCCAAAATCCCCAAGACTGAAACAGACCCAGCCGAGAAACACCAAACCAGAGACAGAAGGTGCCGAAAACACCAAATGGAACAGACCCAGCCGAGAAACACCAAACCAGAGACAGAAAGTGCCGAAAACTCCAAATAAAACAGACCTAGCCGAGAAACACCAAACCAGAAAGCAGAGAGAGAAAAAAAAGACTGGGACGTCGGGGCACCAAAAATACCAAAACACGAGAGAAGCCGAGACCAAGAAAAAAAATTCCGAGAGAGACAAGAACCTTAGGCTCTTGATACCATGTCAAGATAAGTGAAACAAAGGATGAATGGCCGAATGGTTGGCCTTCTGATTTCTCTCTATTATATAAACTGTACAAGGAATTCTATACATGGAAAGAGCTAAGTATATGCTACGGTTATTCCTATACAATCTGTCAAATATTAAGCTAATTACACGGAAGAGTAAATCACGTAAATAAGTATGAAACAAATATGGAAATAAATATGGACAGCAAAGCTGTCCATTGACAAATCTGGCTCACAAAAAAGTAAAGTATCATCAACAAAGAGAAGGTGAGAAATATTAACACCTCCAACTGAAAAACCAGAAAGAAAACTTCCACTAACAGCTGCTCCCAACATATGAATAATGAGTGCATCCATAACATTGACAAACAAAAAAGGGGAGAGGGGGTCCCCTTGTCTTAATCCCCTAGGGCTGTTTAAAAATCCCTCCGGTTCACCATTCACCAAAACCGAAAAACGGATAGTAGGAGTACAATGCCTAATCCATGAAATCCATCTTTCCCCAAAGCCACATCTTCCAAGTAAATAACACAAAAAATCCCAGTTAAGATGATCATATGCCCTCTCTATATCTAGTTTGCAAAGGATCCCAGGTATTCCTGCATTGATTCTACTATCCCATTAGCAAAAAAAACCGAATCCAAAATTTGTCTTCCCTTCACAAAAGTATTTTGGGGTTTTGATATAATGGCACTCATAACGACGCTCATGCGGTTGGCGAGGACCTTTGAGAGTATCTTGTACATCCCATTAATGAGACAAATGGGTCAAAAATCCTTTACTGCCACTGCCCCAATTCTCTTAGGGATAAGGGCAATTAAAGTTGCATTAAGACTTTTTTTGAATTTTCCAAATGACTAAAGTTTGTGAAAAACCTTCATAATATCCTCGCCAATCACATCCCACCAATCACGGTAGAAAGCCATAGAGAACCCATATGAACTCAGGACTTTATCCTTAGCCATCCCACGAATCACCTGAAAATCCTCATCTGCCTCAAAAGGTCTCTCAAACCAAATACAGCTTGAATGATTGATAGTCTCGAAGTGAAGGCCATCTAGTTTGGTTCTTCAAGGGAATTTCCTATAAGAAGATCTGGATAGAAGTAGACAATATGACTCTTAATAGCATCATGATTTGAGCAAACCTGTCCATCGACCTGAAGCATCTCAATCGCATTATTCCTACGATGAGAATTAGCCACCTGATGGAAGAATTTAGTGCATCAGTCCCCCCTCTTTCAACCAAAGAGCTCTCGATTTCTTTCCCAAGATTTCTTCCATTAAAAGCACATTTTCAATCTCTGAAGTGATAGCTAATTTCCTGCAAGATTCCTAAGACAGAGAAGCGCTCATCTCCCTACCCTCCAAAACCTGTAAATCCTCAAAAAGGGATCGTTTTTTAGTATCAACATGTCCAAAGAAATCTGCATTCCACATCTTCAAATCCCTCTTCAATGCTCTGAGTTTCCGAGCCAAAATAAAGCTTAGTGAGCCCTCTAAGAGACACGAAGACCACCACAGCCTTATTTTCTCCACAAAGCCGTTAACTTTCAGCCACTTACTTTCAAACTTGAAATATCTATTACCCTCGTGAATGCCCCCACAATCAAGTACGGAAATGTTTCAAATATGTTATCTTGGGGATCACATGGGTTGAAAACAGGAGCCACAGAATATCACTGGATACAAATTCAAACTAAGATTATGCACTGGGTACTCAGCTGTTAGATGAAGCTTTACAAGATTCTCATGCTGATGCTGATGTCTCTGCAGGAAGCAAAACAGGCATTGGAATTGATGGGTAGGTGGGAAATGATTGATGTTTGTGATGCACTGGAGCTTCTTTCTCCTGTTTTTGAAAGTGAAGAGGTAAGGTGCCTGTGAAAGATGTGGTCTTTACTTAATAAATTTGTCAATTAGTTGTTGAAAAAAGTATACAGCTCTCCAACTCTCTCTATGAATGGCTATGAACACTTGCATGCATGTACATTTAGTTATTAATTTCATTTGACCACTTCATCTCATAGTTTAAAGGGCTCAGTTTTGATTGATGTTACCCTGTTTGCCATGTTACTGACAGTCTAGTATTGAATACTACACCGATCACAGTTTTTTGACGTACTAACATATTTTCTTTGATATTCCACCTTAAGACCAGTTGTTGTGAGTTATTCCTTGAAAGCAAAAATCTGTGCCTTATAATTGGCGCATGTTGAACTAAGGAGATTATTGTGAAAGCTCATTTGAATGTACTTGCTTGACATCCATATAACAGCTGAAACAAAGATCAAGATGAGGTCTTCATTCCATTTTAGCGATGCATTTTCCAATTGCACTCATGTTTTTCCTAATTGTAATCCGTCTTCACAGGTACGTGCATATGCCGTTAGCGTTCTTGAAAGGGCTGATGATGAAGAACTCCAGTGTTATTTACTTCAACTTGTTCAGGCTCTTCGATTTGAGCGTTCTGATAAATCTCGCCTCTCTCATTTCCTTGTGCAACGTGGTATGTGCCCTTTGTATATTTTGCATATGGGAGCGTGGGTGTGTGAATGCATGTTCAAGTGCTACACATTGCTGTTAAATTGTTTGTAGTACCTGAAGTTCCCCATGAACTTTGACAGCATTGCGCAATAGCGAGTTTGCTAGCTTTCTTCGCTGGTATGTTGCTGTGGAACTTTATGAACCTACGTATGCTAAACGTTTCTACAGTACCTATGAGATTCTGGAAGAGAATATGATGAAGGTTTGAGTTATCACATCAGTAGTTCAGTATTTTTTTTTTTTTCTCTAGATGATAAAGTTCTTTTAAATCTTTATATCTGCATTCAGAACTTAGCTTGTAACATTTTGAAACATGCAAATATCTTGTATATGTCCTGTTTGCTTGGGCTATACCTACTTTTTTTGTTAAGAAAATTATACTTTACTGATAAAAAAGAAGAAAGATTGAAGTTGAAAATATTTTTTTAAGAGTGTTCATTGTCATTTATGATTGTTCTGCATGGAACATTTTCCCTATCACAAGTAGCTGAGCTATTAAAGTGGTGTTACCCGATGATTTTTTTTTTTTGTCCTTTTTTGATTAAGTTGTAATACCCTATGCATTTCTGTCACATCAAGCTTGATGGTATGAAGTGAGTGTTTACTTGTTGAGATTGTTTAAGTTTGTTTTTGTTTGCAGTGTATAATTTTATCCACTTTATAACAGTTGGCAGGCAGTGTAAATGGAGATGAAGATGGATTTAAATTGTGGCAAAGTTTGGTGCGTCAGACAGAATTGACTGCCCAATTGTGTTCAATTATGAGAGATGTAAGAAATGTACGTGGTAATACACAGAAGAAGATTGAAAAGCTTAGACAGCTGCTTTCTGGTCTTCTTAGTGAGCTTACCTATTTTGAAGAGGTATATCTTTGATTGAAGTATCCTTTACCTGTTGTTCAAGTCATCTGTTAAACCTATTGAGGCTTAATTAGTTTTGTCAAGGGTAGTGAGGTTAACCAAGGTGCCACTTAAGCCTTGAAGAGAAGCACATTTAGTGAGGATTGCTTTTTGTGCTTAGTTACTTGCATAAGTTCTAGGCACTTGAGCATGTGCCTCTTTAAAGTTCCAATACTTCAAATATGGACCGTAGTGAGATGGATTTTAAACTTGAGTCATGGGATAATTTTGTCGGGCGTAACCAGAAATCAAGGAAAGTGGGTTGTTTGCTGTGTCATATCAAGTCAGAAAAGGGCCTAAATGCTAAAACAATGAAGGACAAAAGCAGATCCACATATTTTAGAAATCAGCTTTATCCAGTAGTCACAGGGTCATGTGATAATAATATTCAAGTGCAGTTTTTTTCACATAAGTAATATTCCTAGCAGTGTATTTTGCATGGTTTTAGTTTATTATATGTATACTAACTATGCTTAGAATTGGGAGCCTTCACTCAGGTAAGCTCTTTTTTGGTGCCTCACGCCTTGGGCAATGCAGGACTTGGGGCCTTGATGTCACCTTTCTTCATTGGCAACATTAGTCTTAGTCAGCATGTTTCTGTTTTATCTAGTCAATTATTCCCAGCTCCAAAACTTTTATCAGTTCTAACATTAAATGTGTTGGCCTGTTGCGTTTTGCAGCCAATACGATCACCACTGGCTCCAAATGTCCTCATTACTGGTATTGTGCCATCTGAATCATCAATATTCAAAAGTGCATTGCATCCCTTGCGCCTGACTTTCCGAACAGCAAATGGTGGAAGTTGCAAAATCATATTTAAAAAGGGAGATGATCTTCGGCAAGACCAATTGGTAGCTATTAAACATACTCTCTCTCTCTCTCTCTCTCTCTTACTAGGTAAGATAAAATTTTATTAAAAAAACAATATCGAAGTACAAGGTGAATATCAGGAGATACAGAAAATTGAAAAGATGAAGAAAGTTTTGGAAGCTAGAAAAGGAAAATGAACTATGAGCAGCCATCCATTGACTTGGGTTAATGGATATCTGGTTCCTATAGGTTGTTCAAATGGTATCACTCATGGATCGGTTGCTTAAATTGGAAAATCTCGACCTGCAATTAACTCCATATAATGTGCTAGCAACTGGGCAAGACGAAGGCATGATGGAATTCATACCATCACGTTCTTTAGCACAGGTATTATTACCTTTGGAGATGCTTCATTGATATGAGAAGTACACTGCATGGTTCAATTAATGCTCATCGTTCCTTTTTTATAAGTTTAAAAAAATTTGCTATCTATGCAAAACAGCTTCCAGAAAGACATGAGAATTTTTGTTATAGATTTTTGGTTCCATTTAATTATTTATTGTTACTTTATCTGGGCAAGTGATGCAATTTCTTACAAAACCTGCTGACACTTAACAGAGAATCGACACCATTATTTGTTTAAAAGTCGCTTCATTGCTACTAAACATGCAAACTTCTACTAATTTTGTAACCATGTTCACTATTTAGAGGCAGGATCCAGGGCATATAGACGACTAGATTTACATGCTGTAAGTCCTGATACATGATGATCAACCCTGACATTCTTCAGCTTCTGATTAAAAACTATTAGAATATATGATTTAATCATACATACATACCTATACATACAGGTATATATTGGATAATATTTAATGCATATCTTGGTTTTTGTTTAACAAACATAAACAGGCAAATGCTTTAGAATATCTATTTTTATGGAGGAATCTTGAATGCAATCTTGAATAACTTATTAGTGTTGATTATACATTAAAAAAACATATTGGTGCTGTGATTCATTTGAAAGATGGAGTGGCAGCTCTTGTGCCTAAGTGTTATGACAAGACCAGTCCTATATGTACTTAAAGATTATGAAAGTGGCTATGCTTTTGGTGGGCTGGGCAATGGATTTCTTGGCATGGTTTGACCCAAACAGATGCGCATGTTTTATAAACTGCCAATCATTTAGATGATATTATTACTTCATATATATCTCCTAATGGTTATCTTTGGAAAGGCGTTGTAACTTTAGAACCTTAATCACAAGCATGGCACTAGTTGATTAGTAGTTACACTACACAGGTCCTATTTTAGATACACCCTTGTTTAGTTTTTTGCAATTGGATCTGGAGGTCATAGATTGCCTGAATCTATACCTTTGTATGATAGAAAGTTCTGTTCACTGGGTTCATATTATGCATTCCTTCTACATCCAGATTCTCTCAGAGCATCGTAGCATTATAAGCTACCTCCAGAAATTTCATCCAGATGAGCATGGGCCTTTTGGCATTACAGCCACCTGCCTCGAAACATTTATAAAAAGCTGTGCTGGCTACTCCGTTATCACTTATATTTTGGGCATTGGAGACAGGTGAGACTTTAAGGGTTGTGTTCAAATCTTGGTACTTGATTTAGGTATAAACTTCAGTGATTTTACTTTTTCCCCATATTACATCCCTCCACCCATTTTCCTTCTCTCTTATAAAGAGGGAAAATGATAGGGTGAAAAATTTTACATCCATTAGAAATATAGAACTATTTTTGTCTCAAATCTTCTTGTTTTGTTGCAACACTTAATTATCAGCAGTACTGATGCAGTTAATATCAATTATAGAATATACAAGGTCATTGGACATATTTTATGCGGCAACATTTGAATTCCGTTTGGAGTTTTTTTCTGTTGCATATTTAATGCTATTAGCTCCTTTATGCATAGACTACGTTATTGGTTGTCTGTTCTGTGAAATGACGTGGATATTTCACCAGGATAACATGCTGATTGATCCACTTCTTGGAACAGTTCTGAATATAAAAATTCGAAGTTCATTTGTTAATTCAGTGTCTTTTGTCCCTAGGCACCTCGACAACCTTCTCCTCAGAGATGATGGGCGTCTTTTCCATGTGGATTTTGGATTCATTCTTGGGCGAGATCCAAAGCCGTTTCCACCACCAATGAAGCTCTGCAAAGAAATGGTTGAGGCTATGGGTGGAGCTGAAAGGTAAATAGTTGAAACTCTTTGGTGCCTTTTTTCCTCTTTGCTAGATGAAGTTCCACGTGGATTTGTGACATCAGAGGCCCAGTCTGGCGCTGCAAAAGCAGTATACAAGAAATTAAGTCGTTCATTTCTTTTTCCTCCTGCAGTCAATATTATACAAGGTTCAAGTCATATTGTTGTGAGGCCTACAATATCCTCAGGAAATCTAGTAACCTTATTTTAAATCTCTTTCATCTAATGGCGGGTTCCAATATTCCTGACATAGCCTCTGATCCTGAAAAAGGCATTCTTAAGGTGAGTTGTGTGGCATGTATTTCGTTCTAGTACATAGGTGTTTGTGTTTCTTGTTTTAACTCGAACTCTATCGATGCCATACAGCTTCAGGAGAAGTTCCGCTTAGACTTGGATGATGAAGCGTGCATACACTTTTTCCAGGATCTTATCAACGAGAGTGTTAGTGCACTGTTTCCTCAAATGGTTGAGACCATTCATCGGTGGGCTCAATACTGGCGCTGATCTGAGCAAGAAATTGGATTGTATAGACACCTTTGTAAATAGCCAGGTGATTTCTACCATATTTTTGTTTTAGTTTGCAGTTTCTGCACATTCTTTGAAATAGGTAGGGCAGAGAATCGGATGGTCCGGAGCGGATAAACCGACCGGACCGGTACTGTTTGGACCAGACTGGACCGGACCGAATTGGAACCGGTCCGGTCCGGTTCAATTTCTAAGGGACCGAAAGGGTTCGGTCCGGTCCCGGTCCGGGGGTTCTTCACCCCGGACCGAACCGAATAGAAAATTAAAAAAAAAAAAAAATATTTATATATATTATTTATATAATAGTTGTATATAATTATATATGGTATAAAAAAATATTAATAGTAGACTATAGTTATAGTTATACTAATATAGTTATACTAAATCATTATAACTAATACTTCAACAATAGCTATAGTAACCTATACTAATAGTCTACTATTAATACTAATATACTATTATATAATTTATATAGTTATACTAATCATAATAAGTTAATAACTAAATCACTAGAAATATAACTATATATATTTAGTATGAATGTATTATTATATTATTTAATATATAACTATAATATATAGTACTAGTATATATTAATATATTATAAGAATTATAGTATAAATATAATATATAAATTATAATATACTAAATTACCATAACAGTATAACTAATACTAATATATAGTTATACTAATAGTCTACTATTATATAGTTATACTAATCACTATAATTAAAACTAATATATAGCTATACAATATACTTATATAGTTGTACTAATACTATTAGTCTATTATATAGTCTAAGACTCAACTCTAAATTTCTAATATATGCTATATAGTTATAACTAATACTAATATTTATATTAATACTAATAATGTAGAATATAGTTATACTAACCAACTGATTCAACATAACTAATATTACTAATATAATATAGCCAAATTGAATTACTAATAGTCTAATACTTTTTTTTGATAGATAGTAATAGTCTAATACTAATACAATTATATAGTTATACCAATCATAAATTCATAATAACTAAATCATTATAAGTCTATAAGTATATATATTTAGTATCAATGTATTACTATAGTCTTTAATGTATAACTATTAACTATAATATATAGTACTAGTATAACTGATCAAAAAAATATATATAGTATTAGTATATATATTAATGTATTAACATATTATAAAAGTTATAGTATAAATTATAATATATCATATATTTGTAAATTTATAATAGTATTAGTATAGTTAGCTTAATATGTAATATGTTAGTATTAAATCACTATAACTACATAGAGTATTAGTAATAAGAGTATTACTATTATTTAATATAGTATTACATATAGTATTACTATCATTACATATAGTTATTAGTTATAGTATCAGTACTAGTATAGTTATTAGTACTAATAGACTAATAGTATTAGTTATTAGTATTACATATAGTTACATATATAGTTATCACTATTACTATTATTACATATAGTTATTAGTTATAGTATTATTACTAATAGACTAATAGTATTAGCGTATTACTAATATATATATATATAATAGTATACTATATGTATATATATTAAATATATCACAATATAATTATATAAGTATTAAACAAAATGTCATTAGAAGTCAACCGTGTACCGAATGGACCGACCGGACCGAATAGGACTGGACCGAACCGGTCTTGAGGGAGTTCGGTCCGGTCCAGGGTGGGAAAACCCTAGAGCGAATAGGTCCGGTCCAGTCCACAAAACCTCTCCGGGCCGGACCAAACTCACTCCTAGAAATAGGTTAACTGGAAATGAACCTGATTTTCTGGAAAATTTTCTGAGTTGGATTTAATTTGCATATTTTGCTGAAAGTACAAGTGTAAGCTGAGTTGAACTGATAACCGAATGAATTGTCACCTTTTTATATTACTAATTTTTGTTAGGGTATTGCATTGACTGGTTGGATTCAACAGCTCTTCAGCCGGTACTCTGTTTAGATTCTGATAGACATACTTGGAGAGAAATTAGGATGGCAACTGTCTTCAGTAGCTCTATGGAGCATTATGATAGTCATTTGTGTTTCCTGTTTGGTGATTGATGCTTTTTTTGGATGAACCATGATTGTCATGTTCATTGGTATAAGAACCAATTCAAGGCTGTTTGACATCTTATTATTGTATCACCATCTACCAAGTTGTATCTGTATATCCTCCTGAATCTGCAGCATGAGTATATTTAGGTTCTTCCAAATGCCCTTCAGTTTCCCTCTTGTACCATATTTTCACCATTTCTTTGGTCCTATGTGGATTTTCAAGCAGTTGACTTAACATGTCCGGCAACTTTTTTATGGTCCCTTAACCTCCAATCAGGAAGAAAAGGTTTGTTATTATGGGACCGACAGAAACCTTTGCTTTAAATCTAATTTTTTATTGTTTGCTGCTGTTCTGATGTTTTCAATTTTAAGGCAAATTCTATTGTATCTTCTCAATTCACTACTCTTTTTGCAAAATGACCGTAAAAAACTACTAAAGTTCTCACTTTACTCTCCAACTTAGAATTTAGCATGCAATTTGTTTTCTTCTTTAAGATCTAACTATTAAAATTGGGTCAGATCTTAAAGTGGAGGTACATTATAGAAAAAGTGGTAGTTTGGGGTGAAGTGATTACTTTAATATCGTGATGTTATTGCGAAAAGAGTGGTATGTTAGGAGGGTAAAATGTGATTTTCCCTAAACATTAACGCCCTTGGTGATAAAAATTTGACTTTCTGACCCTGCTTCTTATAAAATTGCAGATTGGTGGCAACGATCTCAAGAATGGTAGGGAGCTTTCGAAGCAGCAAACAAGCGTGTCATCATGGATGGAGAAAAAGGGGAAAAAAAGAAAAAAGAAATAGCAAACAGAGATGATGCAATGAGGTCTCTATGAATATATGTGCTTTTTTTTTTTATTCTTTTCTTTTCTTTTCTTTTCTTTTTTATATGATTTAGGTTTGGATTAAATGTGCATTATATAACTTTATTGCAATGTATGGGGACATAGTAATGCTCTTGCAACTATATATGTATAATATATATCTTCTATATATAAAAAGTGTGTATGAAACGGAAAATCTTGTTTTAACGGTTTTTCTTGTTTTTTCGTTAAAGTTAACACCGTTTGTTTAAATACGTGTGAATGTAATCGACATATAGAATGAAGACAAATGTTGAGAGAGATAACATTCAATGTTGTTATATGATTTATTAATCACAATAATTACAATACTTAATAGTTTATATAATAATAAGTAATTAAAGATTAGTTATTATATTTTTCTCTTTCTCCTTAACATATGCACGTGTATTAGGTGCATAAAACGTGAATTCTTAAGTATAATATATGTGTATTATACGTTTCATTAAATCAGATTATTGAGTATTCTAAATTTAAAAATCTCATATAATATATAATACAAGTGTGTTTAATCAAAGTGTTTTTTTTTCCCATGGTAGTAGGACGTAGCTTCCACTAAGTCATATTCCACACGTGGGCTTGCTATGATGGGCACGTGACAAAGGTCGTGATTCTTGAGCTAATCAAGAAAGAGTAAATTCGGCCAACAACTTTAAAATATATTTTAGGATTTATATATATGCTATATATAAAAAATATTATACCACAAATTTTATAAAAAGATTATGTTTTAATTTTATGTTGATCCTGATCGATTCAACCAACAGCAAAATAAGAATTTTAATGTTGTCTCTATTGATCGTCTACATGATTATATAAATTGATGAATTATAATAAAAACATTAAACGACACATATTTTGAACTACCGTTTGTGTTAGACTTTTATTAAATTTTTCGTATACATCTTTACTAAAATTATGGATGTTATAAATATGTATTAGATTATATGATATTTTGAACTAATTTTTTTATCTTCTCCAATATGCCTTAAATTATTAAGTGACATCAATAATTTTTATAAAATATATATTATTTTTTACAAATAATCATTTCATAAAATTAGACAAACGTGCTTTGCACGTTGCTTCCACCTAATATATATATATATATACACACACATTTATGTATGTATGCATGCATTTGCAACCAGGTGTGGTGAACATACCGTTTACTTTGCAACAAATAAATGCAGAACATGGATGTGAAGTAGATAGTATTACTTGCATCTTAATCTAATCTTCGAAACAAGTGGAATTGAATATGCGAACAAAAACATTCTCAAAATTCCAAATGGGAGCTTCTTGTTTTTATTCTTTTTTTTTTTTAATAATTTTTTTAGCGTTTAAAAAAAGTAGTACGTATCATTAGAGCAATTAATTGGATATTAAAATTAATGAATTAGTTAATATTTTTTCTTAGTTTAATAAATTCATTGGTCCAGTGTGCCCTCAAAAAGAGTTGACACTCAGATTTAAAACGAGACACATCGATCTATAAATAAAATGATATGCTTTTGATTTTTCTGTCTATATTAATCATCAATATACTTTAGCAATAGAAGAACACTTTATTGTAATATGGATGAGTCAAGCACATCAAAGTTTAAAATGCTTTAATTGAAATCTTAGAAAGTGAGATAGGATGAGATGATTTTAGATGAAAATTGAATAAAATATTGATATAATATTATTTTTTAAGATTATTATTATTTTGAAATTTTAAAAAGTTGAATTGAGATTTAAAAAAATTGAATTATTTATTATATTTTGTGTAAGAATTTGAAAAAGTTGTAATGATAAGAATAAAAAGTTTTTATATCCAAACTAAGCTTCGAATCAAGGCTTCACCAAGAGCACTTGTAAATAGTTCCATCACCTTGTATCCAGTTCATCAAATGCCCACCCTCGTTGTAAAATAAGCGACATGTTTTTAGCCTAGGGAAATCATCGCAGCAAACCTTCCACATCGGTATACAAGAGCTTGGATGAGTAACATGGGTAAATGATATATCAGAGTTCTATCTTCCATTTTCTCCTAAATGTTGTTCTGGACTCTTCATTTTTCGGACTCTTCATTGCAGCATCTGCCATATCTATAGAGAATGAAATATGGTTGTTGATTTTTTAGCCAATGAGAGAGCAAAAAATAATAGTCTACAATTTGTTGTCTCAGAAATCAGACCAGGGAGACTTTGGAGACTTTTGCGCACTGATTGTTGGGGACTTCCTTATTTATGCTATTGATTCATTGCTTATTTGTTTGCTGTAAATGGTAATTCCTCCACCTCAGTGAGGGTGAATCAATAAAGTTTCTCTTTTATTAAAAAAAAATGGAAGAAGATAGAACTTATCCTCAATATAACTGTAAGAGTATTGTTTTTTTTTTTTTTTGATAATGTCAATTGCTTCATTCACAATAAAGTATATGAAAACATATAGACAATAATACATTACATCTTAGCATCTATCAAGACTTGAGAAATAAGAAAAGAGTTTTGCTACGTACAAGGGAACTTGCATATCAATCTGTGTACTAATGCTAATAGTTTCATATGGGCATTGATTTCATTGTTCAATATCGTCAATAAGTCATGCATATCGAGCCAACAAATGAGCTGCCTCATACCTTGTTGTCCAAACTGTAAGGATATTGTTAGTTGCAAGTTTACTGCACAATCAAAAGTAAAAATAACATAATTATGCTATTTGAACTCTACCATTTTTCAAAAAATAAAGTCATCAGTTATCAAATCTGTATTAAATCTTTCAGGAATTTTTTTCTATCTATGATTTTATTTCGAAGTATTGTCTTGACACTGTTCAAATCAGGAAAAAGTCACTCAGTAGTGGGAATTGAGACTTTTTTGAGTGGTTTTTTGATACCCTATTCAATTAAAAAAAGAAAGTCAACATATATATGATGCCCATTTAGGATTGGTGACAACAAAACTTGGTACAATTCTGACTGATAGAACCAATCTTTTGACTATTGTGTTAATATGATGGTTGTTGGGATATATTCATACTATGACAGATGCAATTCTATGTTGTCTTAGTTTTTTGTTGATAATATTAAATTAGAATAAGAAGAAAAACATCGAGATTCCCATGGAATATGATAAGCTTTTGTCAGACAATATTGTAATTTGCAATGAGCCGTGATCAGAACTCCAAAATAGTGATGAAAGTTGTGTGTTGGTCTCTGGTCAAGTATGCTAGTTCTCTTTACAAATTCAGCACTTGAAAAAGATGTTTGATTTTCATGAACTGGGCAATTTCTCAAGTCAGCTTAAGTTTGCTAAGAACATACTGAAGTCAACCATTTCAGGCCTCATCAACATCTGACTATTAGAGTCTTGCAATACTTCCAATTTTATTTGTTTTTTTTTTCTTTATAAGTCATAATAAGGAAGAAGAAATGAATCTCGCTTTAAATGCTCTCTCCATTGATATTAAAGAATATTGGTAGCGTTCAGTTCCCTGTGAAATGAATAATTATTAGGTAGTTTCAAAGTACAGATATGCGATACTCTCAACTTATTACAACAACCATTACAATTCAAACAATTCATTCTCGAGAAATATTGAATAATTATGGTAGCTACCCCAATCAAGCTGGACTTTGGTTGATAAGATCTATGCGATCTCACTTTGATGCTTTTAGGAAGTTCGAATAGCAAGTTGAGATGAAAGTTGAATAAATATTATTATAATATTTTTTTTAATCCTATTATTGTTTTAGAATTTGAAAAAATTGTAATGATTAGATGAGATAAATTGATGGATTTCTTAATCCAAACTTGGCTTTATCTAAAGTTTAATGGATACATAGAGACGTTTTTCTAAAAATTGAGAAAACCGTTTAAGGGGGGTGGGAGCTACGGCTCCCCCCTCCCTCCACCCCCCTTTGTTTTGGTCTGTTTGTTTCCGTTCATTAATAGATCATGGTGGTCTGAAAACTTTGCTATATGGTCAAGGACATTGAAGCCGATTACCATTTTTTGCACTCGGACGAGATGAAGGTGTTTACACGATGGAGGTGGAGGGCTTTGACATCACTGTTTTGGCAGTGAGTGAGGTTCGGTTGAAAGTAAGTTATCAAAGAGGGACCGCCATGGAAAACCACGTAGCTGGGCGTGGTGGTAAAGGGGAGGACCTCCAGTGTGAGTAGAGCTATGATTTTTTGAACTCAGAAGCAACGGTTTGCATGTAGTTTGGGGTGTACTCTTGTAGGGGTTCAGTGACTCTGTTTTATCCATGGAAAACAAAGGTGGCTTTCAGGATGTACGTTGGAATACATGGGGGTTTAAGGTGGTTTCTGGGGTGAAGCCCAAGCGAAACTCATGGTGGAGACTCTCTTGGAAGGTGGCCGGAATGGGGGTGATGCATTGTTTTGCTGTTTTTCTGGATTTCATTTCTTTGCTTGCAGGTTGTTTTTTCATTTGCTGTTGTTCTGGTTTCATTTCTATTTTAGATTTGTATTTTGTTTAGATAATGTAAATAAGGCCTCCGATGGTAGTGAGTAGTTTTAAAATGGGAAGAGTACCATCCACCGTGGTGTCCGGGGCGCTTGGCTTGCTTGCAGCTGTGTCTTTCAACGGAAATATTTTGTTGGAGATGAAACTTGTAGCAGAGTCTCATTCTTGGGGCAAAATGTGAATTTGGTAGTGGAATGGGGCTGTGCATGTAACGCTCGCATGCTTGCAAGCTGGCTAGTGGGGTCAGGGCATTGCTCAGAGGGATCGGAATGGGCGTTGCAGTCTCATTCGTGGGCGCTGCAAGCCCATGGTGTACGTTCTTCAGTGGGGGCAAAACGTGTTTTTTGCACAGAGAGAGTGCAGATGTACGTACAACATAGTGGATGGAGGGACGTGCCATAAATGTAGGAACATCAAAGTGGATGGAAAACAGACAAAATTGATTTTTTGGGGGGGGGGGGGGGGATGGATTAGTTGACTTCCAATTTAGGTTGGCCAGCACCTTTCGGAACATTAATTTTTTGAAAATAATCTATTTACAAGCTATGTTTTGATACACATTAGCTAGTGATATGGAGGATATATATATATATATATATATATAAAGATAAGCTACATCCACTAATATATAGAGTTTTGATTTTTTTTTTTTTTTATGACTAGATTTTATAATAAGTAGTATATATGTTGATACATCAAACTTGCAAGTAACATAGTTCTAATCTTTTGTGCCTCCTAGCTGTTCGAGATAATGTGAAATTGGCCAATTGCCTTGGAGATCTTATTTCCTATTAGATGAAATATCACATTTGCTCATAAAAATTACAAAGGAAAAAGAAAATGCTCAGTTAGTGGCATGCACAAAGAAAGAAGAAGAAAGAATACAATCATACATATTGCAAGAATCTAAACACATCTTTATATTTTCTCTCATATTTTCTACCTATCCAATCACTATCCATAATAGCTAGCCATTACACTTACTGGGCATAAATGCAAGAAATACCAAACAAAATTATACGAGAGAGAGAGAGAGAGAGAGAGAGAGAGAGAGAGAGTACCAAACGAAAAATGGCGCCGGAGGGGCAACGCGGCAAGGGGGCCCGGGGGGGGGGGGGGTGACGGCTAGGGTTTGTAAATCGGGACTCGGGAGGGGAGGGGTGAAGAGTGAAAATTGAAAAGGGAAAGTGACTAAGTAAGTTGTGACATCCCGTTTTTACGTATATTTTCACTGAATGAGTATTTTAATTTAATTAATATATTGGTTCTTTTATTTTAATTTATTGTATTTTAATTAGATTTATTTTAGTTTTTTTTTGGGTTTAATATTATGTTGTTGTTTTTATTAGTTATTTATTATATTTTAACTTGATGTGGTGTTTAATTTATTTTAATCGTTTTATAGCTTTTAAAGTTATTTTCGTTGGATCAGTTTCTTGACTCAAGATGTGAAAATTGGATCTCACTTTCTTTCTTTCCTTTTTCTTTTTCCTCTTTTTCTTTTCTCCCTTTTTCCTTTTTTTCTTCTTCTTTTTCCTTCCCTGCTTTCCCCCCCAGCCCGTGTGACCCAAGCCTCTCCCTCCGTCCGTTCCTTTAGCTCACCCAGCCGGCGCCACCTCCAGCCGCCGTGACCCACCTCCACCTCCGGCATGTCCCTCCCACATTGGCGAGCTCTACTACACCGGTGGTGTGCTACACCGGTCACCCAATCTCTATCTTTTCTCCTCCAAACAAATGGGTCTTCTAGCCTTTTTCTCCTCTTTGAGCCACCATACACGGCCAAATCAGCCACCAAGTACCACCAATGGATTCATCACATCAAGGGCTTCCTCCCCATGTCTTTCTTTTCCCTTAACTCTCTCTTTTTCTCTGATGGGTCTCCATAGCTAGAGTTTCAGTTGCATCATCGTACGCCGCCGTACACGGCCACCCATGGTGTTTCACCACCACCATCTTGTTCCTCTCATCACCATGACCTTCCCTAAGAAATTTCATGACCAACGGAGTTGTGTATAGCCCTCACTCTCCCTCACTCTCCAAGGCCGAAATTAGCTTCAAGTGACCGATCCGCCGCCGTGCGCCGCCACCCACTGCCAACTCTCACTTCCAATAGTTTCATAAACCCCTCTAGGCCATTCCCTATCAATTTCGTGTCTTGGTTTGTCCCCGTTCGAAAGTGGGTAATTTACAACCCACGGCCACAGTGTAAAATACACTGTTACGTTACTTTTTCTCCGCCGTTTGCAACGTCGTGATCCTTAAAAAAATATCTTATAACACTGTAAGTATTTTCTAAACTCTATTTTAGATTTAAATATACTTTTGCTCTTACGATAAATTATCTGACTGGTTGGTTGATTCCGAACTGAGTCCGAGGAGTTCGGGGGTCGGATGGATTGAAGACGGAGTTGCTTGGTTTTGTTGTTTTTATGATTGGTTGGATGTTTTGAATCTTGAGGTGTGCATTGCATGATGCATTCATGTACATTTCTTTTAAATTAAGAAAATCCGGTTTTAATCGTGTAAATAGATTTTCGGGTGCGTGTGTGTCACGACCCCATGCCAGGATGGGGTATTATCTAGGTGGAGCTCCTCTGGTCACTCGAGAGTGGATAATACTGAGTGACATCCCTTGGGTTGTCTCTGGGCGACGACCGGATCGCATGATACTGTAACTCTGTCGTGTTGACTTCGTGGTCCTTAGAGTGGCGGGGACTAGAGGATGGCCTGGTCCAGGTACGCACTGGGTGTGAGTACTGGGCATCGCTCGTTTAGGTGTCACATGCGTAATTGTTACCTGCGGTGTGGCATAGGAGCCAGAGTGTGCGGATGATCCCTAGGGGAGATCATGGTGCATGCAATATTTGGATCGGGTTTTGGATTTTGGATACGGGCCATTTTTTGGGAAAATGGCGAGGTTATGTTTGAGGGTATGTGATCCATTTTCTGGGAAAATGGTGGTTTATTGATTTGGGTCATTATCTGGGATAATGGCGATGACTAGTTTTAAATGATACGTTTTAGGCCAAAATGAGATTTTGGGCATGCGTGGAAAAAATGTGGTTTTATGGGATATGTGCATTTGGCATTCTTTCATGCATATCGTTTGAGTTTAATATGTTTTTATCTTGTGGCGTTTGGATCTTACTTACCTGCGGCACCATTTTGGTATCGTAGATTTTGATACAGAGATCGAGGAGGAGGAGGCTGAGCCCGAGGAGGCGGAGGCTGAGCCCGAGGAGGCGACTCCGCTGGAGTATTGAGTTGGAGTTTTTGCTTTGTAGTTTGGTTTGAAACAATATTTGTAGCTTTTAATATTTTATTATGTATGTTTTGAATGGGTTTGTTTAAAATAAAGAAAAATTCTGGTACTTAGTTATAAGGCTTTTACTATCCGCTGCGTGTTTTTATTTGTACACTTGTTGCATGTACACACACTTGGCACTTGGCAATAGGGTGGTGACCCGTGTTGTCATCATCTTGACGTCTCGATTTCTACGTGTCCGTACGTGGGATTTGGGGGCGTCACATAAGTGACCATGGGGGGTTCTTAAAGCACTGATAAAACGGCACCGTTTGGTTCTTTAATGGACCCAAACGGCACCGTTTTAGGGGCTTTAGAGTGAAAAGCAGATAGGCAAAACAGCGCCATGTGGCCTGTTTGGGGGGGGGGGGGGGGTCTTAAATCTGAGTAATAAACGGCGCCGTTTGGTTCTTTAATGGACCCAAACGACGCCGTTTTAGGGGCTTTACAGTGAAAAATAAATAAATAAATAAACGGATACTATTATACATATATATATATAATATTAATTATATTATGTTATAATATATTAACTCTTATAATATATTAATATATACTAATACTAATTATCAAGATGATCTTTTGAATCAAAAGTTTTTACTTAGAATTGATTGTAAATTAGCCAAGGAAGTTTTAGTAAAAGATGTCAAAAATTTGGCTGCTAAATAAATTTTTGCAAGATGGCGAGCTATTTTAAATATTTTTGATTTTGATATTGAGCATATTAAAGGAGATTCTAATTCTCTTTCTGATTTTCTATCCCGAGAATTCTTACAGGGAAAATTATGTCTTCCTCAAAGTCCAGAGTGAAATCCAAATCCTTTTATGCCAAATTACCTTCTCCTCCTTATCCTTCACCCTGTCCTTCCATCACACCAAAACCCTATACAGTATTAGGGACATTACCACAAAACATTAGGCCATCCTATAATCCATTTTCACCATTATCCTCTCCAAAATTACCCACATACTCAAAAGTTGTTTCTTCTTCTGGTTCTTCTCCTTTTCAAATTATTAATCCTCCACCATTATCTCAACCCTCTGTAACTCCTATTATCTTCAAATCCCATTGGCATCCAGTCTTTCCTATTGAATTAGAATTACAGCATTTATCTGAACCTCAAAAATTACTTGACGCTTTTCTATTACCAGATTGGCATTATGTTCCTCAGAACATTACCAAGACTCAGAACTTTTATGAATTTATTTTAGTAGATACTGATTCTATTATTATCTCTGAAATCCTCTGTTCTCTACAATCTCAACTTTCTCCACCTGCAACTCCGATTATTGCATTCCACAAAATTACTATTAAGCAGGTTCTTACCTTAAAACAATGGGGAAAAAGTCCATATTTGACAAGAAGATTTTCTCAGCCATATGATCTTCCTTATTTCGATTACTATGATTATCAGCAAGTATGGAATAAAACATTCTTACGACAAAACAAGAATTTGCACCATTCCTGGTTTCTCCATTTTGATAAATTACAGGAAATTAAAACTCTACCACGATGGTTCCTATTATGGTGGGATCAATTTGGACCAGAATCTCTCATTCTTCCTCTACCTCTCCAGGAGAGTCTTCAAGCTTTTACATTACAGAACAATTGTCCACCTTCATTATCACACTGTTCACCACTTCTCATTTTCTTTCTTAAAACCAAATTAAATTGGATCATGAAGTGGGAATATGTCATTAAACCTCATCCTTCCCTCAAAAACATTATGTTCTTGGCCCGCCAAGTCTCTATAAAATGGTGGAAAAAGTATAATTATGATCATGTTGTAAAAATGTTCTCAAAGATTACCAAGACTCCTGAGGTTCTTGTTCAGAGAAGCATATTCCAAACTCAATTAGCAACAATTACCAATAAAAAAGATTTGAAAAAATTAGTAGAAGCAATGTCACAAGTATCAAACAGTGATGAGGAAGAAGACCATCAAGTCAGATTATCTCCAGCACAGCAGACAACATCATCGCCACTGCAGGAGGCCTCTTCTTCTCAACAGGCCTCTCATTCTCATGACAACTCACCATATTATTCCTCACAGATGATGGATTCTCAAGATCCGTATGAACTGGAACTGGCAAATTATGACTCAGATTATGTAATTCCAAAAGATTTTCGTCCTTTTGTCCATTATCAGTACACTGTTCAAGATGCCCGTCATTCAAGAATCATCCAACTGTCTAGTTACTGTTTAGCCGCCCATGTTTAATAAATGTAGCCGCCTATTTACTGTATATGAGTTATTGGAGTCACTGTACATGTCAGTAATATTATTGTAAGGTACTGTTTTGGAGTCTATAAATAGGCAGTTTGTAAGTGAGGAAAGGCATTCAGAAATTTCCATCTGAAGCCATTTCTAGTCCTTCTCTTTCATTATTCTCAAAACATCTCTCTCTCGTAAACTCCTTTCATGTCTCCTGTCTTTCAATCCTTTGAGAATTAATCTCCTTGTAAGTATTATGTTTTCAATAAAGTTGATTTTATCTTATATTGTTTTTTACTTTTATTCATGCTCTTATTTTCTGCACTTCATGCATTTGTTTATTAATATTTATTCTATTATCTATTAATATATCTATTATAAGATAATATATTAATAGATAATATATTAATAGAAATAAGTATATTAAGATTTTGAGGGAACACCACCAGGACCACCCTGGGACCACCCTTAAAGCCTTCTCAGCAAGAACGGGCTAACCAACGGATTTTCATGGCTTACCATCACAAGATTCTCAATATACTCTGTTTTCTTTTATGTAGGTTACCGTTGATAAAATTCTATAACAAGGAATTTTTACTCTATCTTTTTCAGCAATCTGGATTTGTCAAAATCTGTTTTTCATATCAAATTTTGAAAATATAGTAGCGGCATAAAGTCGAGATAATAAATCTTTTTTATTAGGAATAGGGTATTTGATCCATTGTAAAACTTTGTTTAAAGGCTTATAATTTATCACTAATCTAGAAACACCTCTTTCTAATTCTGCTTGTTTTTGTACATAAAAAGCAGCATAACTCCATGGTGATTTGCTCTTTCTAATAAGTCCTTTACCTAATAAATCATTAATTTCTTGTTTACAGAATTCTAATAATTCTTTATTCATTTGAATGAGTCTGGCCTTACTAGGAATATTCTTTTCAGAAAATTCTTTTTCATAAGGTAATTCGACTATATATTGTTTTCTACTCCAAAAAGCATTAGGTAAATTAGAGCGTACTTCTTTTTCAATTATATTTTTAAAATTATTAATTTTTTGGATTAATAAAGGGTCTTTTAATTGTTCTTCAATTCTTGTTTTAAGAAATTTATTTGTTTTTCTTTTCTTTTGATTTTAACTTTTGTTAAAAAATTAATTTCTTTAGTTAATGAGGTTTCTTTTAAAGAATTAATTTCTCTTGAGACTGGAGGGAATAAAAATTTAAATTGAATCTCTTTTTCTAATACTTTAGTAGAAATTCCTTCTTCTGTTATAGAAAAAGGATAAAGTAAAGCAAGAAATGGATTTCTTAATATTACTTTGGTGTTGATATTTTTTACTAGAATGAATGTTGTTTTTAAACAAATTCCACCATTACATATATGTGCATTTGATAATTTATAATTTATATTTAATTTTGCTCCATTAGCTTGAGATAATGTCTCTTTTGTTTTTTCAAAATATTTAGAAGGTATTATTCCTTCTTATATGCAGTTTAGGTCTGCACCTGTATCTACTAAAGCTAATCTCTCTCAACAACAACAACGGAGGGAGGAGGAAAAGAGAGAGATATCTCTCTCAACAACAACAACGGGAGGAGGAGGAAAAGAGAGAGATGAATGAGCTAATAATGGAGAATAACCAAACTGTTCACAAAAGGTACCTAATTCTTTTGTAGTAAATTTCTTTTCTTTTTCTATTTACTTTTTTAATCTTATGTCATTGCACATAATCAGACCAGTTCTATTAATAGAGGATAATTTAGGACATCTTAAATTGATTAATAAATCACTAGTTCTTTCTTTAAATTGAAAAAGATCACCTACAAAATGTTTTGTTAATATAAATATTAGAGTATTAACAGCATCTTCTACAGGTTGACCATCTTCTGTCTTAATTTCTTGCATATTTTCATCATGCTTATAAGCACTTAATATTCTTATTCTTTATTTTTGTGTAAGATAATGATCCCACCAGCCTTTTAATTGGCCAATGAAGCCTGTAACTAGAACATGTGCTACTTGATGATCTGACATTCTACTGGCTTTATAAACATTAGCTATCATAATCATTTCTTGAAAATGATTTCATATTTCATATTCAGATAATCCATCTATATTCCATTCATATAATGCATCTGGTGAAAAAGCAGATCTCACTATATGTTCTCTTTTTTCGAATTGTATATCCGGAGGGGTAGGCCTTGGATACGAATTACGAGTAATAGAAGTATGCCTTGCAGATTCCCTAGGATAAAATTCCCTACTATGATTTCCTTTAATTTTGTTTATTTGTAATTTTTTGAATTGATTTTCAATATTATTAATTTCAGAATCAGATAGGTCAGGTGAATCTGTCTTACTTAACACATTAATATGAGATTGTCTTGAAGTGGATGCATTATTATCAATATTTAATTTTTCTAATTTGCTAAAGATTTGTTCTAGTAGATCTTCTTTAGTCTTAGAAAAACTAGATTTTAAGTGAGCAGGTATTTCATGGGGAATAAACAAGGGAATTTCTTTAACTTCTTTAATAGGAGTTTTAATTGGAGATATTAAGTTTTCAATTCTTTTTAATTGTGTACTCATGGTTTTTAGATATACATTAGTATAATTATTTTGTTGGATTATATTATCAGTATTTTTAGTTTCTGGAGAAGTTAATCTCTTTATTGGTGATGTCAATATTTGTGTATTTCTTTGATTATACCTAATAGCTTCAAATGGAGGGTATTCTTCATAAATAATTTGATTATTTTCTACTTTAACCCATTGATTAGTAGTCCTATTTATAGTCGACAACTGATTTGATTTATATATTTCAAACTATGTAAAGAAAGGTATATTAATCTCTATACTTTCTAAATATTCATAGTATTTTGTTTAGATATAATCTCTTTCTAATTTTGAGAAAGTAGAGAAAAATGAGTCTTTTCTGTTTATTTTCTTCTTTCATATAATCTTGTTTTAGATATTCTTTATTAATTTTGAATTCTTTTTTACTTAGGGTAAAAATTTGGGCGTCATCTCCAACTACTTGTGAATAGGTTGGAGAAGAAGGTTCTTTATTCTGATGGAGATTAGAAGAGGATGCTGAATCAGGGTGATTGACTGAATATATGGGTGTATCAATAATATTTCCAGGAATAACTCCCCGGATTTAAGTATCTAGATTTTGAGATCTGGTATCAAAATTTTGTATTTTATTTCTAGATACTGAAGTAATTGCAGATCTATTATCAAAATTTTGAGACCTATTCCTACTGAATGTAGATCGTGGTGTATGGTAGCTGGAGGGTGCTGGAGAAGAATAATGAGAAAATGATCTCCTAAAAAGGTTGAAAGGCAATTTGGACTGTTTCGTCCTGGTTTTGATCTATATAATCTAAATCATCTTTAGAATTATTTTCTACATTCGGTAATGGAATAATATTTTCTAATTACCATTCAATAGGAAGAGTAATCTGATTCCAATGAATTTGTTTAGGAATTTGTATGCTAGAATTTGGTGTACTAGATTGTAATAATAATGTGTAACATTTTGGACTAGTAATGAGAGCATCTGGCTCTAATGTTGTTTTCATTAATTTATAATGGATCCTATATACTACAGTTAAAGGATGTGATCCTTTCATCATATGATAGCCATTTGTTTTAATATTTAATGTTAAAGCATGTAGAATATTAGAACCAAATAATAAAAGTGAATAATTAGGATAACAGTTAAAATATACTAGATCTTGAAATAAACTAGATTCAACCATGCCAAGTAATGAATCATGGAAATTATAATGTCTTTCATCTCTTAAACAGAGTAAAACAGAAGCATTTAGTCCATTTCTGGTAAGTGGTTTTACAGCCACTTGTACCAATCCAATATGTATAAATGAATATTTATGCTCCTTATGGTGTTTGATGGCTTCTTTTGTCAATAATTGTAATGATTCATAATCATTGTTTAGGCTAATAGTTTTTTCTACTGTTTTAATTGTATAATTTGTAAGGAATGATAATTTTGAGGAAAAAGTTGAATGTTTATATATTTGATTTTTAGGTACATTAGGAATTGTCCAATCTTATAAATTTCTCTTTATGTCTATTATGTTGTAATCTTCTTGATTTACATTTTCAGTTTCTAAAGGTGTGTTAACAGTAGATATTTCAGGTTTAAATAAAGAATTCATTGAAACAGAATTTTATGCAAAGATTTCCTATATAAAAGAGAAATAAGTAGATTAAGATCTTGAGAGAACACCACCGGGACCACCCTTAAAGCCTTCTCGGCAAGAACGGGCTAACCAACGGATTTTCATGGCTTACCATCACAAGATTTTCAATATACTCTGTTTTCTTTTATGTAGGTTACCGTTGATAAAATTCTATAACAACGAATTTTTACTTTTATTTATTTATTTATTTAATTTTTTTTAGAGCAAGAATACTTAGGTGATTTCTTAAATTTTTAATTTAAGATCTTAAGAAGTTACAATGATCTTCTAATTCTTCTATTGCAGTTTGCCTACTTTTATATACATGATATCTTTCCATCATTGAACAATAATCTAGTTTCATTAATAATTATTTTTCCTTAAGATGTTTTATCTTTTCTTATAAATTATTTAATTCAAGTCTCAAATTATATTTTAAACAATTTAATTCATATCGATCACGAAAATCAATATTATGTGCGTAATAATTTATCATGAAATTAAACATAAACAGAATAAAACAACAATAAAATAAAATAGCTATAAATAATAATAATATCTATTATATATAACCTGGTATACGTAGTTGGTATCTATTATATATAACTATATAGTTTAATATAGATTATATAACTATATTAAACTATATAGTTATATAATCTATATTAAACTATAGATTAATATAGACTATAGATTATAGTTATAAATATTAGAGTCTAGATTATTAGTATTAGTAATTTAGTATAAATATTAGTATTAGACTATTAGTATAAAATTATATATATTGTAATTTATACCATAACTCTTAAGACTTAATAGTATTAGTAATGAATACATTAAATAATATAACAATACTTTAATACTAAATATATATAGACTTATTAGTAATTAATACATTAAAGAATATAACAATACTTTAATACTAAATATATATAGACTTATTACTTATAGTTATAGACTTATAGTGATTACTTATTATAATTAGTATAACTATATAATAGTATTAGTAATATAATTAATTAGTATTATACTATTAGTAATATAGTATGGTTATATAATAACTATATAATATAGTAAAGTTAAGTGATTAGTTTATTTAGTTATTATAATTAGTATAGTTATACTAGTATAACTATAGTAATTACTTAATGGCGAGTTAGTGTCTTAGTGATATAATTAGGTTAGATGATAATTATAGTTATAGTATAGCTATAGGTTAGACTATTAGTAATATAGTATAGTAATAAACTTATATATATTAGACTATTAGTAATATTATTTATAGAGTACCCACTTAGTTTTTTGTATAAGTTATAACTATAGTTTATATTAGTACAAGTATAATTTTAAGTTATATAACTATACTCTATATTAGACTATTAGTATTTATTTTATTTTTATACCATATTAAAGTCTAGAGTCTAGACTATTACTCTATTAGTATTAGTAATTTAGTATAAATATTAGTATTAATATAAAATTCTAAATAATAGTATTAATTAATAATTACTTAATGGCAAGTTAGTGATACAATTAGGTTAGATGATAATTATATAATTAATTATTTACAATTATCATATAATCAATATATATATAAAAATCTCATTCGGTCTGGTTCGGGGTGAAAAACCCCTGGACTGTGGACCGGACCGAATGACTTCGGTCCACTCCAATTTGGACCGAGATCGACCGGGACAAGTCCCAATCCGGTCCGGTCGGTTTTTCCGATCCGGACTGGCCGACTATCACCCCTACACAACATGTAGACAACTCATTAGAATCTGGATAGAGTTGATTTCAATTTAGATATGAGATGATTTTAGATGAAAGATGAAAGTTAAATAAAATATTGTTATTATATTATTTATGTTTTATGATTTGAAAAAGTTGAATTCTTTATTATATTTTGTATAAGCATTTGAAAAAAATTATAATAATAATATGATATGTGATGAGATGCTTTCCGAATCTAAACATAGCTGATCAATCCATGATCTTGTTTCCATATTTGTAAAGTTATTCATTTGTCTGATTTTATTTCCATGTATAGCATGCAAAGCTGAATGTATAAATAGGAGACTGCTTAAAGAGAAATATACACAATTTTTTAAAACGAGTAATGCTAGAACAAGTTTTAATAGATAAATTTCAAACAAAGCCTTTGTACAAAAGTGGGTTCTGTGACGCCCCCAAATCCCCACGCCCGAACACGGGGAAATCGAGACGTCCGGATGGTGACAACCCGGGTCACCATCCCATCGACGGTGCCAAGTGTGTGCAAAAGCAACAAATGTGCATGGAAGAACACGCAGCGGATAACGAAAGTCATTACTAAGTACCAGAATTGTTCTCAACGTAATACAAGCTGTTTAAAACGTACATAAATAAAATATTACAAAACACGCATATAATAAAATATCAAATACAAAGCATAACATCAGCAACCCGGCGGAGCCGCATCCTCGGGTTCAGCCTCCTCCTCCTCCTCCTCCTCGAACTCTGCACCAAAAGCTACGGAACTAAAAATGGTACCGCAGGTAAGTAAAACCCAAACACCACCAGATAAAAACACATAGAACTCAAACAACATGGATGCAAGAAAAACCAATGCACATGCCCCGCAAAACCACATTTTTACCACGCACGCCAAAAACCCCTTTGGCCCAATAAAAACATATTCTTAAAAACCACGCCTCACCATTATCCCAGATAATGGCCCAAACCACCATTTTCCCAGAAAATGGATCAAAAGCCTCAAAACCAAAACTCGTCATTTTCCCAGAAAATGGCCCGCATCCGAAAACCATATAAACACACCGGTTATGCATGCACCATGATCTCCCCTAGGGATCATCTGCACACCCTGGCCATGTGCCACACCGCAGGTAAGGACCGCGCATGTGACACCTAAACGAGCGATGCCCAGACTCGCGCCCCGCGCGTACCTGGCCAGGCCATCCTTTAGCCCTCACCAGCGAAGGGCCACGGAGTCGGTGAGTAGAGCGATGCCCAGACTCGCGCCCTGCGCGTACCTGGCCGGGCCATCCTCTAGCCCCGCTCCCGTCGTCGCCCAGCGACAACTCAGGGGACGTCACTCAGTATTATCCACTCCCGAGTGACCAGAGGAGCTCCACCGAGATAATAACCCATCCCGGCTTGGGCTCGTGAGACACACGCACCCGAAAATCCAATCATGCCAGCAAAACAGGGTTTCTCAAATAAATAAAATACCCGTGCATGCCCCATGTAAATGCAATTATCAACGCACAAAACAAACAACCAATCATAAAACAATAAATCAAGCAACTCCGTCCTCCATCCATCCGACCCCCGAACTCCTCGGACTCAGTCCGGAATTAACCAACCAGCAGATTAAATAATTGAAAGAGCAATATATATTTAAATCTGAAAATAGGGTTTGGAAAATACTTACAGCGCTATATGGCAATTTTAGAAAACACGCGGCATTGTGAACGGCGCCGGAAAAGCAACGTCACAGTGAAAATTCACTGTGGCCGTGGGTTGTGAAAAATCCACTTTTGAACGGGGACAAACTAGGACACGAAATTGATAGGGAATGGTCTAGGGATGGTTGTGAAGCTATTGGAAGTGGTGGTTGGCCGTGGGTGGCGGCGGAATCGCCGGAAATAGGCCGGATTTTCCAAAGAGGAAAGCTAGCTCGTAGGAGCTGTTCCGGTGGTCGTTGGAGGCCGGAAATGGGTGGGTTAGGACGGCAAGGGACCGGTGATGAAGTGGTGAAAAAATGGTGGCCGGAGGTGGAGCGACGACGGCGGATCGAGGCCAAAACCGTGCGGCTTTGTTGGGCGTTTTCCGGCCAAACGGCCGGCCGGATGGGGCTGAGGTTCGGAGGGGTGGTGCGCCGGAGGGAGACGAAGAGGATGGTGGGGGTGGTGTCGCCCACGGTGGCCGGACGGCGTTGGGTCGACGGTGAGAGGAGTCCGGCCGTGGGTGAGGAGAGAGAAGAGAGAGAGAGAGCTCGGGGGGTGCTCGAGAGGGAAAGCAGGAGGAAAAAGAAAAAAAGAAAAAAAAGAAAAAGCAAGGAAAAAGAAAAGAAGGGAAAAAGAAAAAGGAAAAAGAGAAAAAGGAAGAAAGATGCAAAAAGAAATGAGGTCCAATCCTCACTCCGGAAAAACAAAACAAACTGCCGAAAAGGGATTAAAAACCACAAAACAACTTAAAGAAATAAAACACAACATCAAATAAATTAAAAACCAATTTTAAAACGCAATTAAATTAAAATAATTAAACTAATATATTAATTAAAATAAAAACAATTATTTCAGCGAAAATACACTAAAAAACGAGTCATCACAGGCTCAACTAATAAAGCATTGTACACAATACCCTACCTACCATTTAGAGAAAATAATACAAACAGGTACAGAAGAAATAAACACATTCCCCCATGGACTAAATTAATGGTCTAAGAACTTTATTATATATATAGCATATTCTCATCTATTATCTTCCATAGAGAAAAACTAAGAAATTCAATTAAAGTTGTGATTTTATATTACATGCAAACAACATCCACATTTTTTTTATGGGCAAGACAGAAAGAGAACTACTATTTAATCTCCTACACCACACATTAATATGTAATTTGTTATTTTTATCCTATTTAAACACATATTATTGATATGTAAATATGTATTTAAATAAAAGGGTAAATCATATATTGGTATGTGGCCTATCTAGCTATGTTGCACCCAATAAAATTGGCACTTTCACCTTGATAGAAAGACATTTTAAGGGTTCGAGATGATATGAGATGAAAGTTAAAAATTGAAAAAAAAAATTATTTTTTAATATTATTTTTGATTTGAGATTTAAAAATTTTTATTATTTATAATATTTTGTGTGAAAATTTGAAAAAAATTATAATAATTAAATAAAATAAAATAAGATAATTTATATAACCAACAACATGATGAATGTACAAAGACAGTCAAACTCCCAACTTTTTTCAGTAAAACGAGGCCTCTTAGTTAACATGTCAGTTAAGTTCTCATTGATTTTCAACTCTCATCCTAAATTTTGTTATTCATCATTTCACACATCACACACTATATTTATTTTTTTAATTTTTATTTTTGATTTTATTTCAATTAAATTAATTGAATTCTTTTATTCATTATCAATCCACCACATTTTTGTTAAGATTTTTTAGAAAAAAAAAATCATATATAATACATAATATAGAGGTAACGAATAGAATTTTTCGTATCATTGTTCTTTCCATCAATAGCATGTACGCAACTTCGATTAAGGACAACATCCAATTAATTGGACCATTTCTACAATTAGTAATTAACAACTCTAATCCTTCAGGACACGATTCACGGGGAGGCGCAATCGTTAGGAACGGTCAACAACCAGCATAATTCAAGATTATAAAATTTTATATAAACTCACTTATATATATATTTTTTATATACTTTAATAATATAATTAATTGTATTATTTTTTTAATATAAAATAATTAATTTAACCAATTATATCAATAAAATGTATATAAATATAAAAAAATGACTGTAACATAACCCGTTCAACTGATTTAAGTCGAACAATTCTTTTATAGGTGTCGTTGGGTACCTTTGAAGAATTGGCAAGATATTTAAAAAAAAATAAAATCGAAAATCGTATAGACATGAAGAAATTTTTTGGGGAGAGAGAGAGATTGCCGTCGTTGTGGGTAGCTTTTGTCTGCGCCTGAACTCCTCAACTTCCTCCTCGCTTTAACAGTATCTAATTCGACAATTTGCAGTAGAAGGATGGTACATCGTCGTGGAAATAGAATCAGACAAAATTAACTCTGTTTGTTTCAGTGGTAAATGGAATAAGGAACTGGGATGGATTAATAGCAACCGGGTGAATGGTCCAGGATTTAATCTTTCACGGATTTTGTTTCATTTTTGCTTTAATGTTGAATTCATGCAAAGTTGGCTAATTTTTATGTATCTTTTGGAATTGTAGGTAGTATTGACCAGCGCTATAGAGATCAGGTCAGAGCAATTTGATATGGAAATTTCAAGTTGTGGGTTTCGATCATTTTATTGAAACTTCTTCCCTTCTTTACATTTTTCTCTCGTAATGCGTGTAGGTCCTTAGTACTAAGGTTCCTACGGAAGAGGAGAGGTGGGAGTGGCGGCAGGCATTCTACCATGGTGCTGCATATTTCACATTGGCATGGGTTCTATATCTTTGGCTTAGGGGATGCAAAGAAGAAAAAAATCGAAGAAGATGAGAAGAACTTGTAATAGTCATCGTGTTTCGTCTCCGTGGTCGTCTGTGGGGAAGCTGGTTCTATTCCGTGTTGCATTCTGGGGAGGTTTCTTAGTCGTTTTCGTGTTTCTTCTGTGGGTTTCGTAACAATGGCAGGTTTCTTGGTTGTGTCCAAATTCGAAATACACAAATACGTCCAAATTTAAAACGCACTGTTTCATTATCGTACACGTGGTGGCATTGTACGCAGTTCCCAGCCCCAAGTGTAAAAGCACTCTCATTGGATTATCTATATTTAAAATAAATTATATTTAATAATTATTAGACAAAAAACTCATTTACAATGAATAGCCAATAGCAAGTTTTGTAAGTTTTAGTTACAGTAATTGTAAAGAAAATATTAAATTTGATATCTATGGTTTATAGATCAAATATTTATTTATTATTTTTTTTATAACACACTCTCTTTTCTTTATTTACATTCACAAACTTCTATCAGTATTTAATAATTAATAATTAAAATATGATAAAATAAAATAATAATTAAAAAATTAAATATTTTTTAAATGATTAATTACTCATTAATATATAATAAATAAATAAATAATCTAAAGTAGATATTTAATGTGAATAGCTAAAGTCAAATTTATCTTATATTATTTTATTATTATATAATAAAAAAATAACTATTTCAATGTAGAGATTTATTTAAATAAAATAGTTAAAATTTAAATTAATTTTATATTTATTAAAATTATTCTTTACACATGCATAGTCCTTTACAGATGCATAATCCTTTATCAATGCTCAAAGTAGACCTCTTGTTTAAAGAATAAGTGGGGGTCGGTAGTTGGTACTCTCTTCCCGGCACCTCAACTACTACCTTGCGAGTGGCGTCAGCTGGAACAAACACGCAGGCACGCAAGCAGCCAGCCCCACGCCAATGCGACTTTGGAGTTTGGACAGGACTGAGCCCCCGGTTAATTATGATTTGTGTATGTTCAACTAAATTTTCAACGCCAAAAACGTTATATAATGCTTCATGCCTTTGGTTGTGGAGAAAGCGAGGACGGTTTAGGTACAGAGCTCTCCTCGATATTCACTTGGAAATTCTTTACGGAGTCCATAGCAACGGACGGAGAGAGCGAGAAAATGGATATTCTAGAGGTTGGAATTCCAGGAAAATGGGAGCCAAACCTGCCCGACGGTCATATATCTCACTTTGCTCTGGACATCGGAGGTGATTTTCTTTCTTCTTTTCTCCTTTCTTTGTGTTTTTTGGGTGTCTGAATTTCTGCTAATTCCCATGAATTCGTTGTTCTTCCGTGTGATTTTTTTCGTAGTTGAGGAGTTTTGAAACTTTGTCTACATACCCAGTATGTATGCATATATTTGATTTAACCTTGGCCCTGAAATTAGTCGTCGTCCCCGCATATGTGAAACCTGCCTCTTGAATTTCTGCAATTGACATGTTCGTCAAAATGTTTTGTCTTCACGATTACATTTGGTGTATGTTGGGCAGGATCTCTCATTAAGTTGGTGTATTTCTCAACAAATGATGAATTTGATGTTGTTGATAAGGCGGGGAGGTTGGGAAAGCAGAGTCTGGGGAAAGGGAGGTTCCACTTTGCGAACTTTGAAACGAGCAAGATCAATGATTGCTTAGAGTTTATACAAACCAAGCAGCTTCATCTTGGTGGTATGTGTGCACTTGCCTGTTTTAGATAATCGATTCATTTGGAATCATGTTGAAAGAAGAGCATTGTGATAATGCACACTAAAAATGAGCCTGGCTGAACCAATCACGGGAAGGCTTAATATCAGTTGGGGCTAAATATCGTGCTTGAGCTGAGTTTGAGTGTGGTCTAGTTCGAAATATTTTTTTCAAGCTTGTTCTGGATATGTTTGATTGAGCTCAAGCTTGTTCATTGCCCGACAAAGCTGATCAAATCATCCTAATACATCATTGAACGGCTATCAGAATCTCGCAATCATAATCTACTGAGGCAACTTACGATTTTACAATTTACTCTAAACCTGAAGGAAGTCTCCAATCCATTGTGTGTCATTGGTTATGGTTTCAACTTTGGGAAAATCTCTTTGGAAACTTCTTTCATATATCCAAACTGGTTGTGGTGTGATACACATGTCTCTGGTGTTGCTCTAGATTTGCATATAAAAGTTGTTGGCATCAAACTAGAACTTATCTTTGATAGATTAGAAGCTCCTTTAAAACACCAAATTCTACACTCTTCAACGTGGATTCAATGTGCTTTAACAGCCACAGGCTGCTGTCAATTCAGTTTTAATATAATTCCTAAAATATGTAGGTAGCACCTCCATTTTCATCAGAAGTTTTGCTTGACATTTAGCATGTTATAATATTCTGATTTTCATCGAAATAAATTGCTTTAAGGCTGTGTTTGTTTGGCTAAAAATATTTTCCAGGAAAATGTTCTCATCTTTTTGAGCATTTGGCGAGGGTAGAAAATCGAAGTCAACAGAAAATGTTAGGTTGGTCAGCACAAAAAGGGTCTCTGGGCCATAAAATGACTTAACCCTCTAAAGAGGCACAAGTCATTTTTCAAATTCCATCTCCTCGTGTCCAAATTTTACGACTAGATTTTCTACCATTCTAGAGCAGCCCTACCACCTCCACTCGTTGACAAGACTGCTCCACCAATGCAAACCCTTGCCAACCACCATTGATCTGCCTACACAACCCCATGTCCTGCTGCAACAACCACACTCTTGCTATGGAATCTGACTTTGACTCAAATTCTTCCTCCCCCTTCATCACACTCTCCCACTTCTTTGATTTCAAATGCTCAATCAGGCATCAAGTCCAACTGCCCATGGTCCCGATTCATTCTTCACTAATTTGAAAAACTAAGATCGACTTTAACTCTGTCTCTATTGGGATTGAAGGTTCAATAGTTTTGTGATGGTCTAAGAAAAAAAGGGTAGCACAATGATTTTGGGTGGTGGTTAGTCTGTATTAACTTACATATCAACCAAACGCCCCAAAATATTTTTGGAGCCTTTTGTTTTCCCTATCAAACCGTGGAAAACAATAGATATTCTCTGAAAACATTGAAACAAACATAGGCCTAAGTAGGCATTCGTTTTATGCAAACATATTTTCCCAATCATTTATTCATCCAAAAAAAAAAAAAAATATTTTCCCAATCATTCGATATAAATGCAGAAACTACAATTTAAGGTCATTTTTCCTTTAAGTTGATTTCAGATGCGCTTTTAATCCTCCAATGTTTCTGGTACTTATTGTCACTCTTGTTATATTTGAAACTGAATATAGGGTGCCAGCACCTTGAAGCTCCTCCAACTGACACGACCATAATTAAGGTAAAGCAAAATAGCACATGTTATTTCCTGTGCTGAAGAAAAAAATGCTGGTGAATTTGTAGAGAATGCAATGAGAAACTTGGTTTTATGGCATATACTTCTGAAATGTGCGAACTTAATAACTACTTACCATCTATGAGAAGGCCACAGGTGGTGGTTCATACAAGTATGCAGACCTCTTCAAAGAAAAACTTGGCATTTGTCTTGACAAGGAGGATGAAATGGACTGTCTTGTTGCGGGAGCTAACTTTTTACTTAAGGTGGGACCCTTATACCACAACAAAATTTGGTATGTACAGCTTATTATCTTTCTTTTGAAAGTGAAGCCCTCTCATTTAGACCTTAGCCTCTTGCCCTTCCCTAATCTTGATTGCTGTTGTTCTGATTCTCCTTAAATGCACACAATGTTTTGGCAAGTCCTTGAATACTCACACCCACACACATTTGCATCAATCAAACTGGTATCTGTTTGGTGGAAGGTGAGAGTTAAGAACTCTTCTATAGTGTCAAATATCTGTGTGATGAGTATACAACCACGATTGATATGACAACTGTCTCTTTTCATTTCGTAAACCAAGTACTTCATTTCATCTGTTTCCTTGTTTGCCTTAGCAACATATTGTGCTGATAGTTTCAACTGGCACATATATTCGTTTGTGTAGGCAGTCCATCAAGAAGCCTTTACATTTATGCATGGACAGAAGGAATTTGTCAATATTGACCATAATGATTTGTACCCCTACCTCCTAGTTAATATCGGGTCTGGTGTCAGCATGCTCAAGGTATTTTTTCTCATATTCTTCACTCCAGTTGCTGTGTTAGTATTATATCCTTAAAAAATGTTTTTCAACTGTTGTTTGATTGTAAACATTTGTATCCATATTCCCTTTTTAATTTCTGTTTTTTTATTTATAGGTGGATGGAGAGGGGAAGTTTGAGCGAGTTAGTGGAACAAATGTTGGCGGTGGAACATTTTGGGGTTTGGGAAGGCTCTTAACGAATTGTAAGAGGTAATTGATGTCTCTACTTATTATGGTATGATGATCTTCTTACATATATTTTCTAACTCATGAACCCCTAGGGGTTGGCTCAAGTTAACCTTAGTCTTGGGGTTATGCTCCCCCAAAGTCTAAGGTTTGAACCTTGGGTGTAAGCAATCTCTAAGGGCCCCGTCCCATTGGTGAGAAGTCGATGACTTGCCTGATCCATGTGATGTGGGCGAGTTACACAGGTCTGGGTTTTAAGAGGCGTGCTTAGATGGTCTTTGGGATTCCTCGCAATAACAAAAATATATTTTATAACTCATGGACCAGAGATTCTTTGTTTTTTTGGACAGTTTTGATGAGTTGCTGGAATTAAGTCATAAGGGAAATAATAGAATGATAGACATGCTTGTCGGGGACATCTATGGAGGAATGGACCATTCAAAGGTGAATATTCTTGATAGACTGGTCTTTGCTTTAATTTAGGTGTCAAGAGCCTGCTAGTTTTTGTGTTTGTGTACCTTGAGTTGAATTTTTCATGTGAATTGGTTTGAATTTTGACAGAAGATTAGTTACATGTTAATTTTTCCTCTGATGATTGCAAACTTCACTGTATCTCTATCCCCCTCCCCCTTTTAATGTTAACAGGTAGGCCTTTCATCAACAACTATTGCTTCTAGCTTTGGAAAGGCAGTTTCTGATAATAAAGAGCTTGCAGATTACAGGCCTGAAGATATCTCCCGGTCCCTCTTAAGAATGATTTCAAATAACATTGGACAGGTCAGTTGTAGTTGGACAGGTTTCTTGCTTTCCACAAATTGAATATACATGGTGAAGTAGCAACATGTGTTTTTCTTTATGGGAAAAATGAAGTTTATTATATTTATGATACCTATAAGAAAAATTATATTTATGAGTTTCTCCATATTTAGTTTTTCTTTGCTTATCAATTTTGAAGACTTCTTTTACATAATGCAAGATAGTACATTCTAGCCTATGACATAATATGTGACAAAAGCTGGATAGCAGCTGTCATTGTTGAAACTTTCTCGGTACATTGGGACAGACCGGAATATATATTATGATGCTTCTGTTCTTCCATATTCAACTTTCCCGTTCTTACAGTAATCCTCTAGTGTTTTATTTCTAACTTTTCTATAGCATCTTTTCTTACTGGCAAGGTTCAAACCCTTGGATTCAGGTTGTGCGTAGACTATATAATTATTGCTAATAATTTGTTGGGCTTCAACTGTGCACGTTCAACCCAGCTGTCGATGAGTCCTTTTAATAATATTGAAAAAAAAAAACTCTATGACATTTAAGTGTACAGAAATCATAGGATGGTATCTCTCTTCTTTGTCGCCTTTCCTTTAATGGTTGGGAGAAGCCTTACCTTATCTGTACTTCTCAAAATTAAAAAAAAAAAAAAAAATATACCCTTGGCCTTCCCAATCCTTTTACATATTTTACCTCTTTCATTTATGAACTACTAGAAAGGTCAAGTTTAGGTTCTGGTATCCTTTGCCATATCCAGAGGCGCAAAAAACTTGTTCACACTTTTTCCCTGTTAGCTAGGCGTCCCTGAAAATGAAATGTCATCCTTGGTTTTTTTGGGGTCCGAAAGACATTCATAACTTATTTTCTCTGTCTTAGAAATTCTGTTCATTTTATTTAGTCTTATTTAATTCCTCTCGAAAGCTATTTTCGTTCTGTAAAACATCAAGTGACTGCCGTAATGTTTCTAAGTTATTTCACTTCTCTGTTTTACTGTCAGATCTCTTACTTGAATGCTCTCCGATTTGGACTCAAGAGGATATTTTTTGGAGGTTTTTTTATTGGTGGTCATACTTATACCATGGACACAATATCCGTTGCAGTTCACTTCTGGTAATCATGACACTCTGTGTTCTTGGTCATACTTCACACGCATCATTGGTCCTTGTTTTCAACTGAAATCATTTCCCTCGCCTCTACCCAAAAAAAATAAAAGATAAAAAAAAAAAAAATATTGTGTTAATGATAAAGATAATGGTTGAGTTTATATTTGGGTTTTGATGTTCCATGCCTTTTAAGGTCTAAAGGAGAGGCTAAAGCAATGTTTTTGCGGCATGAAGGATTTCTTGGAGCATTGGGTGCCTTCATGAGCTATGGAAAACATGGTTTTGATGACTTGATGTTCCATCAGTTAATTCAGTCTGCTTTCCTTGCAGGAGATAAGATTGGTAGCCCGACAAACGGGAAATTGAGTGAAAATGAAAGTATATAATGTAGTATCTATGCGTCTGAGAGTTTGCAGCTTAGAAGAAAATGAAAGTGTAGACAGTAGTGGCTATGCATCTTAGAGTATGTTGTTGGTTTCTCCTTTGGGGCTTAGATACCAGACGCTAGACAAGGCTACTCTTGGTTCCCTGCAGCACTCTTGAGTCTCTCAGCATGTCCAAGAGTGGAAACTTGTGTAATAGGTGTAGCATAGTGAAAAATATTGTAGGAAAAATATATGAACAATAAAATTGAGGGGAGAGAGAGAGAGAGAGAGAGAGAGAGAGAGAGAGAGAGAGCAATAATTGAACAAGATGACTTTCGTAGTTGTTTATGTATAATCTTAGGCTTTGTGGGATTCTGTATCTCCTCATATTGTAACTTCTATTATTTAATAAAGATGGTATCTTTTACTATAAGGTAATGCGAGATACAAGTCTAGGGCGCACAAAACTCCAATTCCTTTATTTTATTCGATAGAAATGGAAATCTAAAGGTTAAGACCTTACAAAAAGACCAAGCCTTCCCTATGCGAAATGGAAAGGATAGCCATCTTAGGATTACACCCGACAACATCCCACAAAAGACATCCTAATAGCAACCGGAAACCCTGCAAATAGCCAACCTAAAGCAAAACCACTGTGCTCACCAATTCACCATGATATGGAGATAATTATTACACGTACCCCAGAGAATACAATAACCTGGCCAAGTATACCTTTCCAGAAAAGATCACATTAACCAAAAACCTACACTTGGCCCCAAGTCTCAGATTTCCGCTACTTTAATGTTCACAGTCGCTTTGACCTGATCTGTCCGATAACATCGAGGACCCTTTTCTTATAGCCAATCAAATTGCACATTTTCTTCCTGCAAAGGGGTTACAAGAATTAGATATGAATCTTTCAATTGCATTCGAGTTTAAAGAGTTTAGTACATCTCATGCTAAAAGCCATATTATACGCAATGATAGGGCCAGCTATCCAGGTTGTCTTGCCAATCTGTCAGGATGCTGCACCTCTTCAAAATCTAAAAGGTTTCTCACCATAAGAGTAATATGAGAATAACTTAAAACCGGATAATCCTACAACTCGTTTTTATCAGAGACCAATGAATGATAGCCACGTCAGTGAGATAGAAACAAGTTCTGATTGGCGGGATGCAGGGAAACAAGTCCCCATTCTCAACCTCTCTCTTCACGTGATTCAACTGTCATAATTTCTTTCCTCTTTTCTCCTTCTCTCTTCCGAACATAGTCTTCTCCTTCTCTGTTTCGAACCATCTTCTACGTTTGATTGAACACAAGTTTCATCTTCTACTTTGCAGCCATCTTCTATTTTTCTTGTCTATTTCTATTTTACTTGTCTGTTTCTACTTTGCAGTACACGAAACCCACCCATATTCGCATCTCTCTCTGGCCACCGAAACCCATCCATGAAATCAAAACCCATAAAAGTAGTTTTATCCTAACCCCTAACCCTCCCTCACGATCTGTATAAAACTGAAATCCAAAAAAAGCACTCCTTCCCGATCTCCATAAAATCGAAACCCGAAAACCCCCTCCCTCTCGATCTCTATAAAACCGAAGAAGAAATCATGAAAAACAGAATGAAGGTAAGTTTACTATTTTTTAGCTGTTTGTGGGTTATTTCCTGGATTGTTTGCGTTCGAGTTGCTCATTGAATTATTTTTTTCCAGCTGCTTGTGGATTATTTTAACTTAAGAAAGGATGAATACAATATATTTACATCATAAATATTTCCTGTCCAACACTCATTTACTTTAAACTCACATGAATTTTGGAGATAACTTTTATTTTTTATTTTATTTTTATTCTTCCTTCTTTGAATCTCAACTAAAAGGATTCAATATTGCGGATGAATGATGGCATAAGAGTAAGTGAAACTGGATACAAATTGATATAGACATAGACGCGCTCTAGAATAATAAAATCGAAATTTCTTTCTCTGCGTGTTGCTTACTTCTGATTGAGCTTCTGATTTAACGTTAGGGTTTCTAAGAGAGAGAGAGAGAGAGAGAGAGAGAGAGAGAGAAGAGAGAGAGGTATTCAGTTTCAACTCCAGACAAAAGCAACGAAGGTGAGTCGGTTTATTCCTTACATCGCATAGTACAGACTTTAAAATGTATCTCTTACGTGGAAAATTATGATTAGCCTCCGTTATTCTCCATTTATAGGACTGTCCGGTCTGAAGCGCTTTTGGAGTAATATTGCTGCTACATCCTTGTCAACTCTCGGTCGACCAAAATTACATGTAATAGTAGTAACGTTACATACTTGGTGCTAGTCTTTCATAATAGTTGCCACTGCAATTTTAGATCCGCAAGTTTAGAGACAATTGCTTTATCTATATATATGGAACCGTTTCACTTCCCTAGGGACTGATTGACTACTTCAACTGTCACTGCTGCGGGTTAAGAGAGACGTAGAGAGAACACAACGATCGAGGGATTCTCAATGGTTCTCAAAATTCTTTCTCATTCCCTCTCTCTCTCTCTCTCTCTCTCTCTCTCTCTCTCTCTCTCTAATTTTTTTTATTTCATATATATATAGAGAAAATCTACTTCATTTCATCCACGAAACCCGTAATTATATCTGTGATTGATAAATACAAATAAATATCCAGATTATAACCCAACTCATCTGTGAGGGATTTTTCTACATACAAATTTCTTTGTGGCGGGTATTATCTTAACTTCTATAAACTTTTTACTGATAAAGTTTATAGATAACAATCACCCCCCAACCTCCAAAGGAGGAGAGGGAAACCATCCCCCATCCTTCAAAGGAGGAGAGAGTTCTCCTGCTATGGACAAAAGTTTAATAGCCTATTTATTTATTTTACTACACACGAACAACTGAACAAAAACAAAATTACAGAAAATTAAAATATACAAAAAATTGAAAATAGACTGCACATGAAGGTTGTAGTAGAGCGTGTCCTCTAAGAGAGTGTCAGATCGTCAATTCTGAATGTGCCGAATTCACTGGATTCAGAAACGCCGTGTGGCGGCTGAAGAAGCCTCCTATGTGGTAGTGCATGGAATCCACATAGGCACTTTAACCTGCGCGTGAGGAGCACGCGCTGTTTCTTTTGATGAAACCTTCGACAATCTAAAAGATTAACATTTGAGGAAACTTGCAGTGGGACGTGTGGCGGCGGCTAACTTTCAGAAAACATTAAAATGTCGATTCTCCATGCTTTGACTGAAAAAAACAAAAAAACAAAAACCACAAACTAGAAAATAAACAGCAGCTTTGAGGAGGGAGGGAGGAGCGAAGCTCCCACTCCCTTCTAGGAAAGTTTTCGGTTTGGGTGAGTTTTTAGAGAGAAGGTAGAGTTTCTCTCTCTATAAAAGTCTAGGTCCGGCTCTCTTTTATATCTTATTTTTAAACATCATTCAAATATAAATATTTTAAAACTAATTATTATAATTTTTTTAATTAATGATTATAATTTTTTCAAACTTTCAAACAAAAAATAAAATACAATTCAACATTTTCAAATCATTATATAAAAATAATATTAAAAAATTATATTCTAACAGTATTTTAACTTTACAATATTTTTTATTTAATTTTTTTCTCTTTTTCCAAAATCACATAAAATATCCATTAAACTATCTTACTTCTATCTCACTCTATTAAATTATCTCACTTAAACTATCTTACTACTATTCACAAACTATCTTATTACTATTCATAAATTTTTTATCTCATTTTACTTTTCAATCTTTATTTTTTGAATATAAAACTAGTTACGAAACTTTATACCATTTAGTTGTTTACTCTTAGGTTTTCAGTTTTATGATTTGGGAGTTTTTTTCATTTGAATCCCATGTCAGATTTACATTAGAAAGAAAATCTAACATAAATAGAACAAAAGAATGTGGTTGTTATATTTTTAAAGAAAAATGATACTTGCAATTGTGAATATGTAAGTGTCACTTAATTACTTTTAAAAAGACCAATAAAGACGAAACTCATTTGAAATGAAAATTAATTTTTTAATAATAAACCTTACTTTTTTTTAAAGTGAATGCATGACGCTTATATATTTCATAACTGCATGTAGTATTACTCATTTTAAAAACATAAAATCATTTCTTAAAATTAAAGCAAATTCTATTTTTTTAAAAAGAAAAAGAAAAAAAAAAGGCAATACGCCTGGGTTTACAACTAAAGCACAACCTGAGAGAGAATCTAGGTGCACTATTTTACAGAAACGCTGCTAAGCGGTCCATCCACTTTTCTTTAAAAAGCAGCCCTCCAATTAGAAGCTGCCACCTCAGCCTTTTGCACTAAACTGTTCCTACACTCGTGCGCATGAGATTACATCCTTCAGATAGCTCATTTTCAATTTCAGATCGAATTTGCCTCGCTCTCAAGCAGTTCATTTCGGCCCGAGAGACCTCTTCGCATCCAGACCACTCCCCGTACTACCAAAAGAATAAAGAGAGAAGAAGTGTTGGTTTTAGAAGGATTTTAAGGCTCTCTTCTGATCCTAACAGTGGACCGTTAGATTCTCATGATTGCTCGTCGACTTGATTTCAAAACCCTCTGTGGAATAATACCCAGGCAACGGTCAAATAGCTTGATCGGTTTTCACTCACTTGAAAATGGACGCCACCACCTGTTCGACCAAATTCTTAAGCCAAATACCGTCTTCATTAACCGTTCAATGCTCAACTATTTGCATAGAAACTTTCCATTTCAAGCTCTTGATATCTTCAAGAAGCAGTGTCAACTGGGTTTTGTCGGCAATGTTGATGAAGTTACTGTGACGCTTGTTGTCAAGGCTTGTCGCGGGGACCTGAAACTCGGTGTCCAATCCACGGGTTTGCTGTTTTTTCTGGGTTTATTTGGTTCATTACCGTCTCGAATTCTTTGATGAATATGTATTGTAAATCTGGACAGTTTGGAAAGGCTTTATGTATCTTTGAGAAGCTGATCGAACCAGATATTGTTTCTTGGAATACCATGCTCTCGGGGTTCCCAAAGAGTGAGGATGCGAAGGGGCTGTGCGGCGATAGGGAATAGTAAATTTTGCGACGGGGCTGCGGACCGCGACAGATCACTGACTCCAGATTTGCGACGGCGCCGTGGCTGGGCAACGACCAACTCGGGGGTAATATTTCAGGACAGGGAGGGGGTGTCAGAGGGGGAGAAAGTTCCATGTAGTTCCGTTTGGGGGATGAGAACAGAGGGACTCGCAGGTACCTCAAGCAGCAGGGAATTGAATTACAATAGGGTGCGATGCTGGTTTACCATAATTGTCCTGGATGGTCTACGTGTCAGCCTTTAATTGGTGAGCTGTTTTTTAAGGATCCTCAGACGAACCGGCCCGTAGGAATTCTCACTATTTTATATATAGAATTGCTACAATTATAAAAATATTTGATAAAAATGAATTTAGAAATTAATATAATTTTATATAATATATAAATAATTTTATAATCTAAAATATTATATCCGTCAATTTATAATTTTAATTTTATAAAATCTCTTTAATGCTGCACACTTGATTCTGCTCTTGCAACACTGACAGCTAAGTTCAGACCGCTTGGGTTGTGCAAATGGGTGGTCGGCATTTATATTTTCATAATTTAATATTTCAGTTTTATATTTTTAAGATTTTAAAACCATTTAATTCTGTAATTGTAACCACCCGGAATGCCGTATTAGATTTCTATAAGATTGTTTGATGGAAATTTGGGAGATGTTTCGGTTTGGTAAGTAAGACATTTTGATATGAGAATTTTGAATTTTAAGATGATTTTAATATTATTATTATTTTAAAATTTGAAAAAATTAAGAAAAGTTGAATTATTTATTATATTTTATATGAAGTTTTAAGAAAATTGTAATAATGAGATGAGAATTTTAAATTTGAGATGAAAATTTTGAGTTTTGAGTTTTAAGTTTCGGTTTGATAATAAGACGAGATATGATGGTTTTAAATAAAAATTAACAGTTAAATAAAATATTGTTAAAATATTATTTTTAATATTATTATTTTAATATTTTAAAAAATTAAATTATTTATTATATTTTGTATTAAAATTTTCAAAAAAATTAAAATGATAATATAAAATAAAATGAAATACTACCATCGATACGGCCTAAATTGAAAAAAAGAAGAATAATTTATTCACACTTGAGGATCGAATCGTGAAAATAGGAACCCATGAAGCAAAAAGATAACAAGATTAGGAATTGATTACTTACTAAAGAGCCGTGCCGCACGAGAAAGCCTACCGATAAGAGCAATTGCTCTTTTTTTTATTATTTTTATTTTTAAATAATTTTCTTTTAAAAAAATCATAATATTATTTAAAAACACTTATTTAACTATTAAATTAAAAAAATCAAAAAAATAGAAATAAAATTTATCGGGATGGATTGTCGATAAGTATACTAACGTTTTGAATACCGTTTCGATAGCTATTTCAATTAAGATACTTGAATGAAATATTTCAATATTAGTATAGTCTATATATAATAAATTAATTATATAAGAATAAATTATATTTTAAAATAATATTAATATAAGTCTTAAAAAATTAAAATATATATTTATAAAATTTAATAATTTTTTTAATTAAAAAATAGTCTTTACATATGAAAATTGAAGTGAAAATTATAAAAAAAAAATCATAATTTTTATATTAATTATAAAAGTTTTCTATTTTCAACGGGTACGCCCATACACTGAAAATCGATAATATGGACCGAATGTACGGTACAACCATTATTTAACACGGTTCAAAATAAATATATTATCTACACCAATCCCTATTTCGAAACAAGAAATGCCTATCACATCCGTACGAAAATTCAAAACTTGGCTTGGAGTTTGTGCTAACGAAGGCAAAGTTAGTGATGTGTATGATACACAACACTTCAATCAATGGAGCTTGTGCCTCGGAAATGGTGTACAATTTCTTTACACAGATCCCAATTTTGAATCGTCTTTTGAGAATATCCTCGACAAGGTTCTCGAACATTGAACCGAATGGCTTCTTTTTAACCCAAATGAGCGACGTGCAAAAGAACAATTGTACAGAGAGGTTGCATTTTGCATTATTATTATTTTTAAATATTTTTTAAATTTACAAAATAATGGAACCAACTTATATTATTCTTCGTTGAAACGAACTTTGTAATTTTGAATGCATCTGTGAGAGCTCAAGAAAATGCAGTGTAGACAGACAGAATTTGGCTTGAAGTAACTTGGCAGTCATTCCACGACTTTGTCTAATGCAACTACAAAAAGAATACGAATTTGCATAGAAGTATTGAAAAATCTCTAGTAATGAATAAATTATATAAAAATAATTTTATAAATTAACGTGATTTAATATAGTTTATCATATTATAAAATTATTTTTATTATAAAATAAATTTAATGAATCAAATAATTATTTTTATATAATTACTTTATAAATATTGTACTCTGGATATCTCTTGCATCATCCGCATGAGTACCATATTGATAAAAACAAGCAATCTTGAAGATTATTGGCCAGATCATGACAGAAGGAGAGGCCTTATTAATAACGTACCTTCAAGGAGTTGACGAAATTTTTAGCAGCTCAATCACACCCATTACAGGAAGTTACGACTAAAAGCAAATTACACAAAAGTGCTAAAACTGAGCGCTCAGAACAAAAAATCTCATTAAAAGAAACGAAAATTAATGAACAATATTATCTTCTGCATGAATGAATTGCAGCAGAGACCGTCCATTTCCAATGATTAAAGGGGAGCACCAAGTAAATAATTGCTGCTCTCTCATGGGACCATGCTGTTGTTCTAAGGGAGCCAAAATCTTACTTTTATCACCATACAAAGCAACAACACTGCCCAGTCTTCCTCACTAAAGAACACAAGGAATATCTTTAGTTGTCTCTTTTATTAAAGCAACTCCCCACTTTATAATTGAAAACCCCTATATATTTGAACCCAATTATACATAGCATAACCCCTCCTCACAGAGAATCCCACTGATTGTTTCATTGTAAAGAAACAACTCCCTTTGTCTGCACTCAAAGGACTAGAGTTGCAGAATTTTACTAAAACAAAACCTCACCCTTTCTCTTCTTTCAGCCAAGCCTGAAGATGTCTTTGGAACCGCAGCAGCAGCTGCAGCCCGTTATGGTTTACCCCAACACCGAGGCAGGGCAGCCATCTTCGCGCCATTCAGATGGATCATTTGGGATAGTTTTTATTGTCCTGGCCGTAGTCATTGCTGTATCGGCCATTGCTTGCTTTCTTGGCAGGCTCTGCAACCGGCGCTACCAAACTGATCAAAAGCCTAAGCGAAACCAACAACACTCTCGGCCCAAGGAAGCTGTGGACATTGAGTACGGGTTTGATAAAAGAATCCCAGCTTCAAAAACAGCTGGAAATGGTGGAACCAGAGGACAGAAGCCAACCCAAAATGGTCGTGACCACATGAGAGGCGAAATGAAGCCTACTGCTCTTGGAAGAGAGCCCAGAGCCGGTGCAAGATAATGCATGGTGGCCGGCCAGAGGAACAGCTTCCATATACTAGTTTATCTACCTTGATGGCATGCCCATTATATCCTTTTGGTTTTCTCCTTTTTGTATCCCTCCAGTCCTCCTGTATCTCTAAATTTCCACCCGCGCAGCTTGAATGTATTTGAGTAGACATACATATGGTGTTGTGACATGAAGTAATTTTAGCTGAAAATTCCAGATTTATATATAAAACCTGTTGGGGTCCTGGAATGTTCAGTTTCTTGAGGTTCTTCAGTTTCCCTGGAAAGTATTGAACGGCCAGGCTATTTGCTATATGGTATTAGGATACGACGACAGCATACCGGGGCAGTCAATCTGGTTTTGCTGAGAAACAGAACTGCTGGGCCAGGAGCCCCTGTAATCCCGCCCGCTCAGCTAAATATAAAACAGAACTGCCACGGATCACACTACATTTTAACACACTGGCCAGCGGGTACAGTGACATGGACTTAAGTATAATAATAAAAAAAAAATACTGTCAAAACAGGAGCCAAAACACAGGAAAACTCTTACGTTTCCTTCCATTTTGTTTCTGAAAAGTTGCCCTAAGCAGCAGGCTGCAGCAAACGAGATATAACTAACGGGAAAAAGAGAATTGAGATAAGAGAAAAAGAAATGTAATTTGTTTGTGTATGTAATGAAATTTTTATGCATTTATCTATTTGTTAGATAAATTTTTGTGCATTTATCTGTTTGTGCTTGAATCGAAGGCATTTATTTGTGTTGCTTGTGATCATGTTAATTTGATTTCTTCTTTTCCACAAAATGAGACTTTTGTTATGGTTTTATTTTCTTGTGAGGACAACAAAAACTTTGGGTTCGCAGGTTAATATCCCTAGAAATGGTAATGAATTTCTGCAAATATATATATATATATATATGTGTGTGTGTGTGTGTGTGTGTGTGTGTGTGTGTGTGTGTGTATGTGCATATATATATGTATGTGCATTAGTCGAGATACGTACGAGTGTATATAATATGGGAACTTTGGATGAGGTCTGACGTTTCAGGTTAGCGCAACTATAATGCGGCATCATTGTTTGCATGAGTTGGTTTATTCTCCTGTGAGGAAAGCAAAAACTTTGGGTTCCTCAGTTTCGAGTTTTTTAGCATTGCGTTTGTGCTTTATTTAATTTAATTTGTTAACCTCAACGTACATATCAGTATATAAACAAATTGCTTGGTATAATTCATTGGCCAAAAAGCATAATGGGTAAAGGAGAAGAAAAACAACTCCTAAACCACTCATCGAAGATATATTTAAGTGAATGGTCATCAAGTTCTACAAATGTGAGAAAATTACAATTTTTTTTTTTTTTTTTTGGATTTGTCCGTATTGTTATTGTTAGATTTTAAAGTAATGCTATTTTTTTTAAGGCTTATTATGGATCTCTACCGGTTCCATTTTCTGGGCCTTTATCACCATAAACGCCTCCTACACCCACTACTCATTCAAATCCATATGAGCTAATGACCTCCTTACCTCTCTTCTTTTCCGAATGCTACCCCAAATTCCCATGCTCCAAACCCATATGCTTTCCCTTCAAACCCCAACGTGCCTCCTCCAAACCCCTACACTTCTATTTCAAAACCCTATGTGCCTACTCCAAAACATAATACTTCTCCAACTACTTACCCTTACATATGGGGAAGTCAGGTAAATTAATGACATGAGTTAGAAGTGATTGCAAACATTATTATTGTTTACAATGAATTTTTTAACATTGTGTAGCCCCCTTATATCCAACCATTTGGGACTCAAGTAAATTACCTTGGTTCACTAGCATGGGAACTTCAAGCAAGGTTGAGAACTTTGCGAAAAGTGAGAAGGGGGAGACTTCAAAACCAATAAATGAGAGTGGAACTAAGAAGCCAGCTTGAACTAAAGAAGGTACCCCTATAGACTCAAGTGAGTATCATATTGAGCAACAAACTAACGTTGCTGATGGAAATGGTTAGTCATGTTTTACTCTCATTTATTGAGTAAATGCTGATTGTTTCATATTTGTCAATTAAAGAAATGATGTCATTATTGTGGCATGACCTAGAAGAACCATAAGATAATCTTGATGTGGGGCTTGAGAGGGGTATTGATGATGAGAAGAATGAGAGAAAAATATGAAGTTGAGTTGGTTGATGCCCCGAAGTCAGGAATGTTTTTTAAGGATGAACGTTCTGTTATTGCGTACTACAAGCGGTATGCAAAGCAAGCAAGCTTTGGTGTATTGACACAGAGAACAAAACGGGAGTTAGAAGGGACAATTAAATACATTACTGTTGGTTGTGCATGTGGTGGAAAGCACAAAGTAGATGGGCTGACGTGTGAAACCACGTCCAACAATAAAAATAGAATGCAAGGCCAAGATCAATGCTCAGAATATTAACGGTGAGTGGTGTCTAAAACTGTAGAGCTTACCCCAATCATGGACTATTGAGCCCATAGAAATCTAGATACTTGAGATGCCATTGAAATATAGACTCAAATCGTCAAGTGGAAGCTAGAAGTTAATGATAGAGCAGAAATAAGGATACATAAGAATTCCAATGCTTTAGCTATTGAAGCCGGTGGCTTTGAGAACCTTGAGTTTACTAAAAAGACCGTAGAAACTTGAGGTGTTTATCTCATACAATGTTATTTATATGCACAAGAAATTCAAGCACAAGAAAACGTCTAGCTGATGAAGCCTTGAGTTGTTATCTCAAGAAAAAGTCTTATGACTTCAAGACACAATTGTTTGCAATTCCACACAATCTATGCATAAAACTTATCTCAGCAAACAATTCCACACAATGAACACATAATTAGAGTTGGGACTCCCTATTTCCATTAGCTGATTCCCTCAAGTTTAAACAATTTTGACCCAGAAAAAAAGTAACCGAATAGATGAAGATATTGGGTGGTATTGAACAACTCTTTAAAGTTTTTTTTTTCCCCCAAAGAAAAAGAGGAGCTTTTCAGTGAAAAATATGATTTAGAAATGAAAGCATCAAGAAATTATATTTCTCAACGACTAAAAAAAATGTGACTGTGGGATTAATTATATTAGCTGGGCTCAGTTAAGAAATTACACAGTTGTAGCAGCAGGAGGGAGAAAGGGATGGATTCAGCAATTGATTGTAGAGTTCATAAATTGCAATGCATGGTGTCCTATAACTTTTAACAGAATGATATAACATTATCCACAACTAATATCATAATGACTACACTCCCTATTAAAACACTAGAATTCTTATACCTAATTAATGTATAGAAATTCAAGCATAAAGAGATGTAAACTTATACACAGAACTCAAAGAAAAAAAAAAAAAAAACACTTGAATCACAAAAGAAAAAAAATTGGTTGATAAAGAGATGTAAAACACTTGAATTTAGCAAATTCCAACCGATATACAGGACTCAAAGATTCAAATTCCAAGACCCAAGATGTACAACCCAGTAAGAAAATCATCCAAAACTCAGCTTATACATGACTCAAATTACATGCACAAAAATCAATGGACCCACTTACTAGATGGAAGTGTAACATTCTAGACAATGTTATGGCATAGGCTATCAGTGGCTGACGGCGTATGGAGGCATAGAAATTTCGGGGAGTGAGAAGCAGAATGAAGATGAAGAAAGAGAAGGAGCTAGGGCATTTCTGACTAAGTGAGTTAGTATGGGCCGTTGTGGGTCATGGGCCATGGGCCCATTTATATGTTATTTGTTTTGGTTTATGTAGTTTAGGTCTTTAGTGTAAGGGTTTCGGCCCATTAGTTAAGGAAGGGGCCTCAGTTCATAATAGTAATACTTGTCTACTAGTCTGTTATTTTCTTTATGTTACAGTCAGAATAGTCTAGCAATGTCTACCATATTCTATTACAGAAGATGATGTATAAGTTCACGTGATTGGGGATTTTCCCCTTTTGCTGAATACAATATTGACATTTTTCTTCATTCTTAGATTCCTTTCCATTTTTGGAGGGCTCTCACCCTCAAAATTGAGACTATAATTCCCTTTCATCTGAGCGTGTAAAAAATTGATATCTAGAGCCAGACTATCCTTGGCAATTGATCACTATCACCATGGTAGAAGGAACCAAATTGAACCAATTGCAGGATGGTCTGAATGGACTCAAGAAGTCTACGGAGTCTCAACTGAAGATCCTGGAAGCAGAAATGTTAGCAATCAAAAGGCAGTCAGATTCAGTGGTACAACAATTGGTAGCTCTAACATTGGAGTTATAAAAGAAAAATAACGGAACTCACTGTGAAGAGGAGTCAGCAAGAAGCCATTACAGAACTGAAGTATTTAGGGAAATCCAGGAAGAAGTAATGCCCAGGTTAGTAAGAATAGACTTTCTATCATTCTGTGGAGATGATCCTTTGGCATGGCTTTATAAGGCCAACCAATTTTTTTTTTTTAATTTTACAACACTATGCCACAACACAAACTCAGATTGGCCCGTTTCCATATGGAAGGGAAGGCCATGGTATGGTTCATGTGGTGCCCCTGACTCTCACGTGTAAACGGGCGAGAATTGTGATACCGGGATGATGACAATATGGGTCATGTAATCCCAATCGACCAATGCTTAATATGTGAACATGTAATAAGTATACAGTAATAATCGCACCGAAGAATAAAATATAGTTAACTAAGTACTAACATTTTAAAACAGAACTACAAAAGTAAGAGATCCTTAAATAGGTTTTACAGTTATCCAACAAAGTATAATACAAAGCCAAAATACATAAACAAAAGGGGAAATAAATCCCATGGCCAACAAGTGACCACAGGTTATTCCTCCGGCGGAGCCGATCCCTTAAACCCAACATCATCCTCTTCATCAAAATCTACGATTCTATAAAACGGAACCTTAGGGTAGGAATACCACGTGAGATTATGAATCTCAATAAGTACTTGACCAAACAATCCAAGAAATAAAAATATACTAATACAGCCAACATGAATGCATCCTCATGATAAAATATGCAAGAAACAAAATCATCATTTTCTCTGAAAATAACCTTCCTTTCAATGCACACCAAAAATTTCATTTGGTCCCAAAACACGCCATTAAATACCATCTATCATTTTCCCAGAAAATAGCCCAAACATAAATCTACAATTTTTCCAGAAAATGGTTATTGTATCCAGTTAGTCATAAACCGTTATTTTTCTAGAAAATTTTCAAACATATCCATTTATCAGACACTGTAGGCAGGAGTTACAAGTGTGACTGTACCACCGTTCCTGCTTACCATCACCCCTACAACTTGCACTGTAGGCAGGAATCACAGGCGGAACTTACCACCATCTCTATTTACCACCATTCCTATAGCTTGCATTATAGGCGAGAATCACAGGTGGAACTTACCACCGCTCTTGCTTACCACCATCCCTATAGCTACTTTTCTTTTCGTTCATTCTGGTCAATCCATTTACTATGCATGCACCCAAAAATCATTTATTAACTTGAAAACCCAATTTTCAACCATTAGACATGAAAATGCATGCAAACAAGTATATGGATAACATGGCATAACATACATCAAATAAAAAATACACCAATCACAGTCCAACTTCGTAGATAAACCCATCTTCCAATTAGGCCTGAGGCCCTCATCTGACTATAATCAATAAATCCATACTTCTCGGACCCAAGGCCCGTCACAACCAATCAGACTACATAAAACAAGTTAGTGTAAAAATATATTTAAATTTTAATAAAATTCTTTGAAAAATTACTTACAACAGCAGAATAAAATCTGGAAGATTAAGGGTGATGCCAAAAGTGGTAGAGCAAAGGCAAAGCAGTGATTTTACAAAGACTGGTCGTGGGTCTTGAAATAAGGAAAATCAAGGGAAAACTATAGGGAGGCTTGGGTTGGGCATGGAAAAGCTAAAAGAGGTCTATGGAACTAATGGTGGCAGCTTGGAGTTGCGAGTGGCGGTGCATGGCAAATCTAGCCATGTGGGTGAGAGGGCATGGGAGGGGCTATGGACTTTGGCTCAAGGGGAGATGGAAGGGCTGGTCAGGGGAAGCTCGTGACGGCGGCTGGAGGGCATGGGTGGCGGAGCTTGGCTGTGAGTCATGAAGGACCCATGAGATAGAGAGGAAAAACGGGGAGGAGAGGGGTTGCCATGGAGTTGGATTCAGTGGAGGGAAGGGTCACCAGTGAAGGGAGGAATTGCTGGAGGCGGGGAGGGTGAGGCTGGCAGCGGCAAGAGGGAGAGAAACCCGTGGAAGATGGGTTCATGCGTGGGAAAAGACGGTGGCGAGATAGAGGTTGGGCTCGATGGATGTGGGTCACCAGCATAGGGGGAGTCGGCGAGGTGGGCAGTGACGAGTGGTGGCACACGATGGCGTGGCTTGGGTGAGCTGAGGTGCACGGTGGAGAAAAAGAGAGGGAGTTACTGTGCAGGCTGAAGAAGAGGGAGGAGAGAGAGATGATGTGATACCTTGTGTTTACATGTATTTTAAATAAATAATCATTTAATTTATTTTATAATTGGTCCTCTTGTTTAAAATTTATAGAAGTTTTGTTATATTATTTTATGATATTTTAAGTTGTGAAATTTATTACAATGTGTCTTCCTTGTTAATAATTATTGTTGTATTATTTAAATTGCTATTTGTTTTAAATTATTTTATTGTTGGATTTACTATTTTATTTTATTTAGTTATTGTGCTTTTAATTTAAGTTACTGTTTTGAAATTTTTTTCGTTAGATCAATTTTGTGACCCAAGTTATGAAGATTGGATCGCATTTCTTTCTCTCACCTTTTCTTTTTTCCCTTTTTCTTTCTTCTTTTTGCTCTTTTTCCTTCTTTCCTTTTTCCTTCTTCTATTCTTCTGCTTCTTTCTCCTCCCACGTGCGACAACTCCCCTCCCCTATCCCCTCCCATTTTTTCGACTACCCACAGCACCGCCGTGCACTGTCCGTGAGTGACACCTCCCCAACCAATCTCTTTCCCTTTGGCTGGCAAACTCCCCCACTGATTTTCAGCTCCTCCCTTGTAGTCTTTAGCCCCACGCACATCTCCAAGCAGCGACTCCCTTGAGCTCGCGCACCACCATTGGCTACCAGCTTTTCACCACACCACCGTTGGCCCTCCAGCCACCCAAACCACCCAACCTCAGCTTGATCTGCCACCCTTAAAGCCCCTTCATTCCCATTTCCGATTTAGGTGTTTTGTCCTTCAACCGCCACCCATACCCAATCACCAACACTACTAGTTTCACCAACACCCCAAAGCCCTTCCTTAGCCATCCCAAGTCTTCGTTTGTTCCCATTCGAAATTGAATATTTTGAGACCCATGACCTTAGCCCAAATTGCACTGTTACGTTGCTGTGCCGCCACCTCTAGCACCTTCGTGATCATTCAAAAATTTTATTTTAGCACTGTAAGTAATTTTTCAAAGAATTTCTTGAGATTTATTATATTATTGCACTAACAACTTTCTATTGTTGGTTGGTTGTGCCAGACTTGGAGTTCGAGGAGTATGGGGGTTGGGTTGGATTTAAGGATGGTTTGTTTATTGTGATGAATTGTGCATGCGTGTATTATGCTGTGTTTGGTATCATGATTTTTATCGCATTATGCATGCATATTTATGCGTTGTTCTTAAAACTGGGTTTTCATGTGAGAAGGAAATTTGGGTTGATTTGTGATAAATGCTTGATAAGGATTAAGAGAGAGAAAAAAGAGACTATAGTAATGGTGGTAAGTAGGGACGGTGATAGAGTGCTACCTGTGATTCCTGCCTATAGTGGGAGTTACAGGGATGGTGGTAGTCCCACCTGTGATTCCTACCTATGGTGCATGCGGTAGGGAAGGTGGAAAGCAGGGGTGGTAGTATAGTCTCGCATGTGATTCTCGCCTACAGTGCTATGATAGATTAAAAGAGAGGATAAAGGAATTGTAATGATGGTGATAAGTAGGGACGATAGTAGAGTCTCATCTGTAATTCCCGCCTATGGTGTATGAGGTAGGGATGGTGGTAGTCCCACCTACGACTCCCACTTACAATGGGAGTTGTAAGGATGGTAGTAAAGTCCCGCATGCGATTTCTGCCTACTGTGTTAATTGGTTAATGGACCGTTTTCTAGAAAAATGACGGTTTTTAATAAATGGATATGTGAACCATTTTCTGGAAAAATTGTGGATTTTATAATTGGGTCATTTTCTTAGAAAATAGCAGATAGTTATTTTTGGGAAATGGTTTTGCGTCACATACATGTTTAGTCATGTGGACACATGTTTGTTGGATGCATTAATATATTTTTATCTCTTGGGTTGTTTGGTTGATTACTTGCTAAGATTTGCAATCTCATAGTATTCCATAACCTTTGATATCGTTTTATTGTACTATAGATTTTGATGCAGATGATGAAGTAGAGCTTGAGGATGCGGTTCTACTGGAGGAGTGACATGTGGTTACTTTGGATTTTGGGTTATGTATCACTCTTTTGTTATGTAAATAATGGTCTTTACTTTACCTTTGTTGGATAACAGTATAATATTTTGAAATACTTTTATTTTGTTTTGTGTGTATTTAAAATTATGGTAATTAGTTGACTTACTTAAGTTACCCGCTGCATTTTTGTTGTACACTTTCTGCATATACACACTTGACACTTATCGTTGGGATGTGTGACCCGTGTTGGTATCATCTTGACTAGGGGTGTACAGAAACCGACACCACCGGCCGCCGCCGACGCGAACCGACCGGCCGCGTCAGGAACCGGCCGGAAAAGCCTGTGAACCGGTCGGCGGGTGATAGCTATTCTTCAAAACCGATCAACGTCGGTTCGGCAGCAGTTTGACCCTGGTTCAAACCGCTGAACCGGCCGACTTAATAAGGTATATAAGTTTTGGTTTATACCTTACTTAAACGACGCCGTTTCACTTAAATAAGTGAAACGGCGTCGTTTAATATCTGAAGTTAAAAATAAAAAACTTAATGAAACGGTGCCGTTTGGCTTAAGCCAAACGGTGCCGTTTCATTCTAGGGTTTAAACTCCCCCGGTACCCTTCTTCTTCCTCGATTTTCTTCTCATTTCGTTTGTTTGACGCCACCCCCCCTCTCTCTCTCTCTCTCTCTCTCTCTCTCTCTCTCTCTCTCTCTCTCTCTCTCTCACGGCGCACGTAGCCATGGCAAGGCGGAGGGCCTCTCTCTCTCACTCGCAGTGTCGCACCTCTCGGCTCTCGGCGTCGTCTCTCACGGTCTCACCCTTCGGCAGTCACTGCGGCGTCATTGCCTGAAAATAGGCTCTGTCGCCACCGAAGACGCCGACGAACTGACCGGAGTGACGCCGAGACCGATGTAGACGGTTTTCTCCCCTTTAAACGGCCGGTTTCGGTCGAGATTCATCATATTTCAATGATATCGGTTCGGTTTCGGTTTTGGACCAAAACCGAAACCGAACCATCGGTTTTCACCCCTAATCTTGACGCATCGATTTCCTGTGTGTTGGTATATGAGAGTTAGGGGCGTTACAGAGAAAGAAAGAAAAAAGGAAGAAGGGAAAAAGGAAAAGGAAATGAAATTAGATCGAAACCCTTCATCTTGGGGTCTTAAAACTGATCTAATAGAGAGGATTAAAACAATTATTTAACTTAAAAACGTAGCAACTCAGTAAAATTAACCTAGTAAAACCAATAGTACAAATAATTTGAAATAAAGAGTCAATAAATAATAGATAATAATTAATCACGAGAAAAATCTCATTAAAGTAAATTACACAACTTAAGTAGTGATAACGATAAAATACTATAACAATAATAATAATATTAACCAATATAAAATAAAGGAACCCATAAAATAATTAGTAAAATAACTAATTAAAACATGAGGAAATGAGAGATGTCACATCCTCCCCCCTTAAAAGAAAATTGCGTCTTCAAAATTAGCAAGATCAAACAATAACGCTAAGGCAAATTACAAGGTACATCACAAAACAAACTTAAGAAAAACATACCATTAATGACGCCCAACCAAATATGGGTATTGCTCTTCTCATGTCTGCTCCTATAGTCACTTCCATCACACTCACACTAGTCTCCTAGTGGCACATAACATGTAATATTTCTAGGGTGGCCATGTAATCTAAAATCTCCATTTCCACAAGAACCTTAATACAACACCTAATGAATTCTAATGATTAATAGCTTCAAACAATACACTGTGCTAACCTCAACCAACTCCTATGCTTTAACTTCCAAACCTTCATTGTATTTTACACCTTGGAACCTATTAGCTGCTTCTCAAGTTAACTATCAAAAACATAATTTGTACAACTGAATGAGTAATCTCTAATGACAAGTATAGTCTCAAGATTTCTAGTCACCATTAATTCCTCAAGATCAGCAAAAAGTTGAACCCTTAACTTTATTCCAAAATATCTTGCTCATGTTGTGCACTCATATAATTTGTCAAAATGTATAAAATTATGTCCTTGTAAATTAACAGTATCGAGTACAAGCTAGCTCAACATCTACTAATAAGGAAACTCTTAACACATTTTGGTAGAAAATACCCTGTCTCTCAAAATCATGAATTATCATATTTCTCAATTGGCTCTCGCTACCTTAATCAAAATTAATATCCCGCAAAATACATCCATGATTGTTGACATAAAACTAGTACCAATCAACCTCAGCATCTCAAATTGAAAACAAGTATCATCATTTAAACAATACACACATCCCATCTAAAATAAAAGATCATACTCTAAAAGACTCGAACCCATCCCGGCCAATCAATAAAAGCATCTATAAACCTCTACCCGACAACATATACTTAAAAGCTCACCACTTTAATTTTGAATATCATTTAATTTGATAGTGACTAAACTCAATACCAACTACCATTGAATTCACCAAAATATTATTGAAACCTTCTTGGTAACTCGCTCACCTGCTTTTACTCCCATAAGCTCTAGTATTAGCACGACTAGTTCCTTTAATAGCACATCAAGATTAAACCTCAAGATAGGCCATGTTGCTCAAATCTCCAATCCACCAAAAACTATTGCACAATACTCCTAGATTCTAATGCTTCATTACCTCATAAATCTGGTTATGTTATCTACCGTTGATGCCTAACCTTCAACTTCCAAGCCTTTATCGTACACCACACATTGTTGACCCAACAATTTATCTTCAAGTTAAGTAACAATGTCCATAATTCTTCCAATTGGATGTTAAATCACCAAAGGAAAGTATAGCCTCCAAAAATTTAAATTCCTATGTGACCTCAAGTCACAACTAATTCCTTAAGATAATCACCATAATTACTGCTAACCATCACTTCATCAAGTATCACGCTTCGACTAAACACTCCAATCAACTCACCAAAAAAACTAAAGCTAAGATCTCTTGAATTTAATATTATCGTATCGAATCCACTTCAACACCTACCAAAACTACTTCTTCCAAGCCAAAAATGAAACAAGGACCTTTACTCTCCAAAATCCTTACATACTCACAACTATTACGTGTCAATCTCATGCATTATTAGCCAAAACCAATACTTTTCCAAATGTACAAGTGATCCATTACTATCATTTCCATCATCTGGACCTATATTCTCAAAATCAACAAGAATCATTTCTTGAATCTACACCATCAATTATCCAGTAGTAAAACTTAAAAACACAGCAACTCAATAAAATTAAAATAGTAAAACCAGAAGTAAAAATAATTTGAAATAAAGAATCAATAAATAATAGACAATAATTAATAACGAGAAAAAGCTCATTAAAATTAATTACACAACTTAAGTAGTGACAACAATAAAATACTATAACAATAACAATAATAACCAATTTAAAATAAAAGAACCCATAAAGTAATTAGTAAAATAACTAATTAAAACACGAGGAAATGAGGGATGCCACAGTTCCAAGACTTGGAAGGGTTAGGAACTATAGTGGATTGGGAATCCTTTGTAAAGGCATTCTTGGCCAGATTTGGGCCTAGCTCATATGAGGACCCTATGGATGCCCTCGCAAGACTCACATAGACAGGGTTAGTGGAAAAATATAAGGTGGAGTTTGAGGAAATCTCTAATAGACTAAGGAAATTTTCAGATCCACACAAGTTAAGTTGTTTCTCAAGTGGTCTAAAGGATGAAATTAGAGTAGAAGTTCGTATGTTCAACACCCCTGATTTATTAACAGCTTTTAGCTTGGCTAAACTCCAAGAGGAACATGTGAGGTTGAGTTGGAGAAATTTCAAGGGTGGTAGCTTGGGTTATACAGAAACTGGGGCTGGAAAGGGGGTGACAAGTTAGTGAGTGACCCATCCAAAATTGGTAACAAGGTCATAGTCCCAATTCAAAAAATAAATCAGAACCAGATGAAAGAAAGAAGGGAAAGAGGCTCTGTTACTATTGTGACTATAAATGGAACCTAGGCAAGTGTAGAAATCCTAAACTTTTTTTGATAGAGGAGATAGAGGATGAGGATGGGGGTGATGTGATCGTAGCCAATCAAGCTCCCTTGATAGAATCTGGTGGGGAGGTTGTGGAACTTCCAAAGGTCCCTCAAGATCTTGAGATATCCCTCCTTGAACTAGTGGGCTCTTCCAACCAGAGAGCAATGAGAGTAAAGGGGAAGGTGGCTGTGATGACCCGTTTTTACGTGTATTTTCACTGAAGACGCTTTTTAATTTATTTAATATAATAGTTCTTTTATTTTAAATTATTGTATTTTAAATTGGTTTTAATTTATTTAATGTTGTGTTTAATTTATTTAGTCGTTTTATGGTTTTTAATATTATTTTCGGCGGATCTGTTTTTAGTTTCCGGAGTGAGGATTGGACCTCATTTCTTTTATTTTCTCTTTTTATTTTTCCATTTTTCCTTTTATTTTTCTTCTTTTCTTTCTTTTCTTTCTTCCCCGTTTCCTCTCTCCCGCGCGTTGCCCCTTCTTTTTCCCCTTACCGTCGCTGCCACTTCGGCCGCCCATTGCGCCGCTGTCCGGAGGCTGTGTTGTATACTACCCCCACCATTCTCTTCCCCTCCTACCAGAGTTCATCCCCACCAATTTTCAGAGCCATCGGACCAGCCGTTAGCCGCCACGAGCCCCTGGAAGTCACTGCACCTGTTCTGTTTTTCCCCCTGTCGCCGGTTGCTTTCGCAGCCCTGAACCACTGCTCGCCGGTGGCGTGGCCTACACCACCCACCCAGTTTTCTTTCCCTCTCACCGGTGAACATCCCCACCAAGTTTCACCTCCATCTGAGCCACCGTTAGCCACCACGAGCTCCTCCAAGCCATAAGAATTTTCACCGATTCCGGCGCCGTCGCACCACCTCCGGCCACCATCTATTCACAGCTTCTTCTCCTACCTCTTGCCGACCTAAACCACCCATTTCCGGTCTCGATCCGTTGCCGGAGCAGCTCCCACGAGCTCAACTCCGTTCAGCCCCTTTTTGGCCTTCGATCGCCATTTCCACCACCACCCACGGCCAAAACTCGTTTTCTTTAGCTTTATAAATATCTCAAGACCTTTCCCTATCAATTTCGTGCCTTGATTTGTTCCCGTTCGAAAGTGGGTAATTTATTACCCACGACAACAGTGTAAATTACACTGTTACGTTGCTTTTCCTCTGCCGTTTGCAACGTCGTAAGCTTTCAAAAAATACCATATAGCGCTGTAAGTATTTTTCAAACTCTAATTTTAGATTTAAATATATTTTTCTCATTCAATAAATTATTATCTGTTGGTTGGCTGATTCCGGACTGAGTCCGAGGAGTTCGGAGGTCGGATGGATGGAGGACGGAGTTGCTTGATTTATTGATTTATGGTTGGTTGATTGTTTTGTGTATTGAAATCACATTTACATGGTGCATGCACGTGCGTTTTATTTAATTTGAGAAAATCCTGTTTTATTGGTGTAAGTGGATTTTCGGGTGCGTGTGTCTCACGAGCCCAAGCCGGGATGAGTTATTATCACGGTGGAGCTCATCTGGTCACTCGGGAGCATAATATACTGAGTGACGTCCCTTGAGTTGTTGCTGGGCGACGACAGGAGCGGGGGCTAGAGGATGCTTGGCTACGAACGCGCCGGGCGCGGAATGGGTTATCGCTTTACGCACCGACTTCGTGGCCCTTCGCTGGCGAGGGCTAGAAGATGCTTGGCTATGAACGCGCGGGGCGCGGTACTGGGCATCGCTCGTTTAGGTGTCACACGTGTAGTCGTTACCTTCGGTGTGGCACAGGAGCTAGGGTGTGCGGATGACCCCTAAGGGAGGTCATGGTGCATACGGATTAATTGGTTAATGGTTTGAGTTTAATATGGGCCAAATGTGACTTTTGACGTGATATTTGGAAAGGTTATGTTTTTGGGCCAAATGAGATTTTTGGCGTTTGTGGAAAAATATGATTTTATGGGTTTTGAGCATTGGCATCCTTTCATGCATATTGTTTGAGTTTTATATGTTTTTATCTAGTGGTGTTTAGATTTTACTTACCTGCGGCACCATTTTTGGTACTGTAGATTTTGGTTCAGAGATCGAGGAAGAGGAGGAGGAGGCTGAGTCTGAGGATGCGGCTCCGCCAGGATGCTGAAGTTAAAGTTTAAGTTTTGTTGTTGGTTTAAATATATATTTGTGCCTTGTAATATTTTATCATATATGTTTTAAACAGCTTTGTATTAAATTAAGAAAAAAATTTTGGTACTTAGTTATTGACTTTACTTTTCGCTGCATATTTCTCGTATACATTCGTTGCTTATACACACACTTGGCACGCGTCGATAGGGTGATGACCCGTGATGTCATCATCCAGACGTCTCGATTTTCCCGTGTTCGTGCGTGGGGATTTGAGGGCGTCACAGTGGTCGGGCAATGTGTGGTGATCCTAATAGACTTAGGTAGCACCCACAATTGTCTAGATCCTACAATAGCCAGAAAATCTAAATTTCTCATCTATTCGGAGGAGAAGGTGAAGGTTAGAGAAGCTATTGGGGACCAACTTCTTAGTGAAGGAAAAGGAGTGGGGGTGGCAATAAACGTACAAGGGGGGATTTCATGTCCTAGTGCTAGCTCGTTGTGACATGGTCTTGGGGGTACAATGGTTACAAACATTGGGAACCATTTCATGGAATTTTAAACAGCTAACCATGCAGTTTATTTTTGATGGGCAGAGTGTTACCTTGATGGGAATGGTAGCAACCCAACTTCTTGAAAAAAGTCCCCGCAGAAACATTAATAAACTAGAAAGGAAGGGGGTGATCCTACAAGTGATTGAGAAGGAAGAAGTCACAACTGAACCAGAAATTTCAAAACCACTCAAAGGAATATTACAGAAGTTTGAGGACGTATTTTAAGAACCAAAGGGGCTTCCTCCTCACAAAATACAAGATCATGCAATCAACTTACTGACTAAAGCTAAACCAGTGTCAGTAAGGCCCTATCGCTACCCATTCTTTTAGAAGGATCAAATTGAAAAGATTGTGTAGAAGCTACTGAACTCGTGGATGATACAGCCCAGCCAAAACCCCTATTCCTCTCTGGTGTTATTAGTGAGGAAGGCAGATGGGTGTTGGAGGATGTGTGTGGATTACAAGGCTTTGAATCAGGTCACAATAAAGGACAAATTTCTCATTCCTCTAGTGGAGGAATAGCTATGTGGGTCCATGCTATTTTCTAAATTGGACCTAAGGTCGAGGTATCACTAGATTAGGGTTAAGCTAGGAGATATGCATAAAATTGCATTCTACACGCATAAGGGCCACTATGAGTTTCTAGTCATGCCCTTTGGGCTGATCAATGCACCCTTAACATTTCAAAGCTTGGTGAATGAGGTTTTTAGACCCTACTTGAGGAGATTTGTGTTGGTACTTTTCGACGACATACTGACATACAATAAAAACAATGAGGAATACCTAAAACTGTTGAGGGATTTTGAGGAAGCACCAGCTATTTGGTAAGTGGTCCAAGTGCAAGTTTGGATGTTGGGAGATAGTGTATTTAGGACATCTAATATTAGGCCAGGGGCTGCGGGTTGATTTAGAAAAATTAAGGGTTATAAAGGAATGGCCTCAGCACAATAGTGTAAAGGCCTTAAAGGGATTTCTAGGTCTCACTGGGTATTATAGGTGCTTCATTAAAGGGTATGGAGTCAACACTGTTGCCTTAACAACCCTTCTAAAAAAGAATAGTTTTCAGTAGACTAAAGTAGCAGACGCAGCCTTCTCAGATTTGAAAGATTTATTTCCCAACCACCAGTGTTGATGCAGCTAGGTAGGCCCATTGCATTTCTTAGTTGGGCCTTGAGGGGGGGGGGGGCCTCTTATCGTCAACCTATGAAAAGGAGCTATATGCTCTGGTTGTGGCCATTCAAAAATGGCAGCTATGCCTCCTAGAAGGTCCTTTTAGTAAGGATAGATCACCAAAGTCTAAATTATCTTTTGGATCAAAAGATAGGAACCCCCATGCAACAAAAGTGGTTGAGTAAACTCTTAGACTATGACTTTATTGTGGAATATAAGAGGGGTCTAGAGAACAGGGTGACTGATGCCCTGTCACGACAGAAGAAGGAAGAAATTTCCTTAGCATTAATTTCAATACCATCTTTGGATTGGTTGGAGGAAATTAAGAGAGGTTATGAAGCTGACCAAGAACTAGTTAACTAGTGTAAACAAGGGAAATTGAATCCTCATTATATAGTGGGGGAGGACCTACTATTCTATAAAAACATACTATACATTGCTCTGGACCCAGAATTTCGAGGGAAGCTGCTACAGTTCATGCATGGAGGTAATTAGGGGGGGGATACATACAGGGTTTGACAAGACCATCAACTGTAAAGGAATTCTACTGGCTTGGTCTAAAGGCTGATGTTAGATAGCTAGTAAAGGGGTGTGAGACTTGTCAAAGGCAGAATATAGAAACCTCCATTCCTAATGGGCTATTATAGCCCCTGCCTATCCCTTCAAGGCATTGGGTCCACATCTCTAGGATTTCATAGAGGGCCTCCCCCAGGCAAATGGGTTTAGTATCAATGATTTAAATACAGTACCGTACCGATCGGTATATGTTGTATCGGCCACTGGTCCAGTACATGTATTATACCTATTTTGTATCGCCCCAAATACCAGTCGATATTTTGGCCTTTACCAGCCTATGTACCGACCCGTACTATCCGTTACTTCGACCTTTATTTATTTTTTTTCATTTCTTTAAACTGTAAGCTTATTTTTTTTATCTCCAACTCAAACTAAACTATTTATAATTTATATATATGTGTGTATAATTTATTCATATATTGACTATCTCAAAATGGTACACGAAACAGTACTAATACCTAAATATTTTGTCCAGTGCTTTGATCGGTACGGCATCTGGTACGGTATTCAAAACTTTGTTTAGTACCCTTTGGGTAGTAATGGATAGAATAACCAAGTACATTCATTTTACCTTGGGCTACCCATACTAGCCAAAACAGTGGCCTCGTTGTTTTTCAATCACATATTAAAACTTCATAGAATGCCTCAATCCATAGTTTCATATAGGGATAGCACCTTCACTAGCCTATTTTGGAGGGAGTTATTCAAGGTGCAAGGGGTTCAGTTGGCTTTCAGCACAGCATACCATCCACAAATTGACTGCCAATCTGAGACCGTGAACAAAATACTAGAAACTTATTTGCGATGTTTTGTGGGTGACAGACCCAAGGACTGGTCAAAATGGATTCCCCTTGTGGAATGGTGGTACAATCCAGTACCCACTCCTAAACTAATATATCACCTTTTGAGGGTCTGTATAGCTATCAACCCTCCAAGTTACTATCCTACGCCCCAGGCACAACTTTAGTGGCAAAAGTAGAACAAATAATGCAATCCAGAGGGCTCATACTCCAACTACTCTGTCACAATTTACATCGGGCCCAAGAAAGAATGGAAAAGAAAGCAAATTTAAAGAGAAATGAGCAACCTTTCCAGGTAGATGACTAGGTATACCTCATGTTGCAATCGTATCGTCAAACATCCATGGCCCAACAACGTGACTTGAAGTTGGCTCCTCGGTTCTATGGCCCATTCTAGATTCTGAGTAGGGTGGGAGAGGTAGCTTATCGGTTGAATCTTCCCTCAACAGTGTAGATCCACCCGGTATTTCACATTTCTCAACTTAAGCAATGCATGGGTAAGGGCACGGTGGTAGTGGAAAATTTACCTCCTGTCAGCAACAAAGGGGTGTTGCAACCTAAACCAGAGGAGATAGATCGAAGGATCCAGCAAGTCAACAACCGAACGGTGACAAACTTGTAGGTGAGTTGACAAGGGCAAGGAATGGACAATGTGACGTGGGAAAATTACAACAAGTTGAAGATAGCCTTCCCACACCTTGTGGGCAAGGTGCTCTAGAGGACAGGGGCAATGTAACGTTCCAGGCAGTGCTATGGTAGAGGCTACCAAGGGCTGACAACGTATAGAGGCATGGAAGTTTCGGGGAGTGAGAAGTAGAATGAAGATGAAGAAAGAGAAGGAGCTAGAGCATTTCTAACTAAGGAGTTTAGTATGGGCCATCGTGGGTCAAGGGTCATGGGCCCATTTATCTGTTATTTGTTTTGCTTTACATAGTCCAAGCCTCTAGTGTAAGGGTTTTGGCCCATTAGTTAAGGAAGGAGCCTCAGTTCATAATAGTAATACATGTCTACTAGTCTGTTATTTTCTTATGTTATAGTCAGAATAGCCTAGCAATGTCTACTATCTTCTGTCGCAAAAGATGATTTATAAGTTCACGTGATTGGGGATTTTCCCCTTATGCTGAATACAATATTGAACTTTCTCTTCATTCTCATATTCATTTTCATTTCTAGAGGAATCTTACCCTCGATGTTGAGACTATAATTCCCTTCCATCCTTGCATGTAATAGTAAGCAGAGAGAGTAAGAGATTCAAGTATATTTTGGGAATGGGGAAACACTAGGTGCTCGCAAGGAGGTTACGAGAAGTGTTGATTCACTGGGTGTCGGGGGTGACTAGCAAGCAATAAAAATAATTTTAAGAAATCGGGAAGGGGGAAGGGGGGACAGGGAGCATGTACAAGAAATTAGGCTATGTGGGTTTTTTTTTTTTTTTTTTTTTTTTGTCTTTTTCAAATTTTGTGCCGGGGGGGTCTTTTTTGTCTTTTCCACTTGGCCCGCTTGGTTGGTGTGTTAAAATCAAGGTGAAGAATAGATTTTTTCTATAAAAAAAAAAAATTATTTCAAAAGTTCTATTCTTCATCCTTTTTTTTAACACTCTCACCACTCCCTCCACCCTGGCAATACAAAATGATGAAAATGGCCTTCTACAAAATCACCCTTCTTCAACCTACGAATTAGCTTTCTAAAAACTCACAGGTGATGAGTTCCTTATAAAGACCATAAACTTCACTCAGACTATCCATTTTCTCTCATACACCACCTTATGAAGCCCAAAAACTCTATTTCTCTTACGCATTGGCAATGGTTTAGTTATTGTTAAGTCCAACATTTGGATAAAAGTTGAGGTTTTGGTTTTAAGTTATTGAAGAAACTAGTCCACATTAGACTATTTATCCCAAAGTCAAAATAATAATATAATATTATATATTTTAATAATATTTTTGTAATATTTTGTAAATACACTACATATATTACTTAAGAATATAATATTTATTTAAAATTATTACTTCCCAGCTACTTTTTTCCTCAACCTAATTATCTAACATAATATTTTTAGAGTAGAATATTGTTTTGGAAATGAATAGTAGCTTGCCAAATTTGGAGAAATAAATGACTTTACTGTAGCTCAAAAGTGGAGTCTTTGAATTTTGACTAGTCCAATGTAGACAACTTTTACTCAAGTTAGCCAAAATTTGACTAGGTAATGCCAATGCTCTTAAAGCCCCAAACCAATATCTTCTCAAATTGCTGCCATTTGCTTGACGATGAGCTGATTCAAAACACTACAACACATCACTTTGATGGCAACCCATCTTAGGTGACTCGATGGTGGCAACCTCAAATCATGGTGACGAAGGCGAAGACGACGACTTCTTTACTATATATAGTTGTGTAGATCCAGGTTTGAAATTTTCTGTAGTTATGATAGCGACTTTTGAGATTTTTTGAGTTTAATTTTCTTTACTATACGTAATTGTGTAGATCTGTGTTTATATTTTTATGCAATGCTCTTAAGACTGTGTTTTATGTGTACTAAATTACAACTGGTAGGAACCATATTCCTTCCAAGGCCGCTTGATCATGTAGGTGATGCAGGAGGATCCGAGTAAGATGATGTTGAGTTGTCATACGGCACATTGATGGTGCTGAAATACTTTGAGTTGGTAGATTAGTGCAAAGATGGTAGGTAATCATGATGTTTTTTTAACTGGGGCAGTTTTGAGTGCGTTTTGGTATTTTGGATATAACTTTGGCTACGAGTATCAAAACCGCACATATGACCCTAATTCGGAAAGCTTTTTTCAGAGCGTACGTCGTGGTCACCAAGCTTCACTCGGTGTCCATATTTTTCAAGGCCAAAATCTACTGTTTTACCTTATGAATCCCCAGTTTTAGTTATTTTTTTCCTCTTATAGAAATATTTTATATATCATTTAGGAGGTGATTATGAACCCAATTTGGGTAAGATTTTTTGCAGATTACTTCTTTTCTTACTTATTATTAGAATTTTGCTAATTTTTTTTTTTTAAATTCTGATAAGGATGATTTTCAGCTATACAACCCGGTTTGTGGGCTAATTTTTGTCATTCTTGGATTTTATCATTTTGAATTGAACATCAAAGGTGTTTCTTGGTGTTTTTGGGCAATTATCTTGTTTTCTTTCCTGTAAATTATCTGTTGAAACTAGCCTGCAGAATAATCGTTATTCTGTTCAGAGTTAGTTGGGGATTTCAAACTTATACTATAAATTGTGATGGGATCACACATGTTTAAATGCTTCTATTGGATGTTTGTAGATTTTTTCTATATATTAGGAACAAAAGATGGAATTGTATTAGAAATTAAAGTAATTAGGCCTCGACAATGCCACTATCTCAACAACGTTTCCATAGTAGCATTTGATGCAATTTATTTAACATTTACTTGTACTAACATATTTTTTATTTTCAGGGGCATTCCGACTGCAATTTCTTTAGATGGACAGATGATTATAAAGAAAGCTTACAATATGAACTTCTAGAACGTTTGGACTAAATTCAGAAAAAAAAAAAAAAAAAAAAAAAAAAGAGGACAAACTCTTAAGAAAGGAGATTAAGCTTCAGAAAAGGGAGGATGAAGTCTTCAAAAGAGTGTGAAGTTTAGAAAAGGGAAGATGGCCTTAGGGTGTAGAAGAGGGGTTCATCTCTTTCTTTTTTTTGTGTTCATGTATTGGGGATTGATTTTGATATGTATTTTCAACTATTTTGGCAAAACTATGACCTCTCTCAAAAAGACCTTCCGCCATAATATTGTAAATTTAAAGACAATTTCCGTAACTTAGTTGTGAATTAGGGATATTTTGTACTTGAGAATTTTTGTTTGTAAACATTACTCTCTTATATGATATTCTATGGTCAATTTCAATTTTTGCATCGAATGGGCAATTTTAGATTCAGTACTTGAAAAATTAAAAGTGATGTCTAAGTGATCCCTAAACTAGAATCATTTAGGAGCAGCAACAAGATTATGACACAAGATCCCATCTGTGAAATATCAAAACTGATTCATTACAATACACAATATCCATACATTACAGGAAATCACTTTGTAAACTTGTTCATACATTACACAAAATCAACCACTTCATTACATTACATTACATTAACTTGTTCCATTCTCTAGACAACATCATTAATTGCCATGTGACTACTCCAGACAATATAAACTCATCCATGGTGCACTTGTGAATGGTGCTTCCACTATGGACTGCCCTATGTTGTAAAAACTTCTTGGATTAAAAATAACACTGTGCCAGAATATCTATGTCTAACTACAAACAAAGTGAAGTATGTAAGTATTGGCCAACGCTTGTTGGTTTTATCAGTAGGGGACTGCAATACAAGTACGGGTCGTGCTATGCTGTGATTCACTTGCTATAGAAGTTTGCACAATTGTCACTTATATATAATTTTTACCAATCAAACTAGGAAATGAGAGGAAACAATATGGATGCTAGCACAAACTAAGGCTATAAGTTTTCAAAACATGATAGAAACAATTTTGCAAATGTTAAGATCCATAATAAGCCTGAAAACTAAAAATAGCTTTTCTTTAACACCAACAATAACAGCGTTGACAAATCAAAAAAAAAAAAAAAAAAAAGAAGTTGTTCTTTTGTCACCTTCGCAGAATTTGACCATTCACTAAAAAATGTCTTCGATTGGTGGTTTAGAGATTTTTTTCTCTTCTCCTTTGCCCATTTTGCTTTTTGGCCTTTGAAATTAGGATCAAGTCATCCAGTAAATATAATTGTGATGGGAGTTATTCTCGGGGATGGGCCAAGCCAAGGAGGCCTAGCTCGTGGAGCTCGAACAGGCCTAGTGGCCTGAGAGGATAAGATGGGTTGAGCCAGGTCAGCCCAGGAAGCCCAAGAGAAGAAACGGTTAAGCAACACGCACTGGTCAGGAGTTGGAAGGTAGATTGTTTGACACTACTACTAGCTGACAATCCTAGCACGCAATGTCAAGGACAACCCCTGTCCTTGAACCTCAGCAGCTAGATAGACTTAAAGAGTGTGTGCACCTGATCGAGGCCACACTATATTTAATGAAAGGCGGAGACAAGCATGCCACAATGAGGAGCCATGCCGCATTTAATGAAGTTTGGAGGTGGGCATGCCATGACGTGCCTCCTATGTTATCAGTGGTCGCCATGATCGGGTCTGGCAGGTCTGTTGCACAGCAAGAAGCTGGCAGGGAGATACAACCCAAGTATGGAGTGACACCTCCACGATCTCCTTTCTAGGGACCGCTCCAACAAGGTATATATCCCTCTCCCCCTCCCTAACGAGGGGAGAGCTCTAGAAAGGTAAAGATACGTACCTTTCAAAAATCTTAGTAGAAACTCCACAAAAATTTTGAGATGTAAAGTAGATAACCTAAAGAAAATCCAAAATCAAATCAACAAAAATATAAAAAAATAAAAATAAAAAAACAAATGCAAGAGTTTCTTGGTGTCATCGAAGAACTCTATTTTTGTGGGCTAAATCTTCACTTATAGGTGATGAGGATGCAATACAACATTAGAGAACACAACTTCGAGATCGAGCAAATGAGGAAAACTTGTGCTACTCCTTAGGGCTTTCTTTACTCCTATGAAAGATAGAAGAGATTGATCAGATGTTCTTATTAGTTTTTTTTTTCTTTTTCTTTTCACTTAAGCCAACATATTTTACACGTTGACCAATGTGGCCAGAGTGTTAAAAACAAGGCTAAAACGTAGCACTCCTCCTTTCTACTCTTCTTCTTCGTCTCATTGTCTGTTCTAAGACCCATGACCATGGGTCTCTTTTCATTGCAACACACGGCCATGATTGTAGGCTTGATATTCATGTCCTATTTGACTATCTAAATATCTGATATTCACGGTCATGGGTTTCAAGAGAATAACTACGACTCATGTGCCTTCTAATCTAAGTTCTCTCATTGATTTCCCCTTACATGGATTTGATATTCTGAAAGGTTTCATGGGCTTGAATTTCGATTGGGTGGTGGGCTGAATAGTGGCCTAGGAAATTGGTATGTATGCACAACAGCACATGATTCGGTGGGTACAAGTGGGCAAGGGTGGGGTGGGGGCGGGGTAGAGAAGGTGGCTAGTTGCCAATTTCAAATGGGTAGCACTCCTAGTTACATCACCTATCATCATCTACGTTGTATACTTTACTTTTTAAAATTGAAATTTTAAAATTTATATTATAAGTCAAATCATGTCACGTGAATGGTATAAATACATTCAATTAGAATTATTCAATTACGAAAGCTTACAATGTTATTTGCAATTTATCCAATCTTGATACCTAGATTTTAAATTTTAATGTTGCAACGGTCCGACCTGAATTTATTGGGAGGGAAAGATGAATAAATTATTGGGTCTAAAATAGGCTTAATGGACCATATTGGGAAAGCCGTAAGTTATTATTTATTTAAATCTAGTTAGGTCCATAGGCCTTGTTTTTGAAAAAAAAAAAAAATCGTAAGGTTTAGTTGATGATGTTAGAGAATATTAGTGGGCTAATATTTATAGAAGCCCAAACTAGATTAGTTGGGTAATTTTGGGAAGACTCTGGTCCCATAAATTATTGTTGTAGGATATGAAAGTTATATTGGGCCCATTAATTAGACAAAAGCCTAGTAAAAACTTACTAGATGAGTTGGACTTTTTTTGGAATTAGAACGATGCCCATCGGAATTTATTAAATATCCGACCCATCAAAGTATGGACAAACCAAGGTAATTATTTGGACTGTTTAAATCAGCTCAACCTATTTGTTAAGTTCATACACTACCCAATACATGATGGGCCCAAATATCTTGAAATTGACACAAAGACCACGAGCTAAGCCCAAAAGTAATGCCTTAGACCCCTGCATAATTCCATGCACGCTGATTTCTCCCTTCTCTTTCATTAGGGTTTTCAATACTGTGCATATATATAGATAGGGTTGTAAACGAACTCAATCGAGTTGAATTTGAACAAGAGTACTTAAGTTCGATTAACATATTTGCTCGTTTGAACTCATCTTGAATTCAAATAAAACTCGAGTATCCTTGTTCAAACTCAGCTCGTTAACCATTAATGTTTGTTTGAATTCGGCTCGAATTCAACTAAAAATAAATAAACGACTCGAGTTTGAGCTCGATTTTTTATTTTGAGATTTTTGAATTTTATCTTTTGATTAATAATTTTTTAAAATTAAAAAAAAAACTCAAACCATTTAACTATTCAACTAAATAATTTTGATTCAAAATTCTTATGGTGTAACCTTTTATAAAACAACTTATAGTTATAAATTAAAAAACTAATACATAAGATAAATGTAATAAACTAAACTATTTAATACATATAGATAATATAATAAATCAATAGTTGTAGTTGTATGATTTATTATTATACAAATTATCCTATAAACATTTTGGGAACATAACACATATATATTACATAAGGTAAATTATAAATAAATTAATAATATATAATTAAGTATATAAAATAGAATTAACATGTAATAAATATAATATATACATATATAAAATATATATGAGCTTTAAAACGAGCTCAAACAAGTCAAGTCAAGTTTATACAAGTTTTATTCATAAACCTAAACCAAGTTGAGTCGAGTTTATACAAGTTTTGCTAGTTTAATATTCAAACCTATAATAGTATACGAACATTTCATTTATTAAATGAATCGAGTTCGAATTGAGTATAAGCTCAAGTTGATCATGACCTGGTGTGTTCATTTAAAGCCCTATATAAGGATAAACATACACGTTAGATCACACTTCATTTCATGCACACCAGTTTCTTCCCCACTGCCTCGACCAGCACAAAACGTACTGCCATCCCCACGTTCAAGTGTCAACCACCATGAATCACAGCCCCCTGATCTCCTATACTAGAATTTGTTGTAGCCAGTGAAGCCCCATGTCTCACTCCTTTCTCCATGCCAACCCAAACCGCAAGCGACCACTGCACAGACACGCTCCACACACACACACACATACAAAAAGAGAGACCCATGCATTGTGTGTAACGCTGTGAGATCTCTCCTATATGGTGGAAGCCAACAGGCCCATGCCTCAAGCCTCCATCCTACACCACTGTAGCCCAGCCCTGACCACCATGTAGGAACTAAAGAATATGAGCAATAAATGAATGAAAGGAATTGATTTTCATTCATGAGGACGTTGCCCCATATATATAGAGTACAACTACACAATAGAAGAACTAACAAAGGAAAGAACTAACAAAGGAAATACTAGAGACAAGAATATTTACAATTACAATATTCTATCAATAGAGAATGTCTATACAAAGTTAATGCCTAAAATTTCGCATGTTGACAGTGGTGATGATCTTCCAGAATCTGTCACAATCTCTTGCTCTTGCTAGGATCATTATCTCTAATATGCCCCCTCAAGAGGTGTGTTCCATCGGCAACACCAATCTTGATTAAAAGCCACTGAAAACGTTGACGAGATAAGCTTTTTGTGAGGAGGTCAGCAAGTTGATTTTCTGTACTAACATGTGAGACACGTAAGATTCCTTTTTTCAACTAAATCTTGAACAAAGTGGAGGTTGATGGCTATATGTTTCATGCGAGAGTGGAAAACAGGGTTGAGACTTAGTTGGGTGGTGCCAATGTTGTCACAGAAAATTGTTGAAGCCATGGGAATTGAAATTCTGAGTTCATTGAACATATTTATGATCCAAACAAATTCAGATGCAGCAATGGCTAAGGCTCGATATTCTGCTTTTGTAGAGGACCGTGCAATAGCACGTTGTTTTCAAGTGGACCAGGAGATGGGAGTTGCACCAAGAAAGATAAGGTATGCATAAGTTGAGTTGCGATCAGTCTTGTTCCCAACCCAGTCAACATCTAAGTAACCATGCAATTGCAGCTTGTTAGACCTACATATAAGTATACCATGGTTAACAGAATGCTTGAGGTACTATAGCAACCTTTTACAGCTTGCCAATGTGACAAAAAAAGAAAGTTGTGTAAAAGATTCCTTTCACTGAAAATTTTAATCAATTACAGAGCATCCTCTCGGTTAATATATACAGCTAATGCAGACAAAAAATAACCAACTCTAACAAACTTATTGACGTGTCTCTATGACAGATTTATATATAAAAGAATAAAAGAATCTTCTAGAACAATTACTACTGATTCTTTTAACACTCCCCCTCAAGATGGACTATGTATATTCAATAGTTTCATCTTGGAAATCAGAGCTTCAAATTGCTGCTGTCCCAAAGCCTTGGTAAAAACATCTGCCAGCTGCATATTGCTCTTGACGTGCAGTGTCTTGATCAGTCCAGCTTGAAGCTTCTCCCTTACTACATGACAGTCAATGTCAATGTGTTTTGTCCTCTCATGGAATACTGGGTTAGCAGCTATGTGTAAAGCTGCCTGGTTATCACAAAACAGTAGTGCAGGATGTGGATGAGTGACATGTAGATCTTTAAGCAATTGGACTAACCACATTAACTCACAAACTGTTGATGCCATTGATCTATATTCAGCCTCTGCAGAACTTCTAGAAACAGTGGACTGTTTCTTGGATCTCCACGAAATCAGTGAATCCCCAAGAAAAATGCAAAAGCCAGTAACACTTCTCCTTGTATCTACACACCCAGCCCAATCTGCATCTGCGAAACCCTTTAGATGTAGTTTTGACTTGGAGGATAGGAAAATTCCCTGTCCAGGAGTTCCTTTAATGTATTGCAACACCCTATTTGCTGCAGCAAGGTGTGTATGTCTAGGTTTATCCATAAATTGAGAAAGCACTTGAACTGCATATGAGATGTCTGGCCTCGTGACAGTAAGGTATATAAGTCTGCCTATCAACCTTCTGTATGTTGTAGGATCATCTAGCAAGTTACCTTCTGTTCTACTCAGTTTTAAATTCTGCTCCATGGGGAATTTCTGTATTTTACTCCCTAACATCCCAGTGTCTTCAAGAATTTCTAAGGCATATTTCCTTTGACTAAGAGTGATGCCATTTGCTGTCCTAGCTATCTCAATACCCAAGAAATACTTCAAAGGACCCAAATCTTTTAATTTGAACTTGCTGTCCAGAAACAACTTAAGTTCCTCAACTGCACTCACATCATTAGATGCTATTAAAATATCATCTACATACACCAGCAAAGCTACAAAAGATGATCCAGTGACTTTAATGAAGAGTGAGTAGTCTGCAGTAGACTGAGTGAAACCATGAGTAATGAGAGTTTCTGAGAATTTGCTAAACCACTGTCTCGAGGCTTGTTTTAAGCCATAAAGAGACTTAAGTAATTTACACACTTGCTGAGGCTCCCCCTGTTTAGCAAATCCTGGAGGTAAGGTCATGTACACTTCCTCATGAAGTTCACCATGTAAAAAGGCATTGTTAACATCCAATTGGATGAGATGCCAATTAAAAATGGAGGCAAGAGCCAAAACTGTCCGAACAGTTACCATTTTGGCAACAGGTGAAAAAGTCTCATAGTAATCGAATCCCTCTTGTTGGGTATAACCCTTGGCCACTAATCTGGCCTTGTACCTCTCAATAGACCCATCGGACCTGAGTTTGACCTTGTAAACCCATCGACAGCCAATAGGAATTTTACCAGCAGGAAGTGAAGTGATGTGCCAAGTCTGATTAGCTTCTAGGGCTGCTATCTCATCTGCCATAGCCTTTCTCCAGTGAGGTAAACACACAGCCTCATGAAAAGATTTTGGTTCAGAGATGCTAGATAAATTTAAAGTGAAAACTCTATGAGAATGTGAAAGATGGTTATAAGATAGAGTAGATGCTAAGGGGTGAGGAGTACCTGTTTGTAGAGGACCATTGGCAGAAGAGGAAGGTTGAAGTGAGCTCTGAGAGGGAAGGAGCCTGTGATGAAAATCAGACAAGTAGCCAGGAACTTTTCTAATTCTAGTGGAGGTACGAGTAGGTATGACAGGAGGTATAGAAGGAGGGGATATATTAGTGGAATCAATATGGGAATGATCATGATTAATATAGGAATTATCATGGGATGAAGATGTAGTGTCAGTGAGAGGTATATCAATAGAATCATAAGGAATATCAGGTATGGATAAAGGAAGAACAGATGAGGAATTTTCAGTGGATGGAGGGGGTGGTAAAACAGAAGTTAGAAAGGGAAATATAGACTCATGGAAGACCACATCTCGAGAGACAAAAACAGTTTTATTTGTAAGGTCAAAAAGCTTGTAACCCTTTGTGGCATAAGGATAACCAATAAAAATACATTGTCTGGCACGAGGAGAAAATTTATGTCTATTGCTTAAGGGAGTGGTAGCATAGCAAAGACATCCAAAAACTCTTAAGTGACTAAAGATGGGGCTGTGTTTATAGAGGGCAGCATATGGTGAGATATTACCTATAACAGGAGAAGGTATCCTATTAATGAGATATGTAGCAGTCATAATGCAGTCACCCCAAAAGGAAATAGGGACACCAGATTGAAACCTAAGAGATCTAGCAATGGTTAAGAGATGCTGATGCTTTCTTTCAACCCTAGCATTTTGTTGTGGTGTTTCAATACAAGATTTCTGGTGTACACATCCTTTTGAATTATAAAAATCAGTCATTAAGAATTCAAGTCCATTGTCAGTTCGAATATTCTTAATGACAGATCCAAACTGAGTAGAGACAAGAGCAAAAAAAGATTGCAAAGTAGACCTAGTATCAGATTTGTGTTTCATTAAATAGGTCCAGGTGCATCTAGTGCAGTCATCCACAATAGTAAGGAAGTACTTGAAACCAGAATAAGTAGGCACAGAAAAAGGCCCCCAAATATCACAGTGAATGAGATCAAAAGGATTAGAAGCAATAGAAGTGCTATTATTAAAGGGCAAGCGTTTCTGTTTAGCCAGAGGACATGTAGTACAATGAAAGGAGTCTGAACACTTAATGCTAGAATCCAATTTATGTAATAAAGTGATCCTAGAGGCAGAAACATGCCCAAGTCTAAAATGCCATAAGTCAAAAAGGCAAGCTTGAACAGAAACACTAGAAACAGAATTGTTTAAAGCTGCTTGTCTGAAATAGTAGAGGCCATTTCGCTCTTCACCCACTCCAATCATCCTCTTGCTGATAAGGTCCTGAATTAAACAAGTATGTGGCAGGAAAACAAGAGAGCAATTAGAATCACGAGTCAGTTTGCTGGCTGAAATCAAGTTGAAGTGAAATGAAGGAACACAAAGGACATTTAGCAAAAACAAATCAGGAGAAAGTTGGACTGTCCCAATGTGAGAAACAGAAAGAGAAGAATTATTTGGAAGTTTGACAGATGAAGAACAAGGAAAACAGGTGGTAAATAGAGCTGGATCATTTATCATATGATCCGAGGCACCTGTATCAAGAATCCAAGTGGGAGGAATGCAAGATCGAAGTTGAGAAGAAGAGAGGCATGCAATACCTGAAATGCTGTGAGAAAAGGCTAAATTGGCAGATTGGGCAGCAGAACCTGTTGGCTTCACAGAGGTGGCATTCAGCATGGCTATGAGTTGCTGATACTGCTCGGTGGTGAAAGACATAGCAGAAGCTGGCATAGGTGGAGAGACATTAGGATGAAACAATGAATCATGAGTAGTAGAAACAGAACTTGAAACAGCATTAGCAGAAGGTGTAGACGCCTTGTTCTTAGATTTGAACCCAGGAGGGTAGCCATGAAGCTTATAACAACGCTCCACAGTGTGGCCCAAGAAGCCACAATGACTGCAGAGGGGTCTTTCCTTGCCACGAGAAGGGGAATATTTAGGTGAACGTGTAGATGATAAGGCCATGGTCTCAACAGAGGGGGTTGGAAGTATTTCTCGTTGTCTTTCCTCTTGGTGAATGAGGGAAAAAACTTGGTTAATTGATGGTAAAGGGACCATAAGAAGAATTTGGGCCCTTACAGCAGAAAATGATTCATTAAGGCCAACAAGGAACTGCATAACATATTCTGAATGTTGAGCAGAAACTACTTCCTTTAAGGCACCACAAGAGCAAACAGGTAGAGGTTTATAGTTACTGAGTTCATCCCACAAACCTTTGAGAATAGTGAAATAAGCAGAAACAGAGAGGGAACCCTGAGATAGGCTAGAGATTTGACGTTGAAGCTGAAAAATACGTGGGCCATTAGCTTGAGAGAAACGATCATGCAAATCATCCCAAACTTCCTTAGCATTGGCAATATAGAGGACACTGTTTGCTATTTCTTTGCAGACAGCATTCAAAAGCCAAGAGAAAATCATTTTGTTGCAACGGCACCAAGCGCCAAAAAAAGGGTCAGTTTTAGAGGGACGAGATATTGATCCGTCAAGAAAAACATGCTTATTTTTGGCCTCCAAGGCAATAAGCATGGATTGGCGCCAGCTGTGGTAATTTTCCCCTGAAACAGAGAGGGGTTGAGAAATAAGCATGGCACCAGGGCTCTCAGAATGATGAAGGAAATAGGGATTTGAGGGATGGTCTGTGTTTGCAACGGGTGGAGGGGGTGGAGGGTTAGGATCGACAGAGAATTCCATAGAAGAAAGAGTGTTTGGCAGGAACGATGTTTTGACCATAGAAAAAAAAGAACGAGAAAAAAAAAGAAAACTCTTTTCTCAAGAGTTCTCTGATACCATGACAAAAAAAGAAAGTTGTGTAAAAGATTCCTTTCATTGAAAATTTTAATCAATTACAGAGCATCCTCTCGGTTAATATATACAGCTAATGCAGACAAAAAATAACCAACTCTAACAAACTTATTGACGTGTCTCTATGACAGATTTATATATAAAAGAATAAAAGAATCTTCTAGAACAATTACTACTGATTCTTTTAACACAATGTAGTGCAGTCGGCTGATGCATGAACTGGACGAGTTTGTTAATAGAGAAGGCTTTATCAGGCCTTGTATGGGCCAAATATTGTAAGGCTCCAATTACACTTTAATACTCAGTACATCAATTGGTCGTGAGTCATCATTCAGCACGAGGTTATCTTTAGAAGCAAGTGGAGTTTGAACTTCTTTAGCATCGTCCATTCGAGTTCGAACAAGAAGATCTTGAATATATTTGTGTTGAGTGAGGAAGAAGCCATGCTTGCAGGGACTCACTTCCACACCAAGAAAATAGTGAATGCAGCCAAGATCTTTAAGAGAGGTTTTTTCTCCAAGTTGATGATTTATTTTATTGACAATAGCAAAGTCATTTCCAGTGATGATTAAATCATCAATATAGACAAGGAAATAGACTATGATTTTATCCTGCTAATGAATGAATGGAGATGGATCCGCCTTTGAGTTAAAGAACCTCAAGTGTAATAAGTTAAGTTAAAGCTCCTTGTACCACACTCGTGGAGCCTGCTTGAGTCCATAAACAGATTTCTTGAGCCTACAAACATGTAAAGGAGAGTTAGGATCAACAAAGCCAAGTGGTCGAGCCATATAGACATCCTCATTCAAGGTTCCATGTAGGAATGCATTATTGATGTCTAGTTGCCATAAGGGCCATCCATGACTTATGGTAATGGTAAGAATTGAATGAACAGTGATGGGTTTGACTAATGGACTGAATGTTCAAGTGTAGTCAAGGCCTGGTCGCTGATGATAACCCTTAGCCACCAACTGCGCTTTATAGCGCTTAATACTGCCATTTGGGTTCCTTTTAATACAGAAAATCCACTTGCATCTTACCAGATTTTGAGCAGCTATTTTAGGAACGAGTTCCTCATGTTTCACAAGAGCCATGAATTCATCCGACATTGCTTGACGCCATTGTGGATCCTTCAGGGCTTGCGTAACAAAGGTTGGTTCCACAGGGTGAGGGAGAGGATGCTTGGTAACTAGGTAGAGTTGCTCGGGTTTATAAATGTTGTGCATGGACCTAGTGGTCATTGGATGGGTTCTGGAAGTCAAAACAGTTGGAGGTGAGGGGGTTGGATTAGGTGGAAGACCCACTCTATGAGAAGCTGCAGATGGCTCTTGTGAGGGACTCTGTGGGGGCTGGATCGAGGCAGTAAGAGCAGCATCCTGCACAAGTAGATTTTCAGTTGGTGCAGATCGTGCTGTGGGCGCTAGATGCAACAGTTCAGCAGGAGGTCCTCCACTAGAAGATGAGACCAGTGACATCGGTTATTGAGTTGCAGAAGTGGCAAAGGGAAAAACATGCTCATCAAATTCGACATGTCTAGATATATAAATTTTGGAGGAATCTAGATCTAGACCAACAATAAGCACTTTGAGAAGTACTGTACCCAATTAATAGAAATGGATGTAAGCGAGGATGAAGTTTGGTGGCACTATACGGTCTTAACCATGGAAAACATTGACATCCAAAAGTTCTTAGTTTGAGATAGTTTGGTGGACAATGAAAGAGGATTTCAAATGAGCATCAATTTTGAAAAACTTTTGATGGCAGCCTGTTTATCACGTAAATTGCAGTTTGAAATGCATAAGACCAATAAGATAATGAAAGAGTGGCTTGATGTAGTAATGTGAGACCGGTCTCTACAATATGTCGATGGCGATGCTCACTAGTCCCATTTTGTTGGGGAGTGTGAGAAGCAGAGGTGTACAAACTTATACCATTTTGGGCCAAGAAAGGATGCAATGCTTGAAACTCATCCCCATTATCAAAATAAAATTTTTTATTTTGTGCTGAAACTGATTTTCCGGTATGGTTTTGAGGTGACTGAATATTGGAGTTACATCATTTTTTTTTTTTTTGGCAGAGGAAAAAACCAACTGTACTTGGTTAAATGATCTATGAATAGGACATAGTATTTTAAGCCATCGACAGAGGTTAAGGATGCAGGGCCCCAAACATTAGCATAGATATATTCTAATGGATGGGAACTAACAAGAGATGTTTTTCCAAATGGAAGACGATGACTTTTATTGCATTTGCACGAAGTAAAAAGAGTGGTCAAAGAAGAATCTTTAGCCAACACAGGTAAAGAATTTTTATTGACAATTTGAGACACAATAGTTGAAGTAGGATGGCCTAATCGCCGATGCCAACTAGTTAGAGAAACACGTTGACCCACTAGTGAAAGAGGACGAGGAGAACTGGAAGCAAATGGTACCGGCAGCGGATATACACCATCTTGACATCTACTATAAAGGAGTGTCATTCCCATGCTCCGATCCTTCACAAAAAATTCAAAATGGTGAAACTCAAGGAAAACATTATTTGCTTTAGTGAAGTTGTGCACAGCAATGAGGTTTTTGTGAATTGAAGGAACACATAAAGTATCAGGTAAGGTAAATGTGCGAGAAGAAGGAGGAATGGACATGGAGCCAACGTGCGTAACAAGCAAACTTGAGCCATCGCCAATAACGACTTTGGCGGTGCCATCGTATTCAGAATGAATAGAAAGATTGGACAGATCTGAAGTAATGGTGTAAGAGGCAGTAGAGTCAACAAGCCATTTCTTCTGGGAAGCACGACCATTTGTAGCACAATGTGCAAATGGTTCACATTTAGTAAATGAGGGACATTTCTTAGCTATATGGCCCTTTTCAACAGAAAGTTGATAGATGACAGCCGAGTTGCATCATTTATCATGTTTAGGATAGCGTTTGTCACCATTAGAAGATTTACCTTGGTGCCATTTGTTGTTGGACTTGTGCTAATTGCTACGACATTGAGTGGAATTCGCAGTAGCTACCAAAGTAGCAGTAGTAGAATCCACGCGCTTGAGGTAACTTTCATGACCAACCAATAAATCATGAAGTTCCTCAAAATTGAAAGGATTTTTCTCTAGCTCGAATGGGCGACACGATGTCCTTGAAGTCTGACCCAAATCCATTCAGGACATAAAGAGTGATATCATCTGCAGAAAGAGGTGCATTAATCACTGTGATTTCATCTGCAATCACTTTCACAAATTGAAGAAAGTCATTGACAGATCGACTGCCACTCTGGATCAGCGTGAGATCCTCCTTAAGTTGCAACACGAGTTCAAGACCTGTTGGCATATAGGCTTCGAAGTCGTTCCCACACTGAATGTGACGTCTACATAGATGCAATGAGAGGCATCACTGCCTCAGTAACTGCGGAAAAAATGGCATGAAGCAAGAGTTTATCTTGCCAGTACCACAGCAAATAGGCAGCAGATGGGGGCAAAGTAGGGTCACCGCGAGACGGACAACAATGTGTGCTATCAATGAAGCCCATAAGATCATATCCTATGAGAAGAGTAACGAACTGAGCCCTCCAAGAAGGATAGCTGGTGGGGGTGAGCTTCAAGGGTAGTTGGGTGTCGGCATGGACAGAAATGAGTTGTTGTTGTTCTGTCGATGAAGTGGGTGGAGTAGTAACCACAGGAACATTAGAGCTAGCAGAAGCCATAAGATTAAGGTTAGAGCAGTCTCGTTAGAGAAGGAAAAGCTCGGATACCATAAAGAATATGAGCAATGGATGAATGAAAGGAATTGATTTTCATTAATGAGGATGTTGCCATATATACAGAGTACAACGGCGCAATAGAAGAACTAATAAAGGAAAAAACTAATAAAGGAAATACTAGAGACCAGAATATTTACAATTACAATATTCTATCAATAGAGAATGTCTACCTCACAAATAGTGCCACCTCCGTTTGGCTCCACCCAAGTTGATACTTGAAGAGATCAAACCACTAAGAACACCGCATGGGAAAGGAAGTTGTCGTGAGTACGATTCAACCCAGCCGCCCGAGATCAAACAACTGCACCACGTACCAACTGCTACTGACGTGCAACTTGGTAGAGAACCAAGAACTCAACCGAGCACCGTTGTCCTGCAAGACATGTCACCCAACTCCACGAGTTATTGGGGCGTTTTGAGACTTTGTGGTGTAATTATACTAGAGTAGTTGATGTGAACTGATGGTATATGTTTTATTGAAAATTTTATAGTATATATACTATGTGGTTGGAAGATGATTGTAGGTGACAGGTAGCTAACTCTCTAGCTATCGTTACAAACGTAAGGTGCAAAAGTGTTAGTTTTGGAAATTTTTAGTGCAAAATATAAAATCCCAAAGAATTTGAGAGTGTACGATATAATTATTCCTATAGATGTAAGCTGGTCAATCCAAACAGAAAAACCGACCGGACTGCAGACCAAAGAAACCCACCGGACCGGACCAGACCGAAGTTGGGACCGGTTGGTCATCAGTCCATAACCTAAAAATGTGTGGACTGATAACATTTGGTCCTGTCTCAGGGTCTACAAATTTTGGATTGGACCGAACTAGACCAAATTAGACCAAATCCTATATATATTTTTAATAATTTAATATATTATTTTTCTATAGTAATTAACAAGTTAATGTAATTTTTATCTAATTTATTATCATTGACCTTATAAAATATAAAATAATATATGCTATCAATTAAAAATAAATCATAAATCATGTGATAATTTATGTCATTATATGTAAATAGTTAATGCATCACACATTCATACATACTCTGCTATTTACATTTAATTAAAATAATTAGGTAAATTTTTTTAAAATACCTAAGTTGCAAGCAAGTATGAATAATCTACGTACAATGAAATTATTTGATATTCATTAACCATATATAAAATATATAACATTATTAATAGTTATGCATATTAAATAATAAAGTCTAAGTTAGTAAGTAGTAACTATCAATATTATAAACATAGTTATAGTAAAATATTCTTTTAAAGAGTGAGTTACATAATCTATACTAATAATTCACTTAATTTTAATTTAGTAATTTAAAAAAAATATTAATTTATTTGAAAAACAAGAAAAAAAAATAAATAAAGAATTAGGTTGGACTGAACAGACCAATCCAATCCAATTCCCATGGATGTTCGGTCTAAGAAAAATAATGAATCATCACTTCTAACTAGACTGATTCTAAATGATATTTTAAATGGAAAATGATATTATTACTATTCAACTACAGCTTATTTACAAATTTTTTTTGTATTTGATTTTTTTTAATTTTTTATTTTATTTAATGATTAAGGAAGTGAGTATTAATAAAATTATATTTTTTTTAAATTTTTTCTTAATGATTAAGAATGTTAAAAAAATACTTAAAAGAAAATAAAATAAAAATAAAAAAATTTGAAATGCACATGAGTGATAAATAGATTGTAATGTGATTAGTGGTATATTATTGTCTATTCTAAATTAAACTATTCACATCTCCGTTACAAATGAAATGGAAAAGAAATATTTTAATGCGAGACACAGATACATATGGCTGTGAGATGTGTTTATATTTGAGTTTTTCTTTTTCCTTTGTCTATTAAACCATCTTTCTAGGCTCTTTTTCATGACTGTTCTCTGACACACTACGTCCTCACCATAACTGAAACCCTTTAGAAACAAAACAGAATTGTACCGGTTTTGGCCAAACAGAATACAAGCACCCAAATCCTGAAAATATTCCCTCTCCTGACATCCCGGCCTTCCCTGCAAAGTTGTACACCACGCGGAGGCACAACAAATCTGAATTCTGAATATTATATTTTTCAATAAGAGGCTGAGTTTTTGTTGGGTTTATTTAGGCTGTTTGGATGGATTAATTGAGATGAGTTAAATTTTTTATAATAAAAATTTTATATATAGTTATTTTGTATATAATATTATTTTGTGCACTCTATTGATATGATTAATTGTGTATTAAAAAATTGATACAATCAATCACATCAATATAATGCGTAAATAGTACGTAAAAGTGATTATATGTAACATTACTCCTGTTTGAATGTTGAAAAACACTGAGATCAATTTAGTACAGTTAATTTTAAGTTGAGTCTAACGTCCAAACACTCAACTTTTAAATCACTAAACATTTAAACACTTAATTAAGTCATGTTTGGTGATTCGAGAGTTAAGTATTCAGACGCAACACTCAACTAAAAATTAACTGTACTAAATTAATCTCAATATCTTCCAACATTCAAACGGACCCTTGCTGAGTAAACCTAGTCATTAATTTAGCTTTAAGTACCAGTTTTGATTGAAGTTCATAGACAAAATTATGATTGCATGTTGCCTGATAAGTTCCTATATATGTCATTTCTCAGTTTAAAAGTTGTTGATGCATTTTTGGGGATATCGGATGTCAGCAATATGGTGAAATGACTCACATCGATGCCGTGGTTGGAGTTCTCATCCATAATATGAACAGTAAACAAAGTGAAGGAAGTGTAAAAGGGAGAGAGAACATAAGATTTATGTAGTTAGACACTAAAACCTACATCCAATTTTTTGAGGGAAAATCCACTATGTATAGTGATCTGAAAATGTTCTTATGGTCACTCTTAAGGTTACTGATACAATGTCCATGGAGACATGAGAAAGAAGGCAAAGAAGAAATATGCTCTTTGGTTGCTTATCCCCAACAAAAAGCAATGCAAATCCAACTCAAATCTTGTTAAAATCAGCAAATTGTAGTGCACGTATCCACTAGGGATTTGGGAACCATGCATGCTCTTTGTCATTATCAAATCCTAAGGAAGGGAAGTACAATGGAATGGACACCATCTCAAAAACGTTTTAGGTGTTAAAACATTTACTCGTAAAAGTTGTCAATTTGAAATATTTTTAGCTGAACTTTGACTTTTCTCTATGGGCATTCCCTTTGTGATATTATTTTGGTCATGTGAAAACATAGAAGTGAGCCAAGTATGTAGAATTCCAATTTTACTTCTGGAAGGGGTAAAAATACCCCAAGCCCCAGTATGACATTCCAAGCATAGTCTCATAAACAAGGAAAAGGGAGAAGGAAATGAGACGGCCAAATATAAGAAAGGAAAAATGTGTCAAGGGAAAAGAGAGGAAGTGATGGGAGAATGGGGAAAAAGAGAGGGAAGAAGGGTTAGGCACACAAAGGAGACAACGAAGTGATATAAAGCAATCATTGACAAAGGAATAAAATGGATCTAAAATCAAAGACTTAAGGGACTAGGAGCTTCTTCTTCTTCGGGACTTTGTGTGTGTGTGTGTGTGTGTGTGTGAGAGAGAGAGAGAGAGAGAGAGAGAGAGAGAGCTTATCTAACTTCTGGATGAGAAATTTCAGCTTTATTATTTGTACAGTGAGTTTATGAGATATTATAAAATACTTTTATCTATAGTGGATTTGCACCTAAATGACCTGTGAATGTAGACCATGTGTCGAACCACTTAAATCTATGTATCTTGCTCTTCATTTATATTTGTTGTATTTAGAATTCCAATTCTACTTCTGGAAGGGGTAAAAATACCCCAAGTCCCAGTATGACATTCCAAGCATAGTCTCATCAACAAGGAAAAGAGAGAAGGAAATGAGACGACCAAATATGAGAAAGGAAAAATGTGTCAAGGGAAAAGAGAGGAAGTGATGGGAGAATGGGGAAAAAGAGAGGGAAGAAGGGTTAGGCACACAAAGGGGACAACGAAGTGATATAAAGCAATCACTAACAAAGGAATAAAAGGGATCTAAAATCAAAGACTTAGGGGATTAGGAGCTTCTTCTTCTTCGGGACTCTGTGTGTGTGTGTGTGTGTGTGTGTGTGTGTGTGTGTGTGTGTGTGTGTGTGTGTGTGTGTGTGTGTGTGTGTGTGAGAGAGAGAGAGAGAGAGAGAGAGAGAGAGAGAGAGCTTCTCTAACTTCCGGATGAGAAATTTCAACTTTATTATTTGTACAGTAAGTTTATGAGAGACTGTAAAATATTCTTATTTATAGTGGATATACACCCTGTATGACATGTGAATGTAGATCATGTGTCAAACTACGTAAATCTATGTATCTTGCTTTTCATTTACATTTGTTGTATTTAGCTTCTATTTACTGTAATTCATGTATATATGGACACCGTACTACAACTACAACCGCCATCATGGACTCCAAACCACACCGATTGAGGCCCGAAAAATCACCGTGGGGAGGGTATGACTCCTTCTCCTTCTTCACATGTTCTTACAAAACATGAATCAACCGCTTCAATCTTACTTTACCTTCTACACATTCTTTTCGCACTTGGGTCGTTCTCTATTTATAGGACTCTGTTGGGTTTTCACTGATGGCTATGGCAATTTGAGGGAGACACCAGTTTTGGTCTAAGTAGCCTCTGATCATGATCTTCATAGCTGCCAAAAGGTTGAAATTTAGCTCTTAAATTTACTCATGTGACAGAATCACCAAAAAAAAAAAAAAAAAAAAAAGCAATTGTTCTCTTCACGTGTTAAACGAAAGGAGTACCAAATAAATAATTACAATCTCCTTAAGTTGACCATACTTTATAGGCATTTCAGTCAATTTTTATAAAACTATCAATAATCATGGTATAAATAGATCATATCTTTCATCAAAATGTAACTATTCATGTGAGAGGATAAAAACTGTTCAGTGATCATTCATATAACTATTCAGTTGAGATTTTTTTTTTTATTGAAATATGTTTTTAGCATCTTTAACCATTAAAAAAATTACAACTTCACTAATAGTCACTTCTTTAATTATTAAATAAAAAGAAATTAAATTACCGAGCGGTACTTTTAAGCGATAACATTGAGTGGGCTAAGTAGGGCTTTCCTTCTCTTTATAATAGTTTTCAGCCATCAAAAGTTCAAAAATTTGCCCCCTTGAAAGTGAATGAATTGGTCAAGCACAACACCTTGCAATGTACAAGACAAAATGCTGGAATCTGTTAAAAATATAAAAGAAATGTTTTAGCCATAAAGTAATTTTATAAAAATAAACTCACAAATTGACGTGGTTTGACTTGATACGTTAGATCGTAAAACTACATTTATTATAAAATATATCTAAAGTATCATATAAATTGTGATGACCTGCTTTTACGTGTATTTTTACTGAATGAGTGTTTTTAATTTAATTAATATAGTAGTCGTTTTATTTTAAATTACTGTATTTTAAATTGGTTTTATTTTATTTGATGTGGTCTTTAATTTATTTTAGTCGTTTTATGTTTTTAAAATCGTTTTCAAAAAAATCAATTTTTAGATTCCAAAAGTGAGGATTGGACCTCATTTTTTTCCTCATCTTTTTTTTTTCCTCTTTTTTTTCTTTTTTCTCTTTTCTTTATCTTTTTCTTTCCTTTTCTTTCTTTTTCTTTTTTTTCTTCTTCTTCGTTCTCCTTCTCTCTCCCCGCACGCTACCCCTCTCCCCTTCCCTTCCCGTCACCGTCAGCCTTCTTCACCCAGACTTGCTGCCGCCGGACGATGTAGCCAACACCACCCCACCGTTCAGTCCCCCTTCGGCCGGTGAACACCCCCACCAAAAATCTCCTCCATCCGAGCCGTCGTTAGCCTCCTACAGGCCCTTCTTTCCGCACGGTTTTGAGTCGTTTTCGGCGCCGTCGCTCCACCTCTGGCCACCACCTCTTCACTACTTCTTCCTCTACCTCTTACCGTCCTAACCCACCCAATTTCGGCCCCTATCCGTTGCCGGAGCAGCTCCCACGAGCTCAACTCCATTTAGCCCTTTTTAGTGCTTCCACCGCCTTTTCCACCGTCACTCACCGCCAAAGCTCACTGCCTTTAGTTTCATAAATATCTCTAGACCATTCTCTATCAATTTCGTGTCTTGGTTTGTCCCCGTTCGAAAATAGATAATTTACTACCCACGACCACAATGTAAAATGCACTGTTACGTTGCTTTTCCTCCGCCGTTTGCAACGCCGCGAGCTTTTGAAAAATACCATATAACGCTGTAAGTATTTTCTAAACTTTACTTTTAGATTTAAATATATTTTACTCTTACAATAATTATTTGACTGTTGGTTGGTTGATTCTGAACTGAGTCCGAGGAGTTCGGGGGTCGGATGGATTGAGGACGAAGTTGCTTGGATTGTTGATTTGTAATTGGTTTGTTGTTTTGTGCCTTGATGTTTTATTTACATGATGCATGCACGTGCATTTTATTTAAATTGAGAAAAATCATGTTTTGTTGGCGTAAATAGATTTTCGGGTGCGTGTGTATCATGACCCCTAGCCGAGATGAGGTATTATCTCGGTGGAGCTCTTCTGGTTACTCGGGAGTGGATAATACTGAGTGACATCCCCTGAGTTGTCGCTGGGCGACGACCAGATCGCACGATACGGTAAGGCTGTCGTGTCGACTCCGTGGTCCCTAGAGTGGCGGGGACTAGAGGATGGTCTGGTCCAAGGACGCGCTGGGTGCGAGTACTGGGTATCGCTCGTTTAGGTGTCACACGCGTAGACATTACCTGCGGTGTGGCATAGGAGCCAGAGTGTGCGGATGATCCTTAGGGGAGATCATGGTGCATGCAATAATTAGATCGGTTTTATGGTTTTGGTTATGGGTCATTTTCTAGGAAAATGGTGAAGTTTGGTTTGAGGCTATATGATCCATTTTCTGGGAAAATGGTGGTTTGTTTTGGGCTATTATCTGGGATAATGGCGATGACTAATTTTAAATGTTATGTTTTTTGGCTAAATGAGATTTTTTGGCGTGCGTGGAAAAAATGTGGTTTTTGTGAGACATATGCATTTGCATTCTTTTATGCATATTGTTTGAGTTTAATATGTTTTTATCTTGTGGCGTTTGGATCTTACTTACCTGCGGCACCATTTTTGGTACCGTAGATTTTGGTACAGAGTTCAAGGAGGAGGAGGAGGCTGAGCCCAAGAATACAGCTCCGCCGGAGTTCTGAGTTGGAGTTTATGCTTTGTAGTTGGTTTGAACAATATTTGTAGTTTGTAATATTTTATTATGTATGTTTTGAACGGCTTTGTATTAAATTAAGAAAAATTCTGATACTTAGTTTATGACTTTGCTATCTGCTGCGTGTTTCTTCGTGCACATTTGTTGCTTATACACACACTTGGTACTTGGCGATAGGGTGGTGACCTGTGATGTCACCATCCGGACGTCTCGATTTCTCCGTATCCGTACGTAAGGATTTGGAAGCGTCACATAAATCATACGAGCTTATGAGTTTACTTTTATAAAATCTCTTTGTAGCTTTAACATTTCTCAAAATATAATAGTTAATGGCACATAAAATTTAAATTTTTATTAGTTTTGTTTAATTTATTATTATGTTTATAATAAAGGAAAAGATAAATAATATATATATATATATATATATATATATATATCTCAAATGCACAAGTCTCACATATGCCCTTTAAAAAAAAAATGACTTCATCATGAAAAATTATGAAAAACTCATTATTTTTTATGAGATTCACATTTTTAAAAAAAAAAATTGTACATTTGGAGCTTAAACCTAGTAATACTTGAAAAGAAAAAAGAAATTATATTTATAATTATAAAATACGTAAGCGTAATATAATCTTTTTTAGAAGAATAAAAAAATATAAAATTTATTATAAAAAAAATTAATTTTTTAAGAATGATTCTACCATAAAGATATTTTATGTACCAAACTTACGCAACTGATTATTATAAATCAAAAGGAGAAGGGGACCAAAAAAGTTGTTATAGTTAAGGAGGGAGGCGTGGCGAAAGGAGAGTGATGGCTGCCATACCGATTACAGATATGCAGTTATGGGTTGCTTTCGCTGAAGAAGCATCTGAACAATTCGATGGTACATGTTTTGTATACTAACTCTGGTAATGGGTCAAAATCCTCTGTCTCTTCAGGATTCTGATTCCCACTGTCGCAGATTTGCCACTGAATTGGATGAGACCCTCCAATTCAAAAGGAAAAGTTGGTTAGGCTTGTTTTGTACCATTTTTGTCTCTATTTTGGTGACTGTTTTTAAAGGGAGACATGGAAGGCCTTTGTCTGTCACACCAGTACTTAACAGAGGTACCAACAAAGGGAAGGTGCTGTGGATGGAGGATGCATTGAAGGGCCTGGAGACACTCGTGGAGTGGCTTAGACCCCTTGCTCAGACTAAGGCTTGGGAATACTGTGTTGTTTGGAAATTAGGAGACGATCCCTCAAGGTATTTCCCATTTTTCATCTGCATCCCAAAAGTCCATTTTTCTTTTTCTTTTTTTTTTAATACAATTTTTTCTTGTTTCAACCTACTCTGTTCAGTGGCCATTGCTCTATTTTTTGTTTTTTCAGGTTCATCGAATGGATAGGTTGCTGTTGTAGTGGTGGAGTTGATAGGGATAAGAATATGAAAGAAGAACCAGGTGAGGAGCACCACTCGAGCCCCCTATGCAGGGATGTCCATTTTGAGCACCCCATGAGGACAAAGGCCTGTCAGGCTCTTGCTCAGCTTCCTTCTTCTATGCCACTGTATTCTGGGTACAAGCTTTCTTTCTCTGATCTCTCGCCAATTTTACACATTTCATTTTGCAGTAAAAAGATCATGAAAAACTAATGAAGAATTGGAACCAGGTTTCATGGGGAGGTTGTGATATCAAACCAACCGAGGTGGATTTTTTCCGATGCTAATTCCTCAAATTCAGCTACTTCAAATGTGGGTCTCTCTCTCTCTCACAACTTAATTTCCGATAAATTAACCATTAAATCTGTTTGGATGCTGAAAAAAAGAGATGAGAGAAAAGGAAAGAACATATTTCATCTCATGATTCAAACAGTTCTGTCGGTCCATTTGAGTGCAGGCTTTTGCTTTCGAAAGCCCCATGAGTAGATGCCACAAATTATTCTCTTTTCAACCTGACATTTTCAAACGGAGCATTAGCCTGCTTCAGCTTTATCACATATTCCCAACGTAGCTTGGGATGGTCTGTTTCAGAGAAACTTTGGTCCATTGGATTGGGCCTACCATTAACTTTAAGCCGATTAAGCTTTGAAAAGTCCTACGATCTTCACAATGTTTTAGTTCATATATCTCCATAATGATCAAGTATATTGAGTTGTGCCCATGCCAGTTTCCAAGTGACCAAAAGCCAAGGATCCAGGCTCCAGGTTCAATCAAATAATTTGTTTGAAGTCCCTTACAAGTAGCTGATGATATGCTCGCAAAACTGACGACCTAGACACGAGACACGCAACATCCTACAGATAATTTTTCATAGTTCCATTTCTGAAAAGAACATGACTGGATTGAGAGAGAATACTAGAACACTTGAAACGTGTTAATTAATTCATCAAGGAAACACGCCTCTTAAAACTTACACAAAATGTTTTTTGAGCAGGACTCATTTGGAACCCAAGTTCTGATCCCAGTTGTTGGTGGGCTTGTTGAGCTCTTTGCTACAGAACATGTAAGATATGCCTTGCTCTTATATTTAACTTAGATATTCTCCTCCTCTGGTTGCTAAAAATATAATTCTTTTTCCTAGATACCGAAAGATCAGAAGTTCATAGAGTTAATTACAGCTCAGTGTAACATCTCTTTTGAACAAGAAGCCATAGGTGCCTGGAGCTATGCCAATCCGAACCTCAGTGACAATCATCTTGATCCCGAGCGTGAAGATTACTTAACAAATTGGTCACTTCCCCTGCACTTGCCAAGGTTGAATCCCAGTATACAGGCTCTTTTACCAGTGATCCATTCCAGCTCCTATCCATGTGTAGATAGATCATCCAGTGGTTCCAATCCTTCACATCGATACCCATCACTAGATTTAGATTCTTGCCAGTTATCTCTGCATGGTACTATAAATAAGTCAATTGGTAAATCTTCTGACTCTAAAAAGGTCAAGTACAGTCAGTGTTCATTGAAGCGACGGACAGGAACGATTGCAAATGGGAGAAATATGGTAGAAAACGATGAAACAAAAGTTATACAGAAGAAAGAAAGAGAACAATACCATTCAAAAAATTTGGTCACTGAGAGAAATAGAAGAAACAGGATAAAAGACGGGCTCTTCACTCTACGCTCGTTAGTCCCAAAGATATCCAAGGTTTAAGATACTTAATATCCCTCAACTACTATGTTACTGAATTGCTATCCTTCTTTCATTTGTTTATTTTTGTGTCTTTTTCCCATTTTAGACGTATGTCTTTATGACTGTCATTTAATAAACTCTAGATGGATAGAACTGCTATTCTTGGAGACGCAATTGGGTATATACAAGAGTTGGAGGAGGAAGTGAAGCAACTTCGGGATGAGCTCATGGAAAATGAAGAGGACCGCAGGAAGAATGAATCGGAGTTGAAGATCTCAACGTCAGACCAAATACAAGGCAACGCTACCACACCTTTGCCACCTACTCAGCGGAACCAGGGCTTGTCCAGCTCTGGAGAAAAGAAGAAAACAGAGGTACATAGAGCTAGCATTTAGCTGTCACCTTCATTGTCTTTGATCAATTGAGTAGCGTAACAAGATGCTCCCTTCTGTTTTTATGAGCAACAAAATGCTCCATTTATCCTTGCATTTTGAACCCTTTTCTTAGGTGCAAGTTGAAGTGAACCAGATAAGCCAAAGAGACTTCTTGATTAAATTCTTCTGCGAGCATAAGCGAGGTGGGTTTACAAGGTTGATGGAATCTTTACATTTGCTAGGGCTTCAAGTAGCTGATGCCAATATCACCACATTCTATGGCAACGTCCTGAATGTTCTCAAGGTTGAGGTAAGATCACCAATGGAATGCTAGCATGGAATTAGGGGGATAGAAAATAGTTCATTGGATCATTGCTCTGATACAAAATAAACATTGTACATGATCCCCAGGCAAAGAAGGACATTCAACTGAAGAAGCTGAAGAGCTCTTTGATGGAGCTGACAAGCTAGAGACTATAAAATCAGACAGTAAGTAGAGGGTTGAGTTAATTCCTGAAAGTGAAGGGTTTGTGAGATGTTTTACCCCTCCATCCATGTACAATCTGATAACATTGCATGATCATTGATACATGTGTTATGAACTTCAAATTCACTAAAATAGAGAATGCTAAAATTGTAGATTTCTCATTTCGTTTTTTTTTTTTTTTTTTTCTCCGAATGTTTTTTAGTGGTCGGAGTTCATGAAGTGGGGTTGTATGCGACTTTCTTCCCTTCTGAAGCGATTATAAAATCTCCCACTCATGCGTTGCCTTTATACAAGAAACTACCCACATGTTTATGTCACCACCCTTAGTGTTCATATATTTAGATAAGATGGTTTTTCAGATAAATGACATTTTGCTACCAATATTTTTTTGTGGCGATTTGTTTAAATCAATTTTGTGCAATTGGTCGTTTCTTTTCAGGCGATTAGCAAGTCTTCACAAAATGCTATTTTACGGCGAAAACATATCGATGGAGAAACTTTGACGGAATAAGTCAATTCACACAAACCTTAAGCTTTTACAGCAACATTATGTTGCCGCTAAACACGATTTCTGATATTGAACTATTTGCAGTGATACATACACTATTTTTTCTCCCTTTTCCTGTATTTTTTCTCCCCTAGCTCGATACATACACTCTCTGTCTTCTCTGTGAGTTTTTTGTTGCTCCTTTCCATGCTGTCCGACCACCTGATGATAGGGTTGTGCATATGACCCGTAAACCTTATGGGCCCGATTAAAATGGCCCAATCCAAATTTATTGGGTTATTATCTGGTCAAGTCTCCAACCTAACTAGTAAATAGGTTTGTATTTTGGTTTCCACCCGTCCATGTATAAACAATACTAATCTTCAGTTCTTCAACCCTAGCCTCCCAAAATCTAAAACCAGTCTCCGATGGCGTCATGAGAAAAGATACTCTCCTACTTGTACGTGATGATCTAGATCGCCCTCAACTTCCCAGTCATCGTCTACAACAAGTAAATCTTAGATCGCAAGCTCTACAATTGGTCCTCCTTGATCTCACTCACCATTATTCACATGACCTTCTACTGCTCCATCGCCTACCTCCTTGTCAGTGTCTTCAAGGTCGTGGAGGAGCCCGCCTCCATCACCCGAGATCTCTACATTAGGTATGTTGTCCATTGTCCCCTTCAGCACCCTCTACTCCCTCTCCCTTTGGTTCTCCAATTTCACTAATATCTATCTCTCTATCTCCTTCATCCAGATGCTCAAGGCCCTCATGCCCGTCTCCGTCTACTCCATTAGCCTTGCCTTCAAAAAGGACACTTTCAAGTCTAACCACAACAGTAGAAAGGTTGTCATTTGTGAGAATTGCTCGATGTCGATTGAGACAACAGGGTGGGATGGAGAGAACAAGAAGGTGATGTTGGAGAGGCATGAGAAGTCAAGGAACTGCAACCCCAAGAATAATAAACTGAAGTGCCCCATAAGGCGTTGCATAGAGATATTGACGTTTTCAAATACACCTGCGTGGGTTTTTTCTCCGTATTTGAATAGAATTTGTTGTGGTTTTGTTGTTTGGCTCATGAGAAAACAAAGGAAAAATTGAATCCTGACATTGAGTAAAGAAAAATGAAATGGGTTCCTATTGTGGAGCATGGTCTTTGTTGTGGTTTTAGTTATTTGGCTTATGAGAAAACGAAAGAAAAAATGAATTCTAACATTGAGTAAAGAAAAAGAAATTGGTTCCTGCTGTGGTCGGGTCATGCAAATTTGACCTAATTTTATTTTGGTCCGGTCAATCGGATCTACTTGGGTCTAAAATGGAATTGTTCCAGGTCGAGTTGGGCCCAAACCCAATTGTGCCAAACCGATTGGTAGGCCTACACGATGCCATGCTGTCGTCGCCTCACCTAGCCTGGTTGGTGAATCTCTCTCCTCCATCTATCTCTCTCTTTCTCATTGTCAGTGCCTCTCACTCTCACTCTAGAGCTCTAGAGCTTTAAAGCTTAGATTGCAACTTCCCATTTTATTTGTTCTTTAATTTAAAAAGCATGCACTCTAATATGACTTCTTTTAGCAAAAAATAATAGAACCTATTGATATTTGTTAAATATGGAATACGACTTAAGGCTTGTTTGGGAAGTGAGATGATCTTATCTCATCTCAAAACATCTCATAATTTTCTTTTTAAACATCACTTAAACAGAAACACTTTTTAATTTTAAATTTTTGACTTTTTCATGTAATTAATACCTAACAATACAATTATCCCAAACTTCCAAACAAAATACAAAAAACAATACAACATTTTCAAATTTCAAAATAAAAATAATATTATTAGAATATTTTAACTGATAATACTTTTATTCAACTTTTTTCTCTCATCTTGCAAAATATAATAAAATATATTAATTCAAATCATTTTACTATTACTTACAAACCATTTCACTACTCTTCATAGAATTTTCATTACATTTCATTACACAAACATGCCCGTGGTATTATCTCATAATAAAACTTCATCACAGAGATTGTTCACCAAAAAACTTCATTATCTTTCTCAAAGGCGCTGGCAGGATCAATATGATTTTCCTAAGGAAAATGATATAAGAACAACTATAATACAATTTGTTTACAACTAACTTTAAGAAAAAAAAAATATTTTTTTATTTATTTTGAACTGCTGCAAGTACAAAAATTTTGACTTAAAGTAAAAAATATTAATATTTTAATATATAATAATAGCTAAGTTGTAATATAGTTGGTGTTATATTATTGTTGTTTTGGTATTATGCTGGCAGGTAGCAAGTGAGGTACCCTTCCGCTCACAGCTATATAAGCCTAAAAATCAAAATCCTAGCCATTTCAACAAGGACGGGTTCGGATGGGTTAGTTGAAGGGTAGAGTTAGGCCAAATAAATGGTACTCTGCCATGGCGAGGTACAAAGAGGGTGGCTAGAATCATGGACTGGGTTTTTTTTATTTTTTGAATCAACATCAATTTGTATATATCTATAATCAACATTGATCATACATGTCTTATCCTTTTCTATACTTTTAGAAATACAACTTGGTATATCTTCCATCCAAACTTTCTCAAACTCTGAACAAAGAAAAATACTTTAGCCACAAAGAGATTACACAAAAGTAAACCCACAAACTGATATGGTTTCATATGATACATTAGATTGTAAAGTTACTTTTATTATAAAATAGATCTAACGGATTGCATGAAACCACATCAGTTTCTGGGTTTACTTTATATAATCTCTTTGTGTCTATAGCAGTTCTCCTAAACTAATAGCCAACTTTACTAAAATATGAGCCACTTCATTCGAGTTTCTATTAACAAATTGCACCTTCCAGTTCTTCTATTGTTTCAGCATCTACTTTGCATCTTGAACTATGCTTCCATAGACAGGATAGTCCTCACTCTCCTCATTAACAGCCTTCACAATAGTACATGCATCACCCTTGAAGACCACTCTATTAAATCCAAGATCTCTGCCCAGTTCCATAGCTTTCCAGAGGGTTATACATTCTGCTAAGGCTGGTTGTTGCACATACTTCTTCCGATCACAATAAGCTGTTAGTACTTCTCCATATTCATCTCTTATAACTATTCCAATCCCCATCTTTCTTTATTTTAGATTGATAGCCGCATCCCAGTTTGCTTTTACATATCCCTCACTTGGAGTATTCCACCTTCGTTGAGTGTCTACAGGCTTACTTGGAGACTTTTTTAAAACCATATCCTGAGCAAACTGAAAATCCCTTACTTTATCCCTTGCTGTCCTAACCACTTGTCCAGGATTTTTGAAATTGTTTTCAAACACAAACTGATTTCTTCTCATCCACAATCCCTTGTAATCATAACTACCTCCTCCATTTCCTTCTTAGTCAGCTTCTGCATCATCTTTTCAATCAAAATCAGCAAGTTATCTTCTGCAATACTCAATTTTTGAACTTTAAGCAAAGACTCTATCCACATATCATTAGCAGCAGAACACTACCAAAGCACATGCATAATAGATTTCACCTCATTTTTACAAATGGGGCATAAATCCTTATCCACCAGCTTCTTAGACATCAAATTGCTCCTAGTGGCAAGGAATTGTTCCCAGCTTTCCATAAAAACAGTTTTGCTTTCTCTAGGATATGCAGCTCCCAAATCCTGACCCACCTTTGATCATCATCATACTCCTTTGAAGTTTCCCCTCTTAATCTTTTCTTTCTCTCCATCTCCAATTAATATGAACTTCTTACCAAAAATAATCCCTTCTTAGAAGGTCTCCACACCATTTTATCCCCAGTATTCAGTTTACTAAATGGTAGACTCGAGATTTGTTCTACCTCCTCCAACCCAAAATCTCCCTTATTAGTGTCTCATTCCATTCCGTGTTTTCCTGCACAATTAATTCCTCCACCCTTGCATCCTCATGCAGCCTTGAAACAGGAGCTTGTACACAGAAAGAAAAAGGGGTTGTTAGCCATTTGTCCCCCCATATTTTTATATTTTTACCATTCCCCACCCTTCATCTCAACCCTTCTTTTAATAATTTTGATGTCTTCCACACACTCTTTCATATCAAAGAGGGTCTGCCACCCAATTTAGCTTGCAAGAAAGAAGAATCTCTAAAGTCTATTTGAAGATTTGAGCTACTAGGCTGTTAGGATTATACACTAGCCTCCACCCCTGCTTTGCCAATAGAATCTTTTGCAATCTTCACCCTCTTGTAAACTTTTCAACAATCTTGTTTTTTCTTCCAATACCCTTCCCTTCCCTGCTCTATTCTGTTTGCACCACCTAAGTAATGCCTTTTCACTATCTTCAAGGTTGCTTTTTAAGTTGGTAACCCCCCTACCCTACAATCACCCTTATTCCGTACCCTCATTAGAACCTCAGCACACTCCTCCTCTAGAGCCCAACAAGCATCACATCTAAAAACTCTTCTTCTTCCCTCGCAAAAAACTTACTCATGCACAACAATAAAGGCCTAGGGTCAAAGCATCTAGCTGCCATAACCTCCACCCAACCTTCCTGAAATAAGCTCTTCCACCTTGAGTTCACTACTACCCTATCAAGCCTTTCTTTTGTAAAGGTTTCATCTACATGTTTATTACTCCATGTAAATTTGTCCCCTTTCCACCCCAAATCATAAAGTCCTCTATCCTCCATAACAACTCTAAAAGCTACCATTTGGCTCTATTGTCTCTACCTCCCTCCTAATTTTTCATCATGTGACACAACTTCATTAAAATCACCAATTACACACCACCCCACATTCCCATTAGGTTTGAGAGATGAGAAAACTTTCCATGAAATAGCTCACTTGCTAGCATCTAGTTCCCCATAATAGCCTGTCAGCATCTATCTTTCCTTACCCCTCTCATTTGTGACCCACATGCTAATGTGCCTTTGGGAATAGTTGGCCACTTCAGCAATTATATTATAATCCCAAAACAGTATCAATCCCTCCTTCCTACCAATAGGTTCCACCAAAAAAAAAAAAAAAACCATCACACATTAGTCTTTTTTTTCATTCTTTCACATTTTCTTCTATTCATCTTAGTTTCTACTAAGAAATCTAAGTTGGAATTCTTATTCTTTACCATATGGTAAAGATCTTAAACTGTCCAAGGATTCTCAAGCCCTTGGCAATTTCAACTCAGTGTTTTCATTGTTGCAGGTGGGGCTGTCACCACCCTCCCATTTGTTAGCTCATCTTCACTCTCATAGCATTGTTTTTTCCCTTGCATCTCCTTATTTGTTTCCCATCTCCCATCCTCTATAATCCCTTTTCTTTTTTTTCCCTTTGAGAACTCAAGTCACTTTTCTCCACCTTTTTCCCCTACTTCCCTAGCTCTCCTCTTCCCCTCTTCTTCTATTGTCACTATACTCGATATTTCCTTCCCTTCCACTGAGGTCTCCTCCACAATGTCCACCCCAGCCACAATCTCATTACTCTCAACAGGAGTATCTTCCTTTTCATTATCCCCAACTTTCATTCCGCCATTGATTTGCTCTTTAGATCTCTCAGATTCAATATCTATTTTCCCATCCTTCACTTTTTCCCCACTAAACACCTTCTTCACAGTCCTTTCTTTAGCATCAGAGATACCCTCTCCCCTCTCTCGCACCATAATTGTACCTTTCCCCCCTACATTCCTTCCCCTTTCCCCATTTTGTTTTGAATATGCCTCTTTCATCTTCCCTCTTCCCCCTACTCTGAGCCACACACTAAATTGTTCCCCACCATCATTCTTTTTTTTTTTTTCTCACAATTACCCTTCCCATGAACTATACATCCACATGAAAAGCAAAAGTAGGAAAGCTTTTCATACCTGAGTCGGATCTAGAATTTCATCCCCATCTTTGATATTGTTCTTCCCCTCGCAAGAGGCTTTGATAGATCAATTAACACCAGAACTCTTAAAAATTTTCCCCATCCACTTCCATCAACCTGTGTATCGACCTCAAGCACTTCACCTATTGTGGCTCCAGTCATTTTCTCATGTTCTTCATTCATGCACGACAAAGGTAATGTAGATAGTTGAACCCACATTCTTTCCTTAGTGTAATCCATTTTCTGCGAAGGTAGATATCCATTGTAAGGCAATAATACAAGCATGTGGTTATCAAATAGCAATAGTCTTCCTTCCTGAACCTTCATTTTGTCTGCATGATTCACAAACTGAATCACGAAAATGTTCATTCCCACCTCCTTAAACTTCCCTCTCTTGCTAATTCTCCAAATCTTCACCATAGTGTCCTCTAAAACCATTGAGTTCAGCTTCCTCTCTACACAGACCTTTCCCACCAGACTACATTCTTATTTGAATTTCAGTTCATCCAAAAGCTCCTCTCCCACTTCAATGTTTATAGTCTCCTCCTCCATAAGCTTCAGATTCATCCACCTCTCCTCTAACTCATTCATTGTTCCCAGCCACCGTCGAATCTTCTACTCACCACCACAAACCACCTTCCCTACTCCACTCTGTAACCGTATTTCTTCTGCAACCCCTCCTAACGTCTCTCCCCACTCCCCTAACCACCTCTTGATTCAGTTAGAATCTGTGTGGACCCCACCATTCACCTCAACTTTTCTTAAGAGAGAAAAAGGAGAGAAGATTCCGACCTGATCTTGGGCAATGCTAGATTTGAATACCAAGATTTAACAAGCTCAAATATGGACTGAGTTTGAACTTTCTACCAAACTACATAATTTTCACAAATAGATTATTTACATTCATGTATTGGAGATACATTCTTTGGACATGGCAAACAACCAAAAATTAAGCCTTTTTTGTGCTTTCCTCCTCCATCTATTCTTCATGAATGGCTTATCAAGGAATACGGGAATCACATTCTTTCCATCCGTATTCCCTTACAAAAGATTTGAAAAAAGGGTTCGATTCACACTGATTTAGTCGACTCAAATTGAATCAGTAAGAAACTTAATCGAAATTTTTATCCTTTCACTGAACTATTTCAATCGATTGATTTAGATCGATTCTAATTGATTTTAGACTGATTCCAATTGGCTTAAAATTTTATTTATTTATAAGTTATCTAACAATTGAGTTTTGTTTCTAAAAGAAAATTTCTTGTACAAAGCAATGATAAAACTAAATATATATTAACTTTTTCATCATTTTATTGGATAAGAATCATAGTAACATTGAAAGATAAAATATGCAGTGCTTTCTTTTTTTAGTTGAATAAAAAATTAGGAGATGAATGAGTATTTTTTGTATTATAATTGTGGTTGTGCATAAAATATTACATTTTCCATATTCATATAACTTAAGGATCTTTATCTATATATATATATAAGACAAAAAAATGTCAATAATTGAAGTTAAATATATAAATTTCAAGTTTACTGAAACTATTAATTAGATTCATATAATATTTTTATTAAAATTAGTCAATAAATTTATATTTTATACTATTTATATATAATTTTTAGTACTTTTTATCAACGTTAAAATAGTTGATTCAATTTGTTGAATCACCCTAGTCACTAAATCGGTCCTTGCCTAATTCCGAGTCATATATACACAAGTGGCTTCGCTTTTTCCTTTAGCATGCGAGTACGACAACCCCATAGTGGGTCAGGCAATCTTAATTTAATTTCTTTAGTGGACAGATAATAATTATGGTATTCCCACTTTACAAATTATGTTATTATATAATGACATAATACTGATTGTTTTCGACGTGTTTTGTACATACCGAGAGGACTCTTTGGACAACTAGGAGGTGTACCAAAGGTCTTGCAAACATATAAATGAAGAAGGGAGCTCGGGGGTGGTCAGGGGACCCTCCGATGCTTAAGTCACTTTCCTTTTTTAGGAAGTGTTTAACTTGCCTTAAGATTTCATGAGTTTAATCATATCTTGATTAAGCTTTTACAGTAGGTAGTTTGGAGGTTTTTTTGCTTTCATTCCAAGGAATTATCCCATCGCACCTCATACTTCATGCAAGTGAATCCGTTAAGGGGTGTGAGACCCTAAGAGAAATAATTACTATAGCGTTGAGCTCTAACTCACGCCTCAGCGCCCCCTCAACCAAGTCCAACGACTCCTTCTCTCTCTCTCTCTCTCTCTACACTGGGAGAGCTATGGTCGTTCTTTTGGCACACATTCCCATGGCTACTACTTCACAACTATCATTTTAGTTGCATCTTAGCTTGCTACGAGGCCGCCCCCCTTTTCTTTTTCAGTGTACCTCTCCTGCACACTTCCTAGCAGCTATTTTCTAGGGACTTGAGGAGTTGGCCCCTCCTCGACCTATCCCAGTTGCACCCACATTCCTTTTTTTCCAAGTGAACAATAGTTATAGCTTCTCCTACACGTTTCCTGGTAGCCACATGTTGGTAATGATTTAAGGCAGCTATTAGGTCTGCATATGTCAAACCTGGCAACCCCTATCGACGTTTCATTAGTCTTGGGCCAGGCAAGATAGGCCTTTCTCTTGGTGGGTCAAGCCCACCAAGAGCAGTTATCTTCACTTTGCCAGATCCATGGGCCTCCCCTCAAATCATGAGACCTCAAACTCTTGGATTGGGCCTTTTTATCCTCTCGATTACCCCGCTTATTCTCATTGAACCGATTCGATGGGAATTGAATTTTTCCTATTTTTTTCTCTTCCCCTTTCTTCTTTTATGCTTTTACCCTTCTCAGCCTAACAACTAGGTCCTTCAAACCTGTTTGGATGCGCCGTTTAGTTTTCCACGTCGCATCGTGCCTTTCACATCCCTAGTTTGACACATGGGTATGGAATGCCAACTGTCACTTCCCTTTTGATATAAACATGGCTTTGCCCTCTTTTCCCCCCCTTTACCACATCTTCATCTCTTTGTGCTCAACTCCTTTATTTCTTCATCACTTTTCTCAACCTCAATCTCAATGGCTCCTGAGAAGGTCGTTCCACCTAAGACTCCTAGAGAACTAGACCAGCCCAAGGTTCACCACGAAGCAATTCTACATCGGTCATAATTGGTGTTCAGACGTTACCCCTGAGATCTGTCATCACTCGCTTCCACCTTGCATGTCCCGGAGAAGGTTGTTTTTTAGGCTCCTAGATTGCACGAAGGGACTGTTGATGATGAGGGTTATGCCTCGAAGGTTTCCCTCTTCCCTAGCATGTTGTCTTACAGATTGAGGTTACCCTCCCTTCATCTTGTCCGTGATCTACTAGATCATCTCGGATTGTCCCTATCTCAACTCTACCCAAATGCTTGGAGGATTTTGATGTATTGCTACTTCCTCTAGTGGTGAGCATTGTTAGAATTAGACCTAGAGCACATTGAACTTAATGGCCGCGAGTTTCTTCTGACCCACAACCTCATAAAACACAAGGGGAAAATTCACAGTTTCAGGGCGATGTACCTCTTCGTCTCTTTGGAGTAGCGTCAAAGACTAGACCACCAAATTTTTCTTCATGTCCAGTTGAGGGTGGGAATTTTTGGTCAGACAGGTAAATCGTCGTGAGTTCCCTATTCAAGCTATATGGGGGATAGTTCTTGATTATAGAGCTATACAACCGCAGGCCTCTCCCGATGAATTACATCATATCGCCCTGGTCAAAGAATGGGTGAAGAGTCACCCGATTGATGTCCTCTTGGAGGCTCTCCTTGGAGAGGAAAATATAAGGGCCTCCTTACCTCCCCTCGGCCATACCATCTTTGACGACCGCTTAATTCCTATGTAGTCCCAAAGCCATGCTAGTTCGAAAATGTTCCTTGAGCCCTCTTCCGTAGGCAAGGAAGAAACTCCGCATGGAGGTTGCTAGGGTTGACAGCAGTCTAGTGTATCCTCCTCGATTTCCTTTGAGGCAATCCTCAGTGGTGGTTGAGGTACGATGCCCGCCACCATTTATGCCTACCCTATTGCCTGCCCCCTCTATTCATCATTTGAATCCACCAAGGAGGTAGGGAAAAGAGAGTCCTACCATACCAAAAGCTCTAGTTGCTTCTTCATTCGTTGCTGCTTTGATTACGGTGCCCGTCATGGCCACAACCTACTATGATGATTGATTGGTATAGTCTGGAGCCCCTAGCGTGATCCAGTGAGGCTATGTGTACATTCATGGTAGTATATAAAAGATAAATACTGAAAATGTAAAAGAGAAATGTATACACATATTTACGTGGTTTAGCATATTGTCTATATCTATGGGAGTTTTTGGGGAGGGAAGAGTCCACTATAATATACTTATTTATAGTCTTTCATGGTCCCTCATTTCTCACTATATGTTGGATATCTTGTGTATATTTTTTGTAGAATATCTTCTCACTAGAGACCTTTATGAAAGGTTGTAAAAGTCAAGGAAGTCCCCCTAAATCGTCTGGTCACTTCCTTTTATATGCTTCCTCTTTTCGCGTACCCTTATGGAGTGGTGAAAATTAGCTGTCTTTCCCTTATGTGTCTTACATAATTTCTTCTCTGCACTTTCTCGTTTTTCTTTCTGTGTCCACATTCCCCTCTTATGCTGCCACCCTTTTTTTACTTGTCCCTACCTTGTTTCATATTCATCCATTTTCCTTTGTCCTCTAGTAGTGGGACCTCTACCCTTGGGCTGGGCTTAGTAGGCTTACTTTGGATTGTGCATATTTTTTCCCTTCTAATAACCCATGATTCTTAAGGGTCATTTGTTCCGAAAAGGACCTCGAGAATTTTTAAATATAAAATATGTAGTCAAAAGGATCCACCAAAGTCTGTAGAGAAATAAATCCTAAGAGTGAGTTCCTAGTTATCCATTTCTCTTGCATTGAGCGATATAGATTTCCCGGCTCGGAATTAGGCGGGAGGTATACTTGACCATATAAATGGTGAGTGAGGAGCTCATTGTGGTAGGAAATGAACTCGACTGTGTTAATGGTGAGCATATAGTTTGACTGTGATGGGAGGTGTACTCAACCACGTATGATGCGCACGAGGGTGGTTGGGCAATCAAGTGACTTGCCTCCCTACCTGGGAGGTCGAGTGGTCTCTGGTCTTTCCTGCCTTTTAACTTGTTCTAAAAATAGGGGTAAGATGAGCAGCCAACAAATTGGACCCGCCCCCCTCGGCGTGATCAAGACCGAGCAGTTCATAAGACTGGACTCGCCTATCGTTTGTCGAAAAGTGTATATTCATTCAATGTGGTACTCCGTATTTTCTTATATTTTAATTAAATAATTATTTTATTTATTATTAATATTGGTTCTCTTGTTTTAAAATTTGTATGAGTTTTGTTGTATTATTTTATGATTTCTAAATTATGAAATTTTTTTTAATGTGTCTTTCTTGATATTAATTATTGTTTATTATTTAAATTGCTCTTTATTTTAAATTATTTTATTGTTAGATTGTAAAATTTTATTTTACTTAGTTACTATGGTTTTTAATTTAAACAATCGTTTTAAATTTTTTTCATTGGATCAGTTTTAAGACTCTAAGATGAAAGATGTGGATCTATTTTTCCTTCCTTTTCATTTTTCCTTTTTTCTTTTTCCCTTTTTTCTTCTCATTTTTCCCTTTTCTTCTTTTTCTATTTCTCCTTCTTTCTTTTTCCCCTAGCTCGCGCGACCACCCCTTCTCTCATTTCCTCTCAATGCGTCCCTATCCACCAGCCTTGCTGCCATGCACTGCCCACCTTATCACACCGCTCATCTCGCCACCCTCCCCTCATGCAAATGACCACCACCCACTAGTTTCAGCCCCTCGTAGCTCTCATTCCTCCCTCACGCGTGGCCAACCCGAATGGGTTTCTCCCATTCGTTTCCTCCACCGCACTGTCTTATCGCCACCGCCTGCCACCACCATTGCCTTGCTTGACCACCATCAACCTCCCCCAAGCTTCCCAGTGCTTCCCCCTTCCCCAACCATGACCCACGACCCTCTCCGTATTTTCCCTCTCTTTCACACACGGGTTGCAACCCCCAGCATTGCTCTAGTCCACCTCACCGCCACCACCATCGATTTCTCCTTCCACCAATGACCTCCCCTAGCCAATCTCATGCCTCACCGGGATCCCTAGCCACCACACTCTCTCTCACTCTCCCACGGCCTCTCTCCATTTTTTCTTGGCCGATCTCCTCTATGCACCGCCACTCACAGCCTCTAGCCACCATCATCAACTCTACCAACCTTCTTAAGCCCCTTCATGGCTAGCCCAAACCACCCTTAGCTCCCCTCTGATTTTCTTTATTTGTGACCCATGGCCAACACTTGTAAAATCAGTGTTTTGCCAGTTTTAGAGTGACCTTTGATCTTTTAGAGTTGCCTTTCGTCATTGTAAATAATTTTCCAAAAAAGTTTATGAGTGTTAAATATATTTTTATGCTAACATATTTTCTGTAGTCTATTTGGTTGTGCCGGGCCCTGGGTCTAAGGAGTTTGAATTTTTGGTCAGATTTGGAGGATGGGTTGATTTGTAGAGTTGGTTTGTGGGATTGTGCACTTGGGTTGTGACTAGTGAATTCTTATCTAATGTGTGTTATGCCATGACATCAAATATATTGTTCGCATGCTTTTTTATGTGTCGTGTTTGAAAACCAGATTTTCGTGTTAAGAAATGATTCTGGATATATTTGTAATGACGAGATTGAAATGAACGAAAGAGAAGAAAAAGAACTGTAGGCATGGTGGTAAGTATGGACGGTGGTAGAGTCCCGCCTATGGTGCACTGTAGGAATGGTGATAAGCAGGAATGGTGGTAAGTCCCACTTGTGATTCATGCCTACAGTACACGCAGTAGGGATGGTAGTAAGTAGGAATGGTAATAAGTCTTGCCAGTGATTCCCCCTTACAATGACTGAATAAACAGATATGTTGGGTCATTTTTTGAAGAAATGACAGTTTATGATTAAATGTATACAAGGATCATTTTCTGAAAAAATTGTAGGTTTATGTTTGGGCCATTTTCTGGAAAAATGGTGAATGGAATTTAATGGAGTGTTTTGGGTCAAATGGGATTTTTGGAGTGCATTGGAAAAATAGTTATTTTCGGGAAAAATGATGGTTTTTGGTCTCATGCATGTTTCAACATGTGCATGCATTCATGTTGGTGTGTAAATGTATTTTTATCTCTCGGGTTGTTTGGTCGGTTACTTACTGAGACTTATAATCTCACGTGGCATTCTTCCCTGCGGTTCCATTTTATGGAATTGTAAATTTTGATGCAAATTAGGATGTTAAGTCTAAGGTTTTGGCTCTGCCGAAGGAGTGACCTAGGGTCGCTTTTACTTGTCTTGGGATTATTTCCCACTTTTGATCATGTGTTTTGATTTTATTATATTTTTACTGGATAACTGTATAATGTTTTGAAACAATTTTATTTTGGTGACTCTGTATTTAAAGTTTTGGTACTTAGTTGACTTCTTTTATTTATCCGCTGCGACTTTTGTTGTACACTTTTTGTATGTATACATACTTAACACTTGTCATTTCAGGTGCATGACTCGTGTTGTCAATATCCCGATGTTCTCGATTTTCGCCTTTCCTTATGTGGGAGTCTAGTGCATTAAATCCTATGTTTTTATTTTCGATTTTATTGTCATATTTTTTACCTTCCAATGCAAGCTGCCATTAATGTTTCCACTTGGCTATTAGTGTTGGAGCATGTATGCAATACCCCCCTCAAGGTGGTCAGGAAGCCCATTGACTCCCTGGATCCACTTTAGGCAGTTGTCGAGCACATCGAGTTGCTCCTGAACTACGCAAGGCAGTTGTGGAGCTTGAAGGCATGTTTACTCCGAAAGCTCGTTCTCGAAAGAAACCCGCTGGTAGCGATTATGGCATAGGTGCGTACACCCAGCGTTCGCTAGTGGAGATGCCTTCTCATGGTTCTTCTCATTCGCCCTTATAAACTGAGGGAATGGATGAGGCAAGCCTGTGGAGACACAATGCTTGGCTCCCCTGGTATTCACACTGACCTCATAGACTGAGGCAAGGGATGAGGCAAGACCATGGATAGACGGTGATTGGCTCCCCTGGTTTTCTCGCTAACCTCGTAGACTGAGGCAAGAGATGAGGCAAGCCCATGGAGACACAATGCTTGGCTCCCCTGGTCTTCTTGTCAACCTCATAGACTAAGGCAAGTGATGAGGAAGCCTATGGAAACACGGTACTTGGCTACCCTAGTCTTCTTGCTAATGGAAGTTAGGGAGTTGGTGCGGATAGTTGGGGTGTTTGATCGAGCTACGAAAGTAAAATCGGTTAGTGTAAACAATTTTCAATCACAAGTGTGAGGTTCGTGCACCTGAAGACTAGATAAACTTTAAGGCAAGTTTACGTTGCCCGCAAGCCACCATGTTTTGGCAATGATAGAGATCCGAGGTGCCCGCATGCATGTTAACTCCGAGAAATCAATTATGATGGAGACAAACTTGAATGTTTGAGTGATGCCTAAGCGAGGCTATGTAGCTGGTGTTTCAAGCTACAAGATTTAATTTTGTTAGCAAAAATAAAATTCACACAAATTTTGAGAGAGACAAACTAGTGCATTTTAGTAGCTGCGACTAAATTTTTGTTTGATTGAAATTGCCCACAGCTAGTTGTCTTTTCTTCTCCTCTTCCACTTCTTCCTTTTTTTTCTTTTCTATTTTCAAGTGAACTTACTGCTAGTGGAGTCGTTTGTCCTTCCAATCTGCTCATTTTCTCTCAGGTCATGTACTATGGGCGAGTCATTGGGTGGCTCCTTGTTCTCATCATGTAAACCATGCATGGTGCACATTACACATGCATAGCATAGGCATAAACATCGACAGTTAACTTGTTGAGATGTTGATCACTGAGTGAGGTAGCGAGCCATTTATCTGCCATGCAAGTGGCCGAGTGGTGGAGCCTGTGATGGGTTGGTCGAGATTTTTCTGTTCATGTTGTCGTGGTCGAGGAGACCAAATACATTGGCTGAAGAATGCATCACCAATAAGTTGGCTTAGTGCATTTGGCCAGGGAGACCATGTGTACTAGTGGAAGAATGCATGATCGAGGAGCTTTACTTGACATGCATGCCAAGGAGTGATTAAGGTCTGTACTAGCCAAGGAGCAACTGAGATGTGCACTTGCAGAGGAGCGATTGAGATGTGCACTGACCGAGGAGTGGTGGGGCGAGGGGTCGCATGCCCATGGGTAAGGAGGGAACCCTGGTCATGATGCATGGTAGTAGGCGAGGAGACCACTGGCCGTGGTGCATGGTCTTGGGGGAGGTAAACTTTGACCATGGTACCTGGTCGAAGAGCAATGGTCCTAGGAGAGGGGAGACCCTAGTTGTGAGCTAGTCATAGAGTCCAATGTATGTTTCGTCCACCGAGTGCATGACTGCAAGCCACTATTGCCTGCTGTGTGTCAAGGTGCTACGGTGTCAGTCCACATGGTGGCCACCAGCACCCCTGTTGTGCCAAGGTGCGATGAGGCATAGGATTCCAACTTATGTTTGGCGCATTAGGTGCGTGGCTGAGTGCCACAGTTTCTTACCATGCATTAGGGTGTGCCAGTGGCGTTTAAGTGGGGATGGAACATGCCGGCAATCCACATGGTGGTCGTCGACAACCCTAATATGCCATGGTTGGCCTGGGCCAAGGTGTCTCGGCCATATGTAAACCTGTGTCCATGGCTGGCATGGAGAGGATCTCCATAGAGGGAGGTGGTCGAGGACCACTCTAGTAACATCAGACGATGCCAGTAGTTAGATTGGTTGCTGCCGACAATCCCATGCAAGTCGTGACGTGCTAATGCGAGTACTCGGCATGCCTCAATGTGCGATAGTGGGCCGCCCTCAGAGAACAATGCCTTCCATGTCGACAAAGCATAATGGCAAGACAAGAGAGGGGCCATCATTGTCCTCATTGGCACCACACCCAGTGGTCGATGGGAGCCCAGGTTGCACGTTAATGTGCACCCCCTCCCCCACCATACATTGCACTATTCATGCCATGCATTGTGCACATGTGTGCACTTGTGTGCTCCTATGTATATTCTAGGTGTACTATTTTATTGGATTTACTATACATTTAAGTGCATAGTACACTTATGTGTAGAGCGCTTACATGGCCGGGTAATTTGAGTTCCCAGCTCACATGCCAAGTTCATAAAAGGAAAGCGCCTTAATTGCGTAATGCACTTAATCACTTGGGCAAGGAGAGGTACACTTGCCCAATTTTTTATGACAATACCATTTATAAAAAGAATAATAAGGGAGAAGCCAAGAATAGTTATCTAGGGAAGAGTTTTATCTACTCATTTGAAGATTATGCGACACACTGGAAAATCATCCCTCTCCATTTTTCAGTTTAAAAAGTAAATCGTATTACATAGACGGCACCAACTATTAATACCAAAAGTCACACAACAGTTGGAATTGGAGAAACAGTCATTCCCAGTCAGGTATGAAGATTTAGGCCTCGATCGGTGTAGTCTGGGACCATCGGTGTGATACTGTGCAGCTGTGCATACATCCATAGCAGTAAATGAAAAATAAATACTGAGAATATAAAAGACAGATGGACACAAAGACTTACTTGGTTCGGCATATTGGTTACATTCACAAAGATTTTTTGGGAGTGAAGAGTGCACTATAATATGCTTATTTATAGTCTCTTATGGTCTCTCATTTTTCACTATACAATAGATATTTCGAGTATATTTTATGTAGAATATCTTCTCACTGTATACCATTTTCAGAGGTTGAGAAAGCTAAAATAGAAGTTGAGAAAGTCCCCCTAAATCATCTAGTTACTTCATTTTATATGCTTTGTCTTTTCGTGTGCCGTAGGGAGTTGTGAATATTAACCACATTTCTTTTGCATGTCTAACATTCTTTATTCTCTCGACTTTCTCCTCTCTTTTTTTGTGTCCACCTTCCTCTCTTATTCTGACACCCTCTTTCTGCTTGTCCCTTATTGTCTCTCATTTTTCTCTTTTCCTTTGTCCATTAGTGGTGAGACATCTCCCTTTGGGTTGGGCTTAGTGGGCTAACTTTGGGTCGTGCATATTTTTTCCCTTCCACTGATCTTCAATAAGAAATGAATTGTATTAATTAATTCTATTGTCTCTCTATATTTATTGACAATATATATATATACATGTATGTACCTACAAATATATTATAATAAATAGAAAAATGATATTTGCATTTTTAAGATATATATATATATATATATATATATATATGCATTTCCATTAAAAAAAAATTTGATAAATTTGATATCCACATGAAAAAGTTATCATTTTAATTACAGATTTTATTTTAAAAACTAATACGTGAGACTTACATATCTTAAAACTATATCTAGACTTGAGCCGATGAGTTATATACTTGTATTTACGTACGTATCTACCTAATTTCCAAACATGCAAGATTTCTAGTTAGCCTTTAATTCCATTATCTCCAGCTGGCGCATGCATGCATGCCATAATATACCCACAACAAATTGTACTCAATTCTCCACTTGGCCACCAGTTGGACAAATCATTGTGGCCAAACAAAAAGATTTTAATCTCGTGCTTCAAAACAACTTTATATTGACACCAAACGTGATTTGTGATATTGAACTATTTTCGGCAATATTAAATCATTGGAAAGGTCAGGATTTAGGTTGTGTTTGAATAGTAAAATGATCTTAAATATTTTGTAAATAGCAGTAAAAAAGTAATAAAAAAATATTGAATAGTAGTACAAACATTACAACACAATTAGTTTTTTGTGACAGAGAAAAACGTCATAAAAAATGACCAAAATGTCACTAAAGACATTTGGTGACAGTTCGAAACCGTCACGACTACCGTCACCTAATATGCGTTACAGAAAATAATTAGTGACAGTTTACTATTCAACCATCACAAAAAACATTTTTAGTGACGGTTGGAGGTCTTCCGTTTGATGTCACGTTCGAACGTGAGATTTTTTGTGACAGTTGAAATTTGTCACAAAATGTAACGTTTGAACGTCCAACAGAGTGTTCGAACGTTAACCTGACTGATTGACATTCGAATGAGAAAATTTGATGTTCGTTGGTTATAGTTCGAACGTATCATATTTACGTTGGAACGTCAAACAAAACGTTCGAATGTAAATCCTTTAAACATTCAAACGTTGTGTTCGTTTTGAGAGTGAATATGTTCGAACGTTGGGTCGTACATTCGAATGTTATTTCGTAATTTTGTATAATTACATTCGAACGTTAGTTCTAACGTGAACCAACATTCGAACATTTGTTATATACATTCGAACGTATAGATCAAAAATACTATTTTCATAAAATTAAAAAATATACAAATTGTATCATCATATTACACCATCAAATTAACAACTAACAATGTTTTATATAGTTGTAAAATTAGATATTAAAAGTTCTATACAATGAGAAAACTGAATTGATTTCATTTCTTCTTCTTTCATCGCCTACCGCGATTCTACTGTAGTGACATAACACGCCCTATATAGACTCTCATCTCCCTCTGCACTTGTTTTTAAACTTCACTGCACATTATTTCCTCCTGATCTCTATGTTGCTCCTGCAAACGCATCTCTAAATCAGACTATTGCTCTAAGAGAGACTCTAACTCTTGTTGTCTTGATCTCATATACTCATTTGATAAAAAAAAAAAATGCCACAAAATAAGTAACATTTAAAAGAAATACAAATAAAAATTAAATTAATGACATGTTACATAATTTAATAAATTATTCCCAATATATTCAATAAAAGTTCACAAATTTATTCAAAATGATATCATATATTTCCACAATATATAAACATATTCACAACTAAATTTACAATATTTTACATATTTCCAACAATTTTAATTAATAATGTAATACATAAATTCACAATATATAAACATATTTCTCACAGACTAAACTAATTCACAAATCACATATACATATGCACAAATATAACTAATTCACAAATACCAAAACATATCACAAAAAAATAACCACAACATATGCTTCAAATTCACATACACAACTGTAAAACATATTCATTTTAATCTATAAATATACACAAATATTTATATTTTCATTTTAAGAATAAGCATACACACAACACAATTTTTCATTTTAATTCATCATATTACATAATCCATATCACAAAGATTTGCTTTTAATTCATCAACAAAAACAATTCAATTCCTTCTAATTCATCAATAATATCCAATTCAAAATATATTCACAATATATACAATCAAAATTCACTACTCAACTCACAATATTATACCCATATCTAATCCTTCAAAATCCACAATTAACTCACATTATACACATCAAAATATTCATCATTATCCATAACAAAAGCACAACAAAATATATAAACATCTTAATAAAGTTTAGAAATATACCTATTACTCACAATATCATCTTACAAATCACAAGTTTTGAACAAGTCACAACAAACAATCCTTCAAAAAAATCACAACACTAATTAGTTAAAGACATATATAAAAAAACACAAAATAAATATCATAAAATTGCAAAACATTTAAAGGAAAAAAGAGTCTTTCCTTATCAAAATCAATGGAGAGAGCAAAAATATTAATCCTCTCTCACTCTACTCTCTCTCTAACCATCTCTCACTCTAACACACACTCTCTCTCTAACCCACAACCCTCTCTCACTCTCACTCTCTCTTTCACGCATGGGAGAAGCAGAAAAAATGATTCTGCTTTCTTCCGTGCGTTTATTCATTAAAACCACTCTGATTTGATATGACGTTCGAACATTTAAAAAGTAACGTTCGAATGTTAAATTTTAATGTTCGAACGTTATTTAAAAATAAGTGAAAAATTTCTCACATTTTTTTACGTTCGAATGTTTAAAAAGTAACGTTCGAACGTTAAAATTTAATGTTCGAATGTTATTTAAAAATGAGTGGAAAATTTTTCACATTTTTTAATATTCGAACATATCTGCATATACGTTCAAACGTGAAAAAAGTAACTTTCAAACATTAAAATTTAACGTTCGAACGTATGTGAAAGAAATATACTCTATTATTATAAATAATATATAATAATATATATAATATATTAACTATATACTATAATATATACTATATATTAACTATATAATATTAATATATTAACTATATAATATATTATATATGATATGTAATGACTATATATATAACATATAATGAGTATATATATACTATATATATTATATAATATGTACTAGACTATATATATAATATATATTATATACTTAACTAGTATATAACATACTGTATTATATATTATATATATAGTATATAACATACTGCAGTTAACTTATCCAATTTTAATATTAAATCATTGCCCTTCAAATTTCAATCTCTTTAAATTTGTAATAATTGTTCATAAAAGATGTATTATTTTATTTAAAAACTACATAAAATTTATATTATAATCATATTTACCAAATACTCTATCTAACGTTCGAACTTCACCCACTAACGTTCGAACGTATGTGAAAGAAATGTACTCTATTATTATAAATAATATATAATAATATATATAGTATATTAACTATATATAATATTAACTATATACTATAATATATACTATATATATTAACTATATAATATTAATATATTAACTATATAATATATTATATGTAATGACTATAGATATAATATATAATGAGTATATATATACTATATATATAGTCTATAATATACTACAGTTAACTTATCCAATTTTAATTAAATCATTGCGCTTCAAATTTTAATCTCTTTAAATTTGTAATAATTGTTCATAAATGATGCATTATTTTATTTGAAAACTACATAAAATTTAAATTATAGTCATATTGACCAAATACTCTATCTAACGTTTGAACATCACCCACTAACGTTTGAACGTCACTGATTAACGTTCGAACATCACTGATTAACGTTCGAACGTCACTGATTAATGTTCGAGCGTTGGCGCCAAAAACTTTTACGTTTGCACGTAAAAATCTTTAATGTTCGAACGTTCATGTAACGTTCGAACGTAAATTTTCCTACATTCAAATGTCAGACGAATTCTCATCTAGATTTAGTGACGGTTTATAACGTCACAAAAACTGATTCAATTTGGGGACTGTCACTAATTCTAAAATGTCACTAAATCTCAATTTTGTTGTAGTGAAAATAGTAAAAAGTAGATAAAAAAATAATGATAAAATCATGAATAGTAAGGAAGTATTCTGAGAATACTTTGTCACCCAACTGTTAAACTGTAATGATCCATTGCCCCTTATTTCTTTTTTCCCAGCCTGATACATACACTCTTTATCTTCTCTGTGAGTTTTCTGCTACCCCTTCCCACACCGTCCTGCCACCCGTTGCCATGCTGTCTTCGCCTCGACTAATCGAAAAAAGTTAAAATAAATTGCAATTTCCCATTTAATTTGTTCTTTCATTTAAAAAGCATGCACACTAATATGACTTTTTCTTTTAGTAGAAAAGAGTATAACCAATTCATATTTGAAAATTTAAAATATAATTTAGGGCTTGTTTGGGAAGTGAGATGATCACATCTCATCTTAAAACATCTCTTAATTTCCTTCTTACATCACTCAAATATAAACATTTTTTAATTTTAAGCTTTTAACTTTTTTATGCACTCATTAATTAATCATTATAGTTTTCTCAAATTTTCAAACAAAACATAATAAATAATATAAATTTTTTAAATTTCAAAACAAAAATAATATTAAAAAGTATATTCTTAGAATATTTTAATTTTATAATACTTTTATTTAGCTTTTTATTTCTCATTTGCTAAAACTAAATAAAACATCTTAATTCAAATTATTTTACTATTATTTATAAAATTTTCATTTCATTTCATTACCTGTATTATCTTATAGCGAAACTCCATCAGAGAGATTGTTCACCAAAAAACTTCATTAACTTTCCTGAGGTTGCCAGTGGGATCAATATGATTTTCCTAATATGCGGGCGGGGAGCAAGTGAGGTACCCCACCCACCCACAACTTTTATATATAAGCCTAAAACTCACGGATTTCACAAGGAGCTAACCTCCTTACCAACTGCAAACCCCAAGACTGTTTAATGCTAGAAGCTACCACCAACTGGCTACCTCAAACTAAATATGGATAGAGCAATGTCTTTTTACAATCATAAGGCTGGTGTACGTGTGGTTCTCATAAATGAGAAAAAGGAACTTGAGATTGCTGCTAGCAAAGTTGAGAATGAAGCACATGATAAGAAACTATTGAACTTCTTGCTATGTTTCAAGGTTTATAATTGTGTGCTCATTTGGGATTCTCAAAACAAATTCTACAAAGTACCTATTTGTTGATGATTAAAGAGTTACATGAAAATGCAAAATCGTTTTCAACTATTGGGAACTTGCTAAAAGAGACAAAGCAGGTGCTAGAACCATTTGTTGAGTATAAGACTCAACATGTGCTCCATATGGGAAACGAGGTAGTTTATAGACTGGCCCGTTATGTCTAGAATGTTGACAATATTGAAATGTGGTAAACTGATATTCCAATATTTCTTTATCAAGTTATTCAGTTTGATAAAAATAATTTGTAATAAAATAAGTATAATTTTTACCTGATTTTTATTAATCTTTTACTTATTAAAAATGTTCATTTGATTTGGTTTATTTATTTTTATTTACTTGTGTTTGAGGGAATAAAGAAAATTTGTTGGTTGTCAAGTTGAAAAAATTGTTGATGATGTCGTTGGAGAAGCCTCCAGTAGTGTACACCCGCACCGCCGTATTTTCAATTTAATCCGCATCCCAAATTTTCAAATTCAAAAAAAAAAAAGGGGGCCGCCGGAATACATCACAAGCCGTAAATCAAATTTTGTTGAAAGGCTAAACGGTAGTGTGGGTCCCAGCCAAGATTTGCATGATCAGATTTTTAGGATAAAAAACGCCGAAATGGAAGGCAAAGTCTTGTAGCGGCCGTTTTCCCCAAACACACGAAAAGAGAATTGTTAGATCTTATAGTACTAGTAGTGAGTTCAATAAATTTTAACTAAAATTTAGTTAAAATTTTTATTTTTATAAATTTTAACTAGTCACTTTTTGTACCACCAAATAATAGACTCAACAAATTTTTCACTATTCTATTAAAATATTAATTTTAAACTTTTTATTGAATTTTAATTCTAATTTAGTTCAACAAATTCGGTTTCATCACAATACATCACAAGAAAATGAAAATATAAACTCATGGATGAAAAAAAATAGAGTTCAAACATCCAAGAAGAAAAATCAAATCCGGTCCGTTCTTGTTTTCCAGAAAATGCATAAAAAGAGAGAGAGAGAGAGAGAGAGAGAGAGAGAGAGAGAAACAGAGGAGCGCGATGGCCTGGGATTTACTGGTGCTCAGATAATCGTTCGGTGTTGCAGCTCCGAATCGTCCAGTGCTTGAATCTCGTTTGGTACCAAAACCAGAAGCTCCGTTCGGTGCTACCCTTCACTAGAAATCGCAGGAAAAAAAATAAAAAAAATAGAGGAGACCCAACAATGGAGGCATGGGATTCGGCGGCTTACCGGCGATCCTTTTATTCTCACGAAGTTGCGTCCGTCGGTACTGTAGCTGGGAGACAATGGAGTCCGTCCAGTGCTGCGGTTGCTCTCGTTCGGTGATGCGGTTGCTCTTCGTTCGGTGCTGCAGACGTTGGAGCTGGGATGCAATCTAGGAGTTGGTTCCGGCCACCGAAATCGAAAAATCTGGGAGAGAGCTAGGAGGTCTTTCAGTTGCTATGGTGGGTTTTGCTCAAGTGAAGGAGATGAAATGGGAGAAGGGCAGAAATTTTTGCCTACGCGGGAGATAACGTGCAACGGGGGAGTAATATTTTACTCCAAAAATATTATTTAGCTAGTGTCTTGGGCTCAATAAATTTGGCTAGCCAAATGGTTGATGGTTAAATTTACTATACACTTGTTGAGTCCATTGTAAAGGTTTATTTTACAATTTAGCTATTCTTTGGCTATAATTTAGCTTTGTTGAGCCCACTACCAATGCTCTTAGGCCTAGTTAGCTACCTTGCAGGAGAGGGCTCAGCATTAATCGCTCCTGCTATCTATGCACGTAGGGAACAGCAATTAAAAAGCGAAAAAGTCAGGCGCAATGTTATCTCCAGTTAAAAAGAAAAATTTTAAATATAAATTCATACACTACACATTATTTATTTGTTTAATTTTTTTATCAAATATTTAATATATAAATAAAAAATAAAAAAATTCAATTAATTTTAAAAAAAATAAATTTAAAATTTAAAAAAATAATAAAAATGAAGTGTGTGGCGTATAGAATTTATGAGTAACAATGCTCGAAAAGAAAACTACGATGTCTACCTAAATAATTTTATTTTAAAACTTTTTAAAATTATAAACATATTCTTCTTAAAAATGATTTTTTTAATTAATAAAAGATTTACGCATAAAATCATCACTTAAATATTACAAATAAAATTTTTCAAGAACCTAAATGCAAGCATCATGCACAAGTACCACCGGAGCATCTCCTACATAGACTCGAAACGCATGGTTTGGATTAAAATAAGAGAAATGATATTTGCAGTCGTAGTTGTGCAAGCGGTGTGTAGTCGCTTTGAAAAAAATGAATTAATATGGGATCCACATGAAAAAAAAAACTAACTTTTTAATCGTAGACCCCACTCTTTTTCAAAGCGTTTGCAATTCCACGACTGTTTGTAACATTGCCGTTAAAATAAATGCCGCCACATCAAAACGGGTGCATACAAGCACAAATTCTAGCAGAACTGTTAAAAAAAGCCCTCTTTTCTTTTGAAGCTATTTTTAGAGCCGTATCCAAAAATATAAAAGGAGGAGAATGAGTACTGTTACTAAGTTTCAATGAAGAGAGATCTTCAATAATCTTGAATGCTCCATCAATTTATTTGAAGTAAAAGATTTTTATTGTCTTTTTTTTTTTTAATTTTCTTTTGATGTATTCCAAAAAAATATGGTTGATTTTAGACTTGTCATGAACTAATTCTATTTTTCTAGAGCTTTGGTTTAATCTAACTTTAAACACACAATTTAAATTCCAAGTTATTTTATTTCCAATTTTTTATATTGAGTGTTTATCCTTGCTCTTATTGTTTATAATTTTCTGGCCAATTATTGTTTGATTTATTGAATCATAATGAAACTGAGAGGTAATTTATGATCAGAAGCTTTTAGGGTTAAAAACCATTAATTGAGCTAAAGTAAAATACTTTACCGTAATTAATGTAATTTTAGATTAAGAAAAATCCAAAGAACTTAATGAATCTTCAAATAATTTAATTTGCATACAAATATGATGAATTATTAGGTAGAGATATTTCTAATGTTATTCATGAGAAAACATTGAATAACTAAGGGATTTAATTTTCATCAACTTGAAAAATTGGAATTTTATATCAATAAATAATAAATTGTGTGGGATTAGCTAGGTGAAATCAAAAGCTCTAGATTTATGTTTATTATCTCTACATCCTTAAGTTTTATTCTCCTTTTTTTTTTTTAATTTATTTTTGTCAAGCACTTTAGTTTAATTTAGGTGATAAAATCTATAAAATTTCTGTTTAATTTCCAAATAGCAAATAATTTAGTAAATTTCAATACTCAATAGCATAATTAGTTATTGTGCATCGACACTCTTTTCTTTAAAAATTTACTACTTGTTGCGATTATGCTCACTTGCAAATATTTTCACACCATGGTCCATTGAAGTAGGTAGAAGCATACCATCCTCTTTTTCGAGCATGCTAAATAGAGCCCCCAAACAAATGCAGAATAACTATTTCTAGACACATTTATGAAACATTGGTCTTGAACTTTATGTGTATTATGACAATGACCATAGAAAATATTATACAATTTCATAAATTTATCAATGGCATCATTGAAGAACATCATCTAAGCAAAAATGCTATAACTTTGGATTCCTCTTTTTGGAAATGCATTTGCGGATACTTGAAGGATTATGGTAGCAGGAGATAGGAAGTATCCGAGGTGTTTAGTTGTGTATCTCTCTAGACTGATATGCCTTTTGCGATTTGGTGTTAGAGGACTAGCTGAGTTTTGAGATTAGCTAGCAAGATGACTTAAATAATGTAAAATAAGTCAACCGTAATCTACTCAGCTGCCTCACCTGTCTCTGATCTGGTCCATCTAACCTCAACAACCAAAGTGATCTCCATGTGAGATTGGAAGGACGTCAAGTAGGTGAAACTTGGTTTTGCTTTTTGGTTTTTTCTTTCTATTTTAGAAGGGGGAGTAGACATATAACACATGGGACTTTGTGGTTTTGACAACGTAATTAACAGAGACGGCCGGTTTGAATTAGAGCACAAAAAAGGACAGGCGAGCCCCACATGGGGGCTAGGATTATTTGAAAATAGAACCCCATTCCACCTCTTTTGATATATTCATTTGTTTTATGTATTTATAACTATAAGGCATTTTGTCTATGCGTTTATTTGTCTATTTTTCGTGCTTAGAAAAGTGTTTATTTATTTTTCCTTTCTCCAACTAAACAGATCTCACCCAAGAAAATACTCCTCAAACATTCAAAAATTCTCATCAAAACAAACCCAAAATTAACAAAAAGAGAACAAAACAAAAGAGAAAAGAAAACATACCCAAGAGCTAGTGACAGTCTAAGCTAAACTACATACCCTTCCTCCTTCACCACCAATCACAACTAACACAATAATAACAACAACGAATTAAGCTAAACAAAAATCTAACAAATACCACCATACACCAATGTCACAAAGAATCCATGAGTCATAAAACCTCAATAGAGAGAGAGAGAGAGAGAGAGAGAGAGAGAGAGAGAGAGAGAGAGAGAGAGAGAGAGAGAGAGAGAGAGAGAGGGTTTTGAGAATCATGTTCCTTGTGGTCTGGGCGGCTATCCCACCAAAGACCTCTTAGACCTCGTTGACAAAAGTGAAGGTGATTTGGGGTGGGTGGCTGGCATTGATGCGTCACTTAGATGTCAAAAAAACAAAACAACCTTGGTAGATCTAGCCAACCAAAACATTACTCATGCCCTACCATAACATAACATGTTATAGATTTGGGCGATGAAATAAAATCCAAAAAGAAAAAAGCAAATCTAGTCAAACGACAACTTCTGCTAGTCATAGTGGTGATGGCTAGGGTTTTGATGCGAGAGAGAGAGAGAGAGAGAGAGAGAGAGAGGGTTTAGAGAACGTGAGACAGAGAAGAGAGAGAGAAGACTTCTTCCTTTGATGTGCGAGGGTGGGGGTAACTAGGGATTGAAAAATAAAATTATATAAAAACTAAGTATCGGGTTTTAAACTTGATACTCGGGTGTCATACCCATACTCAGACCATGTATATATGTTCGGGTTGGGTAATGCGGCTTCTAGACCGAGTACAACCTGAGTTGGGATGCAATCCAGCCTACTTAAACAAGCCTATTTGTAATGGTTTTTATAACCTTATTAATGAATGATTTTATTATAAAAATTAATAAAAAAAAAAAAAATCCTATCCATTTCAACGGGGCGGGTGGAGATTAGGCTAGTAGAAGGGTAAGTTAGCTTGGTCAAATAAATGGTACTTTGCCCTGGTGGGGTTCAAAGAGGGTACCCACATGCATAGCGCGGAGTGAGTTTGAACTTAGGTTTTTATTTTTTTAAGTTTTTTCTTTTCATATTTTGTAATATATTTAAATATTTTTAAAAAATTAAAAAAATAAACAAATATATTAAAAATTACTTTATTAATCATTAAGTAAAAAAATAAAAAAAATATATTAAACAGTACACTTGAGTGGTACAAGGGTTCGGCTTACCTCCAGTGCGTCGTTAACAGGACATCTCCTGTTCTAATAACTAAACATTGACATGTGTATTCTCTTCCAACAAACGGTACTGAAGATTCAAACTGAGTTTTAAAACTCCATTTTTCAAGCATCTTGCATAACTTTTATATTGACCAATAACTTGAACAAAATATCTATGACAGATTACATATAAAATCACAAAAATCACACCAACAAAATTACCCCAAAGAAGGAATATATATTTGTTTATATATTTATATATAACTCACTATTATATGAGCATAATTATAAAAAATATTGATATTTTAAGAATTTCACATAATATTTCTAGTTGTTAAAATTATATACTTACGTTTATACTATTGTCTCAAATTTCAAAAACTAATAGGTTGTATTGTAATCAATCGAGTTCAAGTTAAGTGGTGTTTGACCAAACTTTGCTCGACTATTAAAAAGATCAAATTCGAGCTCAACTCGAATAAAGCTTTTTTAAGTTTTTTTAATATTTAAACTCAACTTGAATAAGATATTTTCATGTTCAAATTTAACTTGAGATTGATTAAAAATTAAGTGGAGCACTAGATTTGACTAGTTTATCACTTCTTCTTTTTTAAAAAATGAGTTTAATAAATAAAAAATAAAATAACATATATATTAGAATATTTTAGTCACATTAATATAAAGGTAGGTAAATATTTGTTTCCTTGCGGTCACAATATTTTACAAAACAGAATTAAATGTCGACAAGACTATATGACTATTTGGCTAATCTTATACAACTCTAATCAATTATATTTATATAAAATAACAATATTTTATAATAGTTTATAATTATGCTCATTAAATAATGAATTATATATATACATGTATATATTCCTTAAGGGGCCGATTCTCGAAAAATAAAATTTTAAAATCCAGGAATTATCTCCACCGTTTGTTGAAAAAGAATACACATGTCAATGTTTAGTTATTAGAACAAGAAATGTCCTGTTAACGATGCACTGGAGGTAAGCCGAACCCGTGGTGGAATACAGGTGGCAAAGTAGTGTTTATGTTTTCACAAATAGATTATTATTTATATTGTATTAGAGAGTACATTTTTAGACGTGGCAAACAACCGATAATGATGCCATGCAGCTTTTTTGTGACCCCCTTCTCCATCTTATATTCTTCATGAATGGCTTATCAAGGAACACATGAATCACATTCTTTCCATCCATATTCCCTGGTAAAAGGTTCAAAACATGAGTTCGAATTCAGACTAATTTAGTTGATTCAAATTGTATTGGTACGAAACCGAACCCATGCAATTTTTTGAATCGTTCCCTGAACTATTTCAATCGAACGTCGATTTAGATCAATTTTAACTAAATTTAGACCAACTTCAACTGATGCAATTGAGCTTTTTTTTTAAAAAATTTCCTGTACAAAAATATGATGAAACTAAATATATATTAATTTTTTCATCATTGTATTCGATAAGAATAGTAGAAATGTTGAAAGATTAAAAAAAAAAAACAAAATCTTTATTTTCTTTAGTTGAATACAAAAAAAGTTAGGAAATAAATGAGTATTTTGTATTATAATTGTAGTTGTGCATAAAATATTACATTTAATTAAGATGTGCATATAACTTAATGATCTTTGACTTTTTTGTATATGAGGCAAAAAAATGTCAACAATCGAAGTTAAATATATAAATTACATGTTTATTGAAACTATTTACTTTCTTATCATATTTTTATTGATATTAGTCTATGAATTTATATGTTATACTCTTTTATATATGATATTAAATGTTTGAATTACATCATATATGATTTTTAACACTTTTTATTAGCATTGAAATAACAAATTCAATTTATTGAATTGTCTGATTTAATTGTATAACGTTTGCGCATTCTACAACTGTAAATATCATTTTTCATATACAAATACTTAAGCTCCTTTACTTTTTCCTTTGGCATGCGATTCACACAATCCCAAAGTGGGTCAGGCAATCTCAATTTTATTTCTTCAGTGGACGGATAAAAATTCTGGCATTCCCACTTCAGACCTCATATATAATGACATGATACTGATCTTAAAAATCTTCGATCTCAAGTGATCCACCGAAATTCAATAAGAAATTATGAATCGTATCAATTCTATTCTCTATATTTATTGACAATATATGTGTACGTATCTACAAAAATATTATAATAGATCATAAAGAAATTATATTTACAGTATTAGAATATACAACTACTTCCGTGCGTTCCTTTTAGAAAATAATGATGAATTTGATATCCATACATAAAGTTATCATTTTAATGACAGACTCTATCTACTTTAAAAAAGAGTATGTAAGACTTACATATTCTAAAACTATATTTAAACTAGACCCACAAATGATATATGTGTGAGCTAGTTGGATTTACGTAAATACGTACGTACCTAATTATTTCCAAAACATGCTTGCAAGATTTCTAATTAGCCTTCGATTATTCCATTATCTCCAGCTTGCGCATGTATGCATGGCATAATATATTATATACCCACAACAAGTTGTACTCAATTCTCCACTCGGCCACCAGTTGGACATTTCATTTTGGCCAGACAAAAAGATTTTAATTTCGTGCTTCAAAAGAAAATAAACTTTATAATTATCGAAAATTCTATACGCCACACGCTATTAATTCAGTTTCATACAGGTTATTATATAAGATATTATATATTTATTATTATTGGATGATTAATGATAATATATATGTTACATTTTATATAATAAAATAAAAATTAAATGGTAGTGTGATGTAGAACATTCTTTTAATTATAGTGGTGGGCATGCAGAATACATTGATATTTATTTCCCTATTCGATAGGTCCTTAGCCTTTTTAGGTAAAGGGCCAGAATCTGATGCATGTGGCTTTTATTGAAACTTTCCACGCCAACAAGTGGAAAAGATTTACAAGTTTGTGCAGGAGAATGACTTTTAGATCGATACTAAAGTTGAGAAATTATTTGTACTTATTTAACAAGTTTTCTTGCTAGGAAAGAAAAAGAAAGAATATATGGTAAGTCATGTGTATTAAAACTTGAGATTTTATTTGAGTAAGTGGGTGGGTTTTGTTTGGATCATCTAATTCATGCTTAATTAATTAATATAGAGTAGTACCCAATTCACTAACGTCTACGCGGTTAAAGATCTACTAATGAATATTAAACACAAACACACGCACATATATATTATATCTTAATCTTAAAGAATATATATGTGTCTTTATTTGTAAATTTAAACGAATTTTATTACCTGTATGCAAGTGTGTAAAGCATCCTCGTCATAACATTGATATAATTAGATTTAATTTATAAGATATTTAAAGTTTAAATTTATCTTGTAAATCAAGTCTTGTTATGGCAACGACATGAATGATGTTTTACATGGTATCGGTTTACAAATAGAGTTCTTAAAAATCTATTTTTTAATGGTAATTCTCGCCTAAACAACAAGAAATTTATCATACAACTTATTTACTAAGGAGTTGTTTGGATAGTAAGATGATATAAGATAGTTTTAGATAAAAATAAAATAAAATATTATTAGAATATTACTTTTTAATATTAATTTTATTTTCAAATTTAAAAAAATTAAATTTTTATTATATTTTATGTAAAAATTTAAAATATTATAATAATAAAATAAAATAAATTAATTTCTCAATCTAAATAACCCTGAAGTAAGTACACCTATAAAAAGAAGTTTTGCTAGATGTAGGAAAATGCGCCTATTTAGATCGACAAAAAGTGACATATAAAATTGATAGATTGCGATTTTTACTCTTTATTTTTTTACTTAATAGTTAAGTAAATAATTATCAGTAAATTAATTTTTTTATTAATATTTAAAAATATTTAAAATAATAATTAAAAAAATACATATGCACTTACACATGTCTACGTCACGCAATACGTCTGGACATGTCAAGCTTGCATCATCACATGCGTCCGGCAATGGGCCCATGGGTTAAAAAAACCTAAGGGAAAAGGCCGAAAGGGCCCTTCCATGCACTGTTTTTAGGATAATGCTTTTTGAAAAGACGCTTTTGAGCGTTTATATTTATTTTTAGGATTTCTGAGTTTTTTTAATATTTTAAAAAAATATATTAGAAAAAATACAGAAATCCAAATAAATAAATAAATAAATAAAATACAAAATGAAGTGATCGCTACACTTCATCCGTCACAAACGTCGGTCTCCCTAGCAGTGACCTCCATGTAGAATTGTTTTTATTAATAATTATTTATAAGAATTTTTATTAACATATAAATCCTCTCAATGAATTCAAATTTTCACATAGGGAATAATGAATTCTTATAAAATTTTCACATAACCTTTTTTTTATAGGTTTTATCAAATATTAAAATTTAATATGTTGATAAATTATTCATTTATTTTTCTCTTTTTCTGTTTTTTGTTCATAGCTAGAAAAAAGAGTATTTTTTTGCTTAAATTAATAGAGGCTCTAAAAATTAGAGAAATTCTATTTCCAGTCTTGAGTGAGGGACTGTATGTGTAATCTCATTGATGAATAAGGACAAAATGGAAAAATCATTATTTTAAAAAGAATATTATTGTAATTTTAAAACGTTTTTACTCATAACTGTACGGGAAGCGCATGGGTAGTCTCCATTTGAAGATTATATATAGAATAACTCGCCAAATTATTACAGCTCTTATAATTATTGGCATAGATTTTAATCCCAACCCCACTATTCAGAGACTACTTAATTACGTACTTAACTAGTAAAATGCCCCATGCAACACGCCTATCAATCAGGAGGTGTTTCAAATATATATATATATATATATATATATTGATGTGCCTGTTATTTCGATAGTTGTCAATTTTTACTTTAAAATTTTTATATACAATCACTTTTGATCGGTTACGACGACATAATTATAACTCAAAATCCAAATCTCTTAACTATTTGGATACAAAAATGGTTACATTTCATCTCATCTCATTATTACAATTTTTTTAAATTTCTACATCAAATATAATAAAACAGTTAATGCTGACTGCTGACAGTCTAATATCATTCCATATTCGGATTCAAATCCAAAATTTAGTACATGCCAAATTATATAGGAGTAATTTAAAGACTATTGATCCACCACCTTGGACTTTGGTCATGATGAGTTGTAGAAATCTTGATAGGTAAGAAATAAATATTGATTATGCTCTAAGCTTAGATTGGCAAAGGTGATTGGGAATAGAATTACTTTAGAGCCAACCTCGGACGTAATGGCAAAAGATTATAGATTATAAATAATTAAATTAATGCGGGACAATATGGAAATAATAATAATAAAAAAGAACCAGCACGCAGATAACTTGCCTTGGAAGTAAGAGAGAGGCAATCCAAATCAATCCACGGTTTACACTCACCGTTTCTCAATTCATATTTACTGATTCACCCTCGTCAATACCATTAATTCAGAAATACACAAGGCTTTTACAAAACAAAATCTACTATAGATAATAATATCTGTTATTGTGAACATATCTCTACATGTAGATTCAATTATAATGACATAAATGTCCTTTTTAAACATAGGGGTAAAACCCTACAAAAAAAATATAAACTAATTTAAAATTAGATAGAAGTAATGTTACATATAATTTTAAAATATACAATTCACGTGTACTTCTTTTTAAAAAAATATTACTTCAATTAAGAAATGAGTTTTTTCATATAATTTTCAAATTTTTTTATTTAAAAATATATATATATATATGTATAGATAAGATTTACATATTCTAAAAAGACATAAATTATTATTTTTTTAATCAAGAATTTTATTATAAAATGTTAAAATAATACAGTTTTTCTAACATATACACTACACATATATAGCATAATTTGATAAGAAAGAAAATGCTACTCTTACCAATAATTTTTACTGTTGGTTTCTACCATTGTGATTTTTTTTAATTAATGATTAAGTAACTATTTTTTAATAATATTATAATTTTTTTATTTTTTAAAATTATTTAAATATATTTAAAATATATATATATATATAAATAAAAAATAAAATCTCAAAAGCACAAACGGGAGCCCAGCGGTGGGAGTATCACTGACTTGTAAGAAAGGAATAATGATAGGTTACAATTCACTTACTACCCATTTACTATTATATTTATATTTGATTTTTTTTTTACTTTTTTTTAACTTAATGATTAAAAAAGGAAATATTATTAAAATTATATAATTTTTTTATTTTTTCTTAATATTTAAAAATTTTAAAAAAATATTTAAAAGAAAAAAAAAATTGAAATGAATTTAGGCGGTAGATGGATTGTAATAGTTACCGCCCACAAGAAAGTATCGGTGCGATCTATCGCATTCAAGTAACTTCTGAATCCCTACAAAGTCAAAGAAAACCGTGGGACTACAATGGCGGCACGTAATATCTACGTGTTCTCAAACGCTAGAAAGCCCCACGCCGCTCTCTCTCTCTGTATAAATATATATTCGCTTTCTCTCCAAGCAATGTGCTGCGAAGACACATATGTATCTTTCTACCTATATATAGTCCTATCACCACAATCTTCAAGGGGCTTCGATCCTTCTTTGTGCTGTTTTTCTTTTTTTCTACCTCGATCCATCTGTCTTCTCTCATCCTCTTAATTTCAGCAATTGCTTCCCAATTAAGAAGATTGTCTTATAAATTCAGAGAAACTTTTGCTTTATTAAGATAAAAATCAAGAGAGAATCAATGCAGGAAATAATTGACGTAGAAAGCCAAATCTCTGTGAGTATAGAGGATGACGAAATATCCGATGCAGGGTCCGTAACCGAAGAATCGACTCCTCCATCTCCTCATCCGACATCTCAAAGTTTGTTTGCGCGGGACGGGTTGGCGGCGATCGCAGAAGGGAGCATAGAGCACAACGTGATCAAGAATGTGTTTCTTTACGGCATGGGAGATATTTCCAAGAATACAGACGTCGTGGTGATACACAAGAGCTCTCCGACTACTTCATCTGGCTTGGCGTACAAGAAAGCGAGGTTGGATTCGTTCCGGATTTTCTCGGGGGCGGTGGCGAACAAGTGCGGCGGAGATGCCAACACGAGGTACGCGTGGTATGGTGGCACGAGGGACGATATTCGGGAAATAGTCAAGTACGGATTTAGTCAGTGTGCGAGGCCTTCGCACGGTCCTTCCTATGGTTTTGGGCTCCATTTGTCTCCTGCCAAGTTTGCCATTGATGGGTACGTCTCAAAAGCATCGAAAATCTCATGAAATGCATGCCTTCTAATCCAGTCTTTACCGATTGCCATATTCGAGGGGTAACCAAATAATCGCTGCAAAATTCAAAATAAAAATATTTTCTATGTTAATTGACGTGTGTTATATCGTTACCAAACAGTACTTATATCTTATTTTATAGTTTTACATACAATAACGTATTCTTTTTTCATGACCGAAGATTAAGTTCTCATTTAAATTTGAATTTGAATTTGAATAGTAAAAGTATTTTTTCTTTATCTCTTTATTATAATTTTTTTAGATTTTTATATAAAATATAATAAATAATTCAATTTTTTTTAAAATATATTCTAATAACATTTTATTCAATTTCCATTTTAACTCACTGTCGTAACGTTATTAAAATAACTTAAAATTGTTCGCATGAATTGCATCAATCTGGTAGCTAATGTTTGAATAACAACACAGTGCCACATCCTCTGCGGTAGATGAAGATGGGTTGAGGCATGTTCTGCTATGCCGGGTAATAATGGGGAACATGGAAACCGTTTGTCCTGGTTCCGAGCAGTCTCTTCCAAGTTCACGAAATTTCGACTCCGGCGTTGACAATCCGTCGGCTCCCAGACGATACATCATCTGGAGTGCTTTCATGAATTCGCACATCCTTCCCACTTACATCATAACTTTCAAGGTCCCTGATCATTGCTTAACGCGTAAGCAACTAATTAATGCCTTTGCTTAATTAACTTTCTAATTGTTTCCCTTGAGTTCTTTCCATTTTATGTAATTACGGTTTGGTGGGTTTGTTAAAATGGACAGGTGTTCCGAATATGCAGCCGAATAATCGGACGAGACCATCCACGCCATGGATGAGCATTCCTGCTCTGATGTCCGTACTTTCAAGGATCTTAAGTCCTTCTAAAATGGCATTGATTCGCAAATCTCACAAGGATTTTCGCGTAAGTCTATCGAATTCTTTATGCTGGATGTCCTTAATTGCAAAAAAGATGCAAACTTTTTTCTTTTTCTAGGTGCTTGTTTTCTCAGATTTCTGTCTTATGATTGTTGTTTGGTTTGTATGTTGGTCACAGGAACTCAAGATCTCGCGACCAAGATTTATACGGATGTTGAGGCTCACTGCCGGGGATGAGTTATTAGCTGCAACAGTAAAGCGTCACAGACAACACGAGGTGCGTTCCGCCCCGAGTGGATTGTTATTATAGAACATCGGCCAAGGAAAATGAGTCCCCATCAATTTTTTTGTATTAATTTCCATTTTTTGTTTCTAAAAAAGTTGCTTTTGTCTTATGTATTTGTTAGATGGGTATTTGTTGAGAAGCGTCACCATCTCATTTTGATTCTTTCCTTTATCACTAGCTTGAGAAAAAAAGGAAAAAGAAAGAGAGCAATATTTGAGTTCTGTATTATTATTTAGATATTTTAGATTTTTTTTGAATGGATTAGATATTTTAGATTTGATTTCTCTTGTGGTGACGAAGATATTTGATGGGAATGAATATGATATGTTTAATTGTAAAGTTATTTTTATTATAAATTAATTCTAATATATCATATAAATGTCAATTTATAAATTTATTATTATGTAAAATTTACGTGAATTCTACACTTTCTTTGGTATTTTATCATTTACCATTTTGGTTTGGCTCTTATTAGGGGTTTATTTATTTATATCAAAAACAGTCACAGCCTAACGGATGTAAAATTGAAATTTGCCATATTGTGCGCAGTGGTAGCAACATTTGGCAAAATACAAAAAGCATTGGACAAGACGTAAAGGGTACGTACGTACGTGAATGGAGGCGTGGGATAAGAGGAAAGCCTTCAGACTTAGAAAGCAAGGTGTTTTGGTTGGGATTTAGGTTCTTGTCCTTTTTAAGTTTTGAAGCTGGAGATTCGAGGTAGTGGCTCATAAATTAGACGTTTTGTTTTTTCTTTTCAGCTGAAAATGATCAGAATCGACTACTTGTTTGTCCCTAATTGTTCACCCCTCCATCAAGCGAATGGGATCAATTTGTAATCGTGAAATACAAAATCAGAATGGAAAATGATCATTTATAAATTTTCTACAGTTTTTTTTTAAATATTTTTAATTGATACTTAAAATTGAAACTCTTTTTAGTAAGGCAACATGCGAAAAGGATAACATATCCCAGGCCTAAGATAGAGGCCCAGTCCATTAAGAGATCACCATCAGGATACTAAAGGGAGAAAAAGATAAAAGAAAATATTATATGTCCCAAATAAGTGTCTTGAATCATTTTTTTTTTTTTTTACTTAATGATTAAGAAAGTGTTTTTAAATAATTTTATGATTTTTATAATTTTTTTAATAATGTTTATATTGATTAAAAAATACAAAAAAAATAAAATAAAATAAAATAAAAATACACTATTCGATATACTTTTCGGGTGAAATCTTCGATACCTGTAGCATCACTCAAAGACAAAAGTAAGAAAAAAAGAGAAAGAAAGAAAGAGATAGGGATGAGACAAGATAAAGAAAAGAGAAATACTTTAATCACAAATGGCTTACACAAAAACAATTTCACAAACTAGATGTGGCTTGATCTAATTCGTCAAATTATAAAGTTATTTTATTGTAAAGTGAATCTAATAGATTATATGAAATTACATAAATTTGTGAAATAGTAATAATCTAAAAAAAAGCAGGATGTCAGGAAAAATAGAGGAGAACTAATAGGAGGAAGAAGATGACTAGGAAATTAGATGCGAAAAGGGAGATAGGGAGGTGACATAATGTTGGTGTTTTCTACTCCTAATGAGGAATAAAATGGATTTGAAATCAGATATTGAGAGGGGGCTTTTGCAACCTCAAGATGCCTAAAGATTTAGGATGGTTATTTTCTCTAGACAGTAAGAATCACCGACACTTATAAGGTTCAAATCATTATTATGGGCCAGAAATGACTTCTTCTCCCTTTTTAACCTGTACAAAGTAGGTCCTAACAACATAATTGTGAAGGTTGATTATAAAATAAGTTGTAAAAGAATTATAGTGTATCATTAGTTTTAAGTACAATCACTTATTTGGGGAAAAAAAAAATCCGCTAATTAGTGGGAATGAGTATTTGCTTACAATAGGATCTAAATGTTGGAAGTTGATACTTATCAATCAATGACTGCTATAATTTGTCCACCTGATACTTCTTTTAAAAGTTAACTTGGTCAATAAACCTTTGTGCTTTGTCCAAATTGAGATTTTAGCCTAATACATTTTTTAAGGTCTCATTTGTTTTTATAGATAAGATGAAATAAAATGAATTCAGATAAAAGTTAAAAGTTAAATAAAATATTGTTAGAATATATTTTTTAATATTATTTTTATTTAAAATTTGAAAAAGTTGAATTATTTATTTTAATTTATATAAAAATTTTAAAAAATTATAATAATAAAATAAGAATAGTTGTGAAAACAAACGAGCGGACTGTGTTTGGGTGTTGAGGTATATTCAACACTTCTCACTACTATTTATTACTTTATTATTATTTTTCACCTATTTTTACTACTATTATTTATTTTTTACTTATTTTTTATTACTATTTATCATTTTATTATTATTTTTTATCTACTTTTTATTACTATTCAAAACTTTCATTAACACTTCTCAACACGTAAATCCACCCTAACCACTAAATAGGAATGGTGGGATATGATCAATAAATAATACTAGTCAATAGGTCATTGTTCTTAGACACCACTTAGATGGCTAGGGATGGTTTGATTTGATCAATCAATGAGCTGATGGGTGACATGTCAGCCACCACATGGGTGGCTAGATTGTGGTGCCCAAGTCTTGGTAGGGGTGGGCAGCGGGGGCCCGCCCCCCGTCCGCCCCGCCTCCGCATGGGCGGACGAGGTACCCCGCACCGCACATGCCGGGGCGGGGGACCCCGCCCCGCATGAAAAACACTAAGCGGGGGCGGGGGGCGGGCAGGGCTCAACCCTACCCCGCATTTTATATTTATATTTATAAATATATATATTTTATATTTATAAATATATATTTTTATTTTACAAATTGTATATATATAATATTAAACTTGTTAAACTTGTTCACAAGAATCACAGTAAGTCCCACATTGTTCAAGTAAGACTCTTGTATGGCCTTAGAGTTCTATATAAATGAGGCCTAGAGTGCCCATGGCATATGTAAGCTTGTGATGAACAAGTCTCACTCTCTTGTAATTCTTGTGAACAAGTTTAACAAATTTAAAAATTAGTAACATAATTTTTATATTATTAGTTTTTAAATTATTATTATATATATAAATTTTAATTTAAGATTTAATTATATAATAATTTGGGTCTAAAAATAATATTTTTAGATACAAAAATTTTTTTTAAACCCATTAAAATATGAGATTTTTGAAGTGGGCGGGAGGCAGGGCGGATGGGGTGTTCGCCCCGCCCCCCCGGCACCGCAGCGGGGGGCCCCGCCCCCGCCTCACGGGGGCGGGGTGCGGGATGAAATTTCATCCCCCGCATCATGCGGGGGCGGGGTGCGGGGAAGGGTTGCACCTGCCCCGCATGATGCGGGTAGCACCCCTAAGTCTTGGGTACTACGAGCACCGTGCCTTCTATTTGTTGTTTAGGATTTTTTTTTGTTTCAAAACTAAATTATTGTACACTTTAATTTTTAGTTTTACTTTTTGAACGGAGAAAATAAAGTCGTGTTTTTCGTTAGTTTAAATGGATGTTTGAAATTGTAGTAAAAAATATAATTTATAATTTTAAAATTCATACTGTATAACTTAATTAATAAGTTTTACCATTAAAAAGTTATTTACTATTTAATAACTATATATTTAAAACACTTTCAGACATATTACGTTTGTTTGTAAATAAATTAAATAGTCTTTCTTTAGGTAAAAATGACAACTATTTGAATGTTTAAAGATTATGTCTATATTTTTAAAAGTTTAAAAATTGTAATTATCTTACATTTATATGGATATTTTTATCCATTAGCAGTCTTTTTAAAATTCTAATTACGTTCTACATTATCCAAAAAATCACGTTTAACATACTTTTTAACTTATTTGAGATTAAAAATATTTTAATATGTGACACCCAAACAATATAATTTTTTCATTAAAAAAGTTTTAAAACTATTTAAACTTTTTTTAAAACTTTTATCGCAATCCCAAACAAGCCCTAAATTTGGTAAAACTTTTAACAAATGAGCTTTACCCAAAATTTGTTGAAGTATAATTATGTTTAAAAAAAAATAACGAACGAATCTCACTTTGAACAAAACATAGATCGATGGTTATTTACCAATTTTTTCTTAAAAAAAAAAAAAATTGGTGGCAATCTTTTCCTAGATTGTATGAATTTCGCTTACCATTACCTTTTAGTGACAGCAACATTTATATTTACAAGTTGGTACGAAGAATACATCATCTATATTATTGCCGTGATGAAATTTAACTTACAAGATAAGTTTAAAGTCAAATATTTTATAAATCAAATTTCGTTAATCAAATCTTATCTTAAGCTTGGTTTAGTTACCAAATGTCAAACTATCTTATCTTATTTAATTATTACAATTTTTTTAAATTTTTACACAAAATATAATAAATAATTTAACATTTTCAAACTTCTAAACAAAATTAATATTAGAAAATTATATTATAATAACATTTTATTTAATTTTTAAAAAATATCTCATTTTATCACATCTAAACTGTAGAATCAAACGAGACCTCTTCGGTTTCTCGATGTTGACATGGCTAAGAAGTGATGGTCAAAGATTTGTGAACTATATAAATTAACAAAAATTCTATGCACAGTCATTTTTGTGCACTCTTTTGTGCACTCCAGTGATATGATTGGTTGGATATTAAAAAAAAAATTAATCCAGCCAATCATATCAGTGGAGTGCGCAGGGAGTACGCAAAAATGACTTTATGTAGCATTCCTCATAAATTAAACATTTTTTCCAGATGTCTCGGGCGTCTACAAGGAGTGAGTCCTTCACTCTGAGCTGTTCTGGTTGCAGCAGCTTGGAGTTGAGCGACAATTTGTAAAGAACACAAATAGAAACACAAAACGGGAAATCATGTGATTCACTCTGCAACAAAAAATAGAGAGATGCAATATTTCAGCACAAACATTGATATAGTATATTCAGCATGGTCGTCTTTTCTAACTGTTCAAAACTTCAATGAATTCCTAATGTTGTCTAGCTATGGTATAGCTAGGTATTGTTTGACCACTTGAAATTCTCATATCAAACAAAAAATTATCATCTCATTATTACAATTTTTTTAAATTTCTATATAAAATATTATAAATAATTTAACTTTTTCAAATTTCAATATAATAATAATATTAAAATATAATATTTTAATATTTAATCTTAAAACTCAAAATTTTTATTTAAAAAATCTCAATGACTAAGCAGAACAGTATCATGCATTAACAACTCAAGAAAATCAGAGTTAAAGATTTTGAAAAGTTAGCTCATTTTCATGGGAAGCTACAAAGTTTTAGGAGCCCGTGACAAAGTTTTAGGAGGGGATACAAAGAGGCAGGTTTTAGGGGGAACCTGAATATATACTTGTTTTGGCGTATCTAATGACAATGGATGGGTTTAGGATCGGCTCTAAGCACAAAACGATTCGATTTCGCACTAAGGGTAGGAGTTTCCTTGAATTACTAGATACTTTACTATGAGGCCAGACGTAGGCCATTCGTTCAAAATTCAAAATTTATTTGAATAAGGTTCTATGTCGGAATAAAAAATGGTGAATGTCATGATTTTTCCTCCTTGCATTCAATTTTCATAGAAAAATGATTCTAAAGTCGGATATCATGACCTTTCCATCTTTCCCTTTTCTAATAAGGTTCTATATTAATATGGGCTGCCAAAGGTGATCGATTTGGGCCTCCTCGTGGTGACCAGTGGCGCAATTTGGGCTACCCGAGGTTCTCCTATTCATGTTGATTTTTTTTAAAATGATTTATTTTACTTAATATTAAAATATTTTTTCTCATATTTATCAAAATCACATTCATCTCAAGAAGATTTTACAACTGTTAACAAGTATGATTTTATCTTGCATTCAAACATCATATATAGTTTAGCCTGCAACTCGATCCTACACAGCCAGATTTGGGGCTGACCCGACCCGTATGAACCCATTTATGGTGTCAAACTGATCTAATCCGGTCCGATCAGAATAAACTCAGATCGAACTATATGACCCGATCTTTGAAAAACAAAATCTACTTTCTACTAGCCAATTTACAATCTACCTATCGATTTGCAAAATATTTCCCAGATCTAAGATGACAACATGACAGTAAACTAACATTCATCCTCAATCTCAAGAGAAGATCCCAAAAATCAAAAAATGAAAAGAGCAAAGACTGTCTTCTTTATGAACTTGATGCAGTCAGCATGGCTTCACAGCTTCATTGTGGTGAGTCATTTTTTGGTTTTTCTATTTTTTTAACAAAGCCCATAATTCACTACCTTTTTGAAATTTCTAGCATCTCGCGAGTGTGACTTCCGATTGTGTATTCCTTGTTTTTGGTGGACTACTACCACTTTTGAAAGTATCAAATGTATGATTTGAAGGCTAAGAATCATGAGATGGCTAGATCTCTGATTCTTTTGATCTACTAATTTTAAAGGGAAAAAAAAAAACACTGAAAGTTTCAAAACGAAACTCATCCTTTGCTCCTTTAAGGCCCATGAAAACAAAATCGATCCATCACTCCCTCTCCACCACGCTGCCGCTGCCGCCACCACAACAAGATGCCATCATGAAACTCATTCTTTGCTCCTTTGAGACCCAGGTGGGAAATGTTGTTTTGATGTTCATTTTCTTTCTCATCTCTATGTTCATCTTCTTTCCAAGTAGGAAAGGCTCTATTTTTTGTTTTTCAAAAAACTGCACAAACAACTCCATATATATAATAGAACCAAAAAGCCGGTCAAATAACTTGAAAACTTTTTCAATTGATCTCAAATGAGCTAAGCTTTTCAGTTTGTTTCGAAGGATTAGTTAGCAACCAAGACACTAGTCTTTCAGCCGAAATTGATTTAGGATTTGAAGGCAATGAGGGCAGTAATAGAGAAGCCAAGAGTGGGAGAATCCATGGCTTTTGCTCACTCATCTTCCTCCTTTGACCTCGTTATTGACGTCGCCGCCTACATGTGCGACCACAAGGCCATGTGGGATCTCGTGGACTGGATACATAATCGCTGCCTCACATATGGCTGTCTTGGAGGCTAAGATTTGAACTGAATAATGAGTTTATACTTGATAGTCAATCGGTTTAATACAAAAAGTTAAACTCGTTATATTCGGTTGGATTGGTGAACCAATCATTACTAATCCGTCATTTTTCAGGTCGGTTCAAGTCGAATCAAGCCACTCGAGTCATTCGGAGTACCAGGGCATTTGCACAAGCCTACATATAGGTCCCAAAATGCATGAATTTGGGTAGTTGCATGCACGAATTTGTTCCACTTGCATGGATTTTGCAACGTTCATGTGCTTGGTCAGGACTCGATCGGGGCCCTCATGGATGACGTGCTCTCTTTGCTTTTGCAAACTTGCACGTGGAGTTTAGAATGATTTCCATCCCTGGTCACCGCGCTATCTCATCGAAGACTTGTTGGCGGTCAAAGTCAAAAGGCGCAGCAATCTCACCCAACTTGACCGTTGTATAGGAAGGAATTTGTCAATGAGCATGGTGTGCTCAGTAATGTGGTATGCAAGTCACTTGAACAACAAGGAATGTGTTATGCAACAGGGACCCACATTGAAGTCTAGGCAGTCAAGTTTGACTTTAAATATTTATATAAAGTTTATTTAGACATATTTGACCAATAAGATTATATGAGAATTTTATAAATAAAAATAAAATAATTTAACTTAAGATATTTTATAAAATTTTAAAAAATATGTTAAAAAATTGAATAAAAATATTATAAAATTTAAATATTATTATTATTTTAAAATTTAAAAATTCTAAATTATTTTTTATATTTTATTTAGAAGTTTGAAAAAATTATAATGATTAATTAATGAAGTGAAAAAGTATAATTGATTCTATGCAAGTAAAAATCTTCTTCTTTTTTATTATTAGAACTGCTGTAATTAGTAAATTAAAAATATCTAAATGTTTTGGAAAAAATTAGAATATCCACTGTTCTTTAAATTTTGTGGTAAAATAACGAAAATACACTTAAGAATTTATAATATGGTCCCTGACTAACAAGTAGCATGTATATTAATAAAATTAGAATAATGTCAAATGTATTGAAAATTGTTAAAGCTAATAAATTATGAACAACGGAAGATAGATTGGGCAATACCTTAAGTACTAAGCTAAACACTCAATTAATTGGTTTTCCCCACAAGTTTCACAATGACAAGGCTCTCGATCTACTACTGGTCCACCACCTTTAAGCCCCCCACTTGACAACTTGGATCTTGGTTTATTTTTTAAAATAGTTGTGCCACGTATACATTTTATTTAAAAAAACAACATACAATACTCATTTTATTAATTTTAATTTGAAATCCAAATTTAAATTTTAAATTTCATAATTTTTAATATATTAATAGCTGACATAACACATGTTTTATTTTATTTTATTTTATTTATTTATGATTCTCTCCTTACCTATACCGGTGGTGAAGTAGAGAGAGCTCATAGGAACACCAATAGAAGCTAACTGTCTATTAAAGAAAGCAATCAAAGACATAATCAAATACTGCAATCAAGAACTATAGGAAGATGCAATTAATTGTTCCTATCTTGATTAAAAAAATATTAAACACTTAACGCACTGATTAATAGAGTTACAGGGTTTACTTGAAATCATAGATTACATATTAGATTAGAAATGATCGTTAACCCTAGGGCCATAAATCAGTCCAGTCTAGTACGGTCCGGTGATGGATCCATTATTTTTCTCTGATTGGATTGGATCGAACATTTATACGGACTGGACCGGATCGGTTGCTATCGGTCAGTTCGATCCGGCCTACTTATTTTATTATTCTTTTCATGTTTTCTTTTCAAATAAATTAATAAAAAATTTATTCAAATTACTAAATTAAAATTAAGTGTATTATTAATATAGATTATGTAACTAACTTATTAAAATTTTTTTTTGTTATAATTATATTTGTAATGTTGATAGTTACTGCTTATTAAATTAGACTTTACTTTTTAGTATTCATAATTATTAATAATGCCATATATTTTATATATGGTTAATGAATATCAAATACTTTCATTGTGCATAAATTATTCATGCTTGCTTGCAACTTAGATATTTAAAAACAAATTTCGTAATTATTTTAATTAAGTATAAATAGTAAAGTATGAATGAATGTATGATATATTAACTATTTATATATAATGACATAAATTATCACATGATTTATGATTTATTACTAATTGATAGCATATATTATTTTATATTTTATATTGTTAATGATAATAAATTACAGAAAAATTACATTATTAACTTATATAATTACTATATAAAAATAATATATTAAATTATTAAAAATATTTCTACAAAAATATATATAGGGATTCAGTCTGATCCGATCCAATATTTGTAAGCCCTGAAACTGGACTGATTGTCATCAGTCTACATATTCTGGGATCGAGACTGATCGGTCCAAAATTCAATCTGGTCAATTTTTCCAGTCTTGACCGAATTATTTATACCCCTAGTTAACAAGTCCCCCTTAGGGCAGTGGTAGGCCTACCTTATGTCTAAGGGAGGCCATGACCCCCCCCCCCAAAAAGTTTTTAAGAAATTCAAAATATACCTTATATTTTATTTATAATTTTATAAATATAGCAAATGACCCCTGTAAAAAAATTTACACTCCCCATATATTCTTTAAAAGTTTCTAAAATCTCAATATATTTAGAAATGTCTTTCCCCAATTTTTTTTTTTTCCATAGTCTTAAAATTTTGTATAATTTCTATATATTATTTCTTTTTAAGGATGTGGCCTTACCAAAATTAAATTAAAACTAAGTTTAGGAAAAATAATAAACTTATTAGTATGGATCTCCAAGTTTTTTTTTTGTTATACATTATTAGGCCTTTTAATATGGAATCCAAAGTGAAAATACAAGAAAAATCATTTAAAGTTTATAATTTACATGAAAAATAGTTGAGAGATTTTATCCTTTAGACTTCATTAAGTAAAAATAATTTATTTAAGGTATCAATTATAACATTATATGCTTAATGTGACACGAAAATATCTAGATTTTGCATGAAACTTCATAAACTAGCTTACAAAGTAGAATTAAAGATGACCTCTAAAAAGATCACTGGATAGTTTTATGAAGAAAAAAAATTCTAAATATTTCATTATAAAAATAATAATAGATTAATATTATTCCATGAAACATTATCGTCAGAAATTTGAAATATATATTAAGGTGTGTTTTTTAGAATTTTATTTCTATGTATAAGTAGCAAATTATTGATATCTAATTTTACATATAGTTATATTTTATGATTTTTTTCATTTCTTTTTATTTTATGTAAACGTGTCACATAATAGAAAAGTTTGTCTCCCTAAAAAAAGTTCCTGGTTTCGCCACTCACTACAACATAATTGAGATTTAATGACGCTTTAGAATTGGTGACAGTTCCCAAACAATCAGTTTTTGTGACGGTTTATACAAACTATCACTAAATTTAGATAAAAATTCGTCTGACGTTCGAATGTAGGCAAATTTATGTTCGAACATTACATGGACGTTCGAACATTAAAATTTTTTACGTGCGAACGTAATATTTTTTGGTGCTAACATTCGAACGTTAATTAGTGACATTCAAACAGTAGTGGGTGAAGTTCAAACGTTGGATAGAGTATTTGGTAAATATGACTATAATTTAAATTTTATGTAGTTTTTAAATAAAATAATGCATCAATTATGAACAATTATTACAAATTTAAAGAGATTGAAATTAAAGCGCAATGATTTAATATTAAAATTGGATAAGCTAACTATAGTATATTATATACTATATATATAATATATAATACACTATATTATATACTAGTTTAAGTATATAATATATATTATATATATAGTCTAGTACTATATACTATACTATATATAGTCTAGTATATATTATATAATATATATAGTATATATATACTCATTATATGTTATATATATAGTCATTACATATCATATATAATATATTATATAGTTAATATGTTAACTATTATATTATATATTATTTATAATAATAGATTACATTTCTTTCACGTTCGAACGTTAAATTTTAACATTCGAACGTTACTTTTTAAACGTTCGAACGTATATGCATATACGTTCGAACGTGAAAAAATGTAAGAAATTTTTTATTCATTTTTAATTAACGTTCGAACGTTAAAATTTAACATCCGAACGTTACTTTTTAAATGTTTGAACGTGAAAAATGCGAGAAATTTTTCACTCATTTTTAAATAATATTCGAACGTTAAAATTTAATATTCGAACGTTACTTTTTAAACGTTTGAACGGATATTTCATATATGTATATACGTTCGAACGTGACAAAATGCAGAAAATTTTCCACTCATTCTTAAATAACATTCGAACGTGAAAAAATGCAGAAAATTTTCCACTCATTCTTAAATAACATTCGAACGTGAAAAAATACAGAAAATTTAACATTCGAATGTTACTTTTTAAACGTTCGAATGTCATATCAAATCAGAGTGTTTTTAATGAATAAACGCCTCGGAGGAAGTAGAATCATTTCTTTTACTTCTCACGTGCGTGAAAGAGAGTGAGGGTGAGAGAGGGTTGTGGGTTAAAGAGAGAGAGAGAGAGTGTGTGTGTGTTAGAGTGAGAGAGGGTTAATATTTTTGCTCTTTTCATTGATTTTGGTAAGGAAAAACTCTTTTTTCCTTTAAATATTTTATAATTTTATGATATTTATTTTGTGTTTTATATATATATGTCTTTAACTAGCTAGTGTCGTGATTTTTTTGAAGGATTGGTTGTTGTGACTTATTCAAAACTTGTGATTTGTAAGAGGATATTGTGAGTGATAGGTATATTTATAAACTTTATTAATATGTATATATATTTTGTTGTGATTTTGTTGTGGATAATAATGAATATTTTGATGTGTATAATGTGAGTTGATTGTGGATTTTGAATGATTAGATATGTGTATAATATTGTGAGTTGAGTAGTAAATTTTGATTGTATATATTGTGAATATGTTGTGAATTGGATATTATTGATGAATTAGAAGGAATTGAATTATTTATGTTGAATTAGAAGAAAATCTTTATGATATGGATTATGTAATACGATGAATTAAAATAAAAAATTGTGTTGTGTGTATGCTTATTCTTAAAATGAAAAAAATAAATATTTGTGTATATTTATAGATTCAAATGAATATGTTTTACAATTGTATATGTGAATTTGAAGCATATGTTGTGGTTATTTTTTTGTGACTATGTTTTGATATTTGTGAATTAGTTATTATTGTGCATATATATATGTGATTTGTGAATTAGTTTAGTCTATGGGGAATATGTTTATATATTATGAATTTGTGTATTACAGTTTTTATTAAAATTGTTGAAAATATGTGAAATATTATGAATTTAGTTGTGAATATGTTTATATATTGTGGAAATATATGATATCATTTTGAATAAATTTGTGAACTTTTATTGAATATGTTGGGAATAATTTATTAAATTATGCAATATGTCATTAATTTAATTTTTATTTGTATTTCTTCTAAAACTTTACTTATTTTGCAACATTTTTTTTTTATTAAATGAGTAAATGAGGTCAGGATAGCCAAAGTTGAAGACTCTCTTGGAGCAACAGTCTGATTTAGAGATGTGTTTGCGGGAGCAAGTAAAGTCTAAGAACAAGTGCAGAGGGAGGTGAGAGTCCGGATAGGGCTTGTTATGTCACTACATTAAAATCGCGATGGGCAAGGAAAGAAGAAGAAATGAAATCAATTCAATTTTCTCATTGTATAGAACTTTTAATATCTAATTTTGTAACTATATAAAACATTGTTAGTTGTTAATTTGATGGTGTAATATGATGATACAATTTGTATATTTTTTAATTTTATGAAAATAGTATTTTTGATCTATACGTTCGAATGTATATAACAAACGTTCGAACGTTGGTTCACGTTAGAACTAACATTTAAACGTAATTACACAAAATTATGAAATAACGTTCGAATGTACGACCCAACGTTCGAACATATTCACTCTCAAAACGAACACAACGTTCAAATGTTTAAACGATTTATGTTCAAACATTTTGTTTTACATTCCAACGTAAATATGATACGTTCGAACTATAACCAAAGAACGTCAACTTTTCTCATTCAAATGTCAATCGGTCGAGTTAACGTTCGAACGTTACATTTTGTGATAGTTTTCAACCGTCACAAAAAATCCTATGTTCAAACGTGATATCAAACGAAAGACCTCCAACCGTCACTAAAAATATTTTTTGTGACGGTTAAATAGTAAACTATCACCAATTATTTTCTGTGACGCACATTAAGTGACAATAGTCGTGACGGTTTCGAACCGTCACCAAATGTCTTTAATGACATTTTGGTTATTTTTTGTGACGTTTTCCTCTACCACAAAAGATCAATTGTGTTGTAGTGACTGCCTTGGGGGGAATTAGACAACAGAGACTACTGCAACACCAACTGCTGAACTAACTTTTAGCTCATTCAGTTCCTTGGGTTGTCAATAGCATAAATACCTAATTGATACCTAAAACAGTGGATGACTAAGTTACTTTGCATCGGCATATATGTTGAGCTGTTGTAGTAAAAAACTCAGCCTAATTTAAACATAATTCAATGCAAATCATTTTTGGGCTTAGTTAGCCAAAATTAATTCACATTTTAGAGCAAAAAGCTACATTACCCCTGGTGCTCTAAGCAGAAAAAAAAAAAAAAAAAAACCGAGTTGAAGGAAAATATACATATAAAGTAATTCTAGATACAAAAAATTTAGGGCATGCAAGTGGTGTAATCTATTTGATAAAAGATAGACTCCACTAGAAAGTCCTTTTTCATATAGAGTCTATTTTTTATATTTTTAAATAATAGTGCTTCATATATTTATAATTTTATTTATAAAAAATTAACAAAAACTCGTTTTGTTAGTTTCCTTTTTAAATATAAATTTTTATAATTTTCAGCTAACATGCGTATGGGAAGAAGTAAGTTTTTTGTAATTTTTTTTTTTAAATTACGTATAGTTAGCATTTTCTTTTTTTAAAATAAGTGCACAAAGTTTGCGCACTACTATTAAACTGTAAGAATCATTCTTACATATAAATAAATAAATATGTTTATGTGTGTGTATCCCCGGCCCCCTGGCCTCCAATCCATTGCTCGTTTCAGCACCAGCTTTTACTCATGAACTAACTGCCAGTTTATATCCAACTAAGCATAACGTCTGGCTTTACCTAAGTAGTACTAACAACACAACTACTGACACAGAGGCGCATTCAGAAGGAAAATTAAAAGAGGGAAACGTACAAAAATCATTTTAATTAAGTAGAATCCTTACAATTCTTAAGGCAATAATGTGTGTATATATATATATATAGATAATATCTTATATAGTATACAACAAAATACTGGTGAAAAATGATAAATCTTTTGGCCTTCTAATTTATATTATAACATTAATCTTTTTCCCTGATTCTTCCATTTTTTTTAATTCAAATTAAATAGATATTTTATTTTATTTTTACTAAAACTGTGTTCAAAATGATCGATAGAAGTAATATTAACTGTTGTCATCTCAACCATTTATCACTTTGTTAAAAAAATGCTATGATTAAAATTGATATGCATGCATTATGCTAGAAAAAATAATAAATATTGATGTGATAGAAAGAAAATAATTTAATTTGAAAAAAAAAAATTCCTGATCCAAGAATTAGAAAAGGAAAAGAAAAAAGAAAGAAATTCCATGCATAAGTGTCTATTCTTTCTTTTTCAACTGCTTTCTTGGAGGAGGAATTCAAGACTTGGTCAAGCAGAAGACGGAGTACGTGCATGGATATATATAAATATATGTAGCCTTACATCCGCGCGTGCATGCATGCTGCATAGTATATGTCACCACGACTATATATATATATAATTAATATTATCATGCACCTGTAATTAAAATCATGTCATGCTTGTGCCCATATCCAGATCAACCGCAACCCCCCCCCAACTGCTACCGGTGCGGGCTTGAATATTATCACCCGCCGGCCACCGCGTCGTTGACGATCGATAAGAGTCTTTAGTCATCGCCACTATTGTCAGTAATTAAAAACTCATTCTGGATCAAGTTCTCAAATTATGATTTTAATTACTAGCTTGAGCGTCAACAAAAACTAATAGCTAGATATATATATATATATATATATATATGAATTTAATAGGTCCAACATAATTATTCAACATTTAATATTAATCGAAAAACTTAGTATCCGATCTAAAATATGAGATCTTTTTAGTTTTAGTTACGTTATGCGTCTATCTCTCTTTTATTTGAGACCCTCAAAGATATATATAAAAGAATTTGAGAGAATGAAACAATATATATGGATTATAATGGAAACAACTCCCAAAAGAATTTTCAGGGATAAGTTTTCGCACAAAACAACAGTTAGATTAATTGAAAGATGTTGAACGTTGAAGTTCTTGTCAACACCTACCAATATTTAAAAGTTTTGGAAGAAACTGACCGTGTAGACGCCACACGTTCGGATAAACAAGAGATCAAAGAAGACAAGTAATCATGCATGCAAATATAACCGCGTCTGTTTGACTAACATGCATTTGCTTTGCTTTCTCATATATAGTGGATATGAAGATCGACCCAATGTATTGCGAAGAAATTTCCAATAATATATATAAACATGCATGCATGCATACTTCCAAATATGTTGGGAATTAAGTGATGATGAACCTTACACATGTATCACTTTCTAGTACGTTCTCTTTCTTCCTTTGTTTGTTCAACAAACACGCGGCAACCCAGAAAGCAACCCATGCACTTAAGTTTCATGTTTAGAGCTGCCACCTAGCTACTTACTGCCCGTGATTAATTAGCTAGCTTAGCCGCCACCACCTCGTGCAGCTTTGCTAAACATACTGTTCAGAAATGAGAAAACCCTCTCTACACGCCTAGCTAACCCTTTGCATATCGACCCTTTTCAAATCACACAAATTAAGCTTCTTACCGCAACCAAAACCTTTATAGAGGCCGGGGCTTCATTTGTATATATTTTCGCTTTTATACCCATTTTATTATCAAATTCACCTCTTAAATTGTAGTCTCTAGAATGATATGTAAATATAGTGAGCTCTACATCATTTTAATGTTAATCGAAAAAATTACTCAAATAGTTATAAATATTATAAGGTCAACTTTATATTTTATTTCTCATTTACTCTTAAACAGATACGCTAAGGCTCTATTTAAAAATACAATTGTTCTTAGACTTTCTTAAATTATTTCAAGTTATTTAAATAAAATAAATGATTTGAAATATTCTTAGCATTCAAACAAAATCTAATAAAATCTAGATCCTAATAAGATAATAAAGATTTCTTAAGAGATACTAACTTATACTCCAATGATATGCCTAGTCATTTTATCACATACTAATAATAATCCATTAATCCTATCAAATGAATGATAAACTAATCGATTGATATAAAAGTCAGCTAATTCACTTAGGACACTCACAATATATAAAGGTTAATCGATCAACAATTCTTTCCTTAATCAACAAGTAGTTAATCCAAAAACTATATATTATATCACATATATATGACCACCCACCACCTACAATTACATCAACATGGGAACGCTCTATAGCCTTTACTATTTGCCTGACCCATGGAATTGGACTAACCCAGCTAGCTGTCCACCTCGTCACACGTTCGATCAATATAATAAATAAATAAACCTTTCTGACCCTTTCATAAGTCAATCCTAAAAACAAGCTGGCCTCATCTAGAACCCACCCCCTTCCAAACACGTGGGGAGCTCCGATTCGATAATATCCGTCAGCTTCTTTATGGGTGAACACGTGTTCCTTGTTAACCAAAAGGCCTCGCTTACTCGGCTTTCCTCCCAACAACCTACTTAAAACCAAACAATTAATTCCAACTCATATCCTATATATACTCGAAAGACATCCCAGCCTCGGCCTCTGTACCATTGTTCGTTCCAGGTTTACACGAGAAAATACATAAAAATGCGTAAGGGTTCTGTATTATCCTTGTCTCCCAGCGTTGATCTTTATCCACCTTCAACCCCGCGATATGCACAAGTCGCCGCCAAAGTTGGCGATGATTTTAGTACAAAGCTGAAATTCAAGGCTTTCGGTTCCGAGTCTGAGGAGCCGGTAGATGAAGGATGCTCAAAAGGCAAAGATTTGGATGAGTTGGTTACTGATGAATCGGCGGGAGCACCCGCCGACGAAAATGTTGAATTTCGAGATGAATCTGCGGGAGCAGGTGAAAATGGTGAAGAGGAAGAAGAAGCAGCACATGATGATGATGATGATGAGGATTTCTCTTTCGCTTGCATGAATCCCGACGGATCTCCGATTTCCGCGGATGATGTATTCGTCGATGGCCAGATCCGCTCGGTGTACCCTATCTTCAATCGAGATCTTCTATTCACCGAAGGTTACGACGGCGATTCGAAGGCCAAGGACGCTACGTCCTCTCTCCGACCGCCGCTGAGGAAGCTTTTCGTGGGAGAGCGAGGTCCTCCGCGGCCGTTGTCATCCTCCGAATCAGAGAAACTGGAGGGCGAGGGTCCGTACTGCGTGTGGTCCGGTAAGGCGGTGGAGGCTTCTCCGCAGGAGCTTTCCAATAAGAGCAACTCCACGGGGTTCTCTAAGCTGCGGAGGTTCCGAGACTTGGTCCTGCGAAGCAACAGCGACGGCCACGACGCGTTCGTGTTTCTGAGCCACCCATCCGGAGGCGTAAAGCCGACAAACGAAACGACGGCGAGTACAAAGAACAACAACGTTGAGAAGGCGAGGGTATCGGCCGGTGGTGTGAAAGCGCAATCGAAAGGGCAGGGTTCGAAGGGTGGCGCAACGGCATCGTCGGCGCACGAGAAACATTACATGAGGAATAGGGCGAGAAGGGAGGGAGATAAGCGGAAATCGTATTTGCCATACAGGCAGGATCTGGTGGGCTTTTTCACAAATGTGAACGGGTTTAGCAGAAATGTCCATCCTTTCTAAATTCCCCCCTCCACCAATATAGATATTTATTATTATTTATTTTTTTGTAGATAATCTAAATTGATTTATTAATTTGTAATGTAAATGATAGCAGAAAAGTAGTAGTAGTGTATGGAAAAGAAACATCATTAGCTCCTTCTTATATCAAGGCTTTGATCTTTCTTTTTGCTTTCACCTTCTCGGTCACGGGAATATTATCCTTTATCCGACTTTTCTAAGTTTTCTTCAAAGTTCTTTTTCAAGAAATAAAAAAGGAAAATTGTCATTTGAGAGAGGAAGTCCTCTTTATTGAAGAGATTCAGACGTCAGAAAGTTATTCATATAAAATGAGATTTATAATTTTGATTATTTTATTTAATTTATTGAATATAATTATATGGATAATATTTATTATTATTATAGAATTGGTTTTATATATCTGTATTACTTCAATTTGAAATCCTCAAATTTAAATAAGAAATTCAGAAAAACAAAAAAAATCTATTCCCCATAAGTTTGATCTATTTAGGGTGACCACTTTGATCTATTGGCCTCCCTCACGACTATTTTCCAATTAATAAAAAGGTTTTATTAAATGTGTGGTAAGACAAATTCAATATAACAATTTTATAATTATTTTTCAACTCATCTTCAAATAACCAAAAAAATTATGCCATTTCGTTTAAAATAAAGTTTAATATTATAAATTTATGATCTATTTCATGTAAATTTATAAGGTTATCATTTTCATTAATTTAATATAAATTTGTTTATATATTAAACACTAGTACTTGTTAAAATGTGTAGTTGATGTATTTTGTCTTGTTTTTGGAGGACAGAAAGACTTCAATTCTGAGATGGTAACCTTAATGATGATGTCTCCCGTACGTTACACGTATCCGAACATTTCCCCCCCACGTCTCTTTATTTGTCACTAATTGCAACCATCTTCACGTACCCTCCATTTTAATGTAGAGTTCTGCATGACCCAAATCACAGGTTTTTGTCATTATAAAAGCTAAATAAATCTTATTAAATCCGATTGTTTATTTAAATTTATTTAAGAAAATAAACTCATTAATTTAAAACGTGTCACTTCATATCCACTCACTCTTTTTGGATTAATCTTAATAAAAATATAATGTATATCCCACAGACAAAAACTATTTGTATAGACACCGATTTTATTTATTTATTTAGTGATTAAAGAAATATTTTTAAATGATGTTATGGATTTTTTTTAAAACAATATTTAAAGATATAAAATAATATATATAAAAAAAATTAGCCTAATCGGTGGCCCACTTCGATAGCTTTTCTTTGTTAATCCTAAAAAAATGACATGTAACAGATAAAGTTTTATTTTTTTTTTTTCCTACATTATTAAGAAAGTATTTTTAAATAAATTTATAAATTTTTTAAATATTAAAATGATTTAAAGAATATTTAAAAAAAACACAAATAAAAAATTATATTTTACACTTCTCGGCAACAATTGCCAGCATTGAATATCGGTAGCACTAGCGGTATCCTTAAAAATTTCTTTAAATAAAAATTGCCAAAAATTTCTTACATAGATAATTTTAAATCCAAAAGAAGCTAGTTGGGCTCATGAGGTCTCTGGTGAGTTATAGGTACCAACCATTTAACCAGCTTGTTTCTAGCCCAAAAAATAGAGCATATATTTGGGCCGCCATAAATATGATCCAATCTTTTCATGCTTACAACGTATTGGTCAAAACTGAAGTGCTCAATCGAGTCAATCCCCTAAAAATTATCCATGGATCCCAACCATCCTTTGTAATTGCATGGATTAAGGTTCGGTTTGGTATTTAAAAAATTTTATATTAAATTTAAAATTTTTATCTTATTATTATAATTTTTTTTAACTTTTTATATAAAATATAATAAATAATTTAATTTTTTCTTTATTTTTTCAAATTTCAAAATAATAATAATATTAAAATATAATATTTAATATTTCATTTTAAAACTTAAAATTCTCTACTACCAAACTGAACGATGCAAAAAATTCTCAGATCTCAAACTAGAAAGATTCTATTTATTCCACCCAAGGAAGTTTCAGCAATAATTTTAATTAAAATATCGAAGCTAATTCAGATAAGATAAAAATGTTCGATTCTATCATCCTCAATCATACTCAATATATTTTAAATTAGTTTATATATATAATATAGACAGTCACTATGAAAAATAGTGTGTGGTCTATTATTAAAAAACAAATTAATTATTATTTTTTTTTATGTGAATCATGTATTTATTTACATTTTTCATAATGATAGCACTATGCTTGCATACTTACGACTGTAATTATTATCTTTCTAAAAAATAACTTGAAGGGAAATAAAAGACAAAGTTGTGACATGGTGGAACATGACAGGCTCGAGATGATTAGGAAATATAGGACGTGCGTGGGATTCTCATCCACAGGGATGGGAAGCCTTGTTGCTAGCTCATGTTGCCTCTCACCCTTTAGTTTTCTTTATCCATATCGTCCATTCCCAGCCTCTTTTTAGTCCCCATTCCCGCGTCCTACATAGCAAAAAAACCTATTCTATCTCGGCCACTCTGCTACCGATCTTCCGACTGTAAAAGATACCAATGATCATGTGAAACTGATCTCTGCCAATATTATTATTATTATTTTTTTGCTCCATTTCAGAGACTTGTGTCCGTAATATTTTGTGTCAAAATACAGTTGAAACTTGGAGATTTTATGATCCATTTCTCATCTGTTTTCTTGAGAGGATTGCCCTGAGAGAATTAGCAATGGCAGGGTCGTTTAGAAAGTGCAGGATGCTGTGTTGTTCAGGCAAGGTCTTATCTGTAAGTACCTCACTAGACTCTTAATTACTTAATAATATATATATGTATATGCTGCATGAGTTGTGTTTTTATTTTTATTTTTTGGTATAATAATTAGCAAATTAATTTATTATTCAGTTTCCAATTAAACATTTTGATAATGGTAAAGTTGCATGCAATTCCTCATAATTATTAATGTTAATAATGGAAAATACAGCTCTAATTCTTATCTTGTATATACATGGTGGAAGCCTATTTCCTTTACAAAAGTGTGATTAACTTGGTCAGTTTCAGAATCTCATTTATAATTATAATTATTAAGGGTTTCTATACAAATCTTAAGGCCGCCTAGTGTGAAAGAAGTTCAACATATGAGATCGATGAATACTCTTGTTTTTTTGAGTCTTGTAGACATGATCAAACACTGAATGAACGATGTAGTATATATATAAATTTTTACTAAGTGGGCAGCTTCTAAAACTATTATATGGTACAATGGAAACTTTGTTTGGTGCTTTCATATTCTTTGAGAAAATAATTTTTCTATATAGACTAGGTCATATAAATAGTTGTTTATCTTGATGTTATTTTTTTCATTTTTAGTGATTGATATCTTCTTCTTCTTCTTCTTCTTCTTCTTCTTCTTCTTCTTTTTAATATATATATATATATATATATTTTTTTTAAATATAGTGATTGATGTCTTCTCCAACATGTGTTTTTACTCATATTCAGATAGTATTTAATTAATTCTAAAATATAAAATGTATTTCTAATCATAATTATTTTGTAACTTTAAATATGTCCCCTTATTCTTTTTTTAAATATTATTATTTTTAATAATTTTTCTATTATTTTGTTTTTGTCTCTATTTCTGTCTCTCAACTCAAATTTGTGATTTTTTAAACTTAGATTCATTTTATAAATCTTCAATTCTTCTATATATATACACATACACATGATACATACTTACATATATATATATATATATATTTATTCTATTAGTTGGTAGTTTATATATACATATAATTATTTGTATATAATATATAATTAATTTTGAAATGGTATCGATATCGAAATATTTCGTTTCAGTGCCTTAACAGAAACGGTATTCAAAACTTTAATTTCTCTTCTATGAGTACAACTAACAGTTACAAAGTGATTTATATTATATATAACTTAATAAATTTATTTTATAATAAAAATAATTGTGTAATATTATATATAGTATACAAAATACTGAATACAAGTCTTAAATAGATAAATTTTATATAAAAGTTTTATTAAAAAAATGAATTCCATTTATAATAAAAACAAATTTTTTACATTTTTCAAAATAAAATTTGCTTTTTTTGTAAAAATTTATATAGGTCTTATCTATTTAAATTTGCATAAATTATTTCTATTAATTCATATAAATTTATTTTTACAAAATAACAAAGTATTTGTTCATTTCCCATTCTATCTCATCATGATTCAATTGTCTCTTCACGTCCGCAATAATTTGAAGCATTCCTTGTTGTCAGTTTCAAACATTTTAATATTAAAAATACCCATCTTTGTCCGTGGTGGGACCGGATATGAGTGGTAGGGCTCCCCCCATTTAATAGAGTTCTTAAATACTTGAAAACATTTTTGTGACATAAGACAGAAAAGGCCCCATAACATCACTGGTTTCAGAGAAAAATCCTACTACTCCTTTCTTGAGAATATGAGGATCTCATCTACGTATATATGTGACGAGAATAGATAATTTTGAAAAAAAATTAAAAATTAAATAAAATATTATTAAAATATTATTTTTTAATATTATTATAGTTTTAAAATTTTAAAAAATTAAATTATTTATTATATTTTATATGAAAATTTAAAAAAATTATAGTACTGAAATGAGATAAGATAAAAATATTTTTATTATCCAAATGGGACATTAAAGAGTCGTCCGAGTTATTATTTTAAATTTATCCAATTATGGTCGATGATTGTGTATCCAAAAATCAACATTAACAATTAAATATAGAGTGGTACTACTCATCAAAGCCAAACCATAACTTTTAGATATTTTCATATTATTTATTTATCTATTTATTTATTTTATTTTTATTAAATTAATTGAGTTGTTCTATTTATCATCTATATACCACATATTTGTTATATAAAAAAATTAAAATAAATATAATGTGTGCAAATGATAGTTAGAGTTATTCTATAATATATATATATATATATATATAGTTAGAATTAATTTTTAATTTTTTTCTTTTTTCTTGTCATATTTTTTAACATATTTAAATATTTTTAAAAAATAAAAAAAATTAATATATTAAAATTCACTTTCTTAATCATTAAGTAAAAAAATAAATTAAAAAAATTAACAATGCTGAGCCATTTGAGCAGTACCAAGCGGGCTTCATAGTAGTGTTTTGCATATACATACATACAGACATACATATATATATATATATATATATATAATGATAACCTTACGATTATTATTATACAACTCTACATGAAATTGTGTTATTCCAATTTTCCTTCTCTTATGCCATTATCAACGTAATCTAATATTCTAATCCTTAAAAAAAAGAAAAAAGGAAGGGTAATGGTTATTGAAAAATTTTATTCATAAGTCTTATATATTATATATTATTTTTTTTATTATTTTTTAATTTTTTTCTCTTATCAAATATGTAATATGTGGATGATTAATAGAAGAATTTAATTATTTTTGAATAAAACTAAATAAATTTTTTAAAAAAATAAAAATTTGTCTGTTGTGTGGTAAAGGCTTGTGAATAGGAAATCTCATGGTCATCTTTGGATTAAACAGCACAGGCGTCCAAACAAGACAGCCAAGATCCCCATTTATAGATAGAGGCTAGAGCCATTCCTGCATCTCTGGCTGGCCACACAATTATGAAGAAAGTATTACGTCGTGGGAGTAGTAGTGATCATCATCATTTCTCCTTGAAAAGTGAGCTTCTCTGATTACAGTCCCTAGCTATAATTCTCTTCCGAAACCCAGAAGTTAGAACCAGGCCAGGAGAATCTCCACAAAGATCCGTACGTACAGATACTACTCGATCCTTTTTCCTCTCCATCTGCAAGTGCTCACGCTTTATCCGTGCGTTTTGACTGTCCGTATACCTCATCTTCGAATTTGATTTCCGTTCTGTTTCTCGATCCCCACAATTCATTTTCTGTGTTTTATCTTCTTTTCCTTTGGAAAGTTATGGCCGGGCTCATCTCTTTAATTCTCTTTCGACATTTATTTCGAAGACTTGCCCGATTTATTGTAGATATTCTCAGTATCGTATCGTAGCTTCTCATGAATCGATCTGTTCGAGAAATAAACCTAAAGGATGTCCCTTTTGATGATGACTAACCGAGCTTTGCTTGGGTTCATTCGTTTGATTTTTGGTTTAAAGAAATGTAAAACAATTTTCAACTCTCGGAATGGGTAAATAACGTAATAATTTATGGAATTGGCAGAGCGAAGACATGGCTACGGAGTCGTACGAGGAGGCCATTGCAGGACTCACGAAGCTTCTCAGGTGGTACAGTGTTCCCTCCCCCTCACTGTCCTTCCTCGTCCAAACAATCATAGTACTTTTTATTTATTTTTTATTTTTTCTTGTCTGTAAATGGACAATGATTCGCTGTTCTCGATTGTCATTTTCTGTTCCGTTCCATCGGGTTCCAAACTGTACTCTACTCTGACGGAGGTTAAACTCTTTTTGGTTACAGTGCGAAAGCTGACCTTGGAGATATCGCCGCCGCAAAGATCAAACAGATAACGGCGGAGTTGGAGACGGCTGGTTCAAATCAGTTTGATCCAGTCGAGAGGATCAAAACCGGCTTCGTCCACTTTAAGAAAGAAAAACTTGAGTACGTACATTCTTGTAATAATCCTTGATCGATTTTGTCTTAGTATTTATATTTTTCTTCTACGCTGTTCATCATTTTAATTTTAATCATTCTCTTATATGTGTATAAATATGAGATTTTTATAAAAAAAATCATTTTTTTAATTATAGATTTTACTTTTTTTTTTTAAATGAACTCACAAAATTTGTAACTCTTAAAATTGTATATAATATTATTTTAAATTAAATACATGATTTTTTAATAACTTAATTATTTGATTAAACTGATTTTTCTAATAACACTTTGACTAAATTAAATTCATAAATAATACAAAGGATGGGGAGGAGACCTCGACAAACAGTACCCAAACAACTTGTACACAACAATGAATTAAAAAAAAAAAAAAAGAGAGACTATAAACACTTGCTCTTCTCGACATAAAGTCGAGAAATTGTCACTATTTAAATGATTTTTAATGTAATTAATTGTTGAATTGTCATGGAGAGTGCTATATAAAATCCATTGTATCCCATTTCTTACTTAACAAACTCCTCATTAATAGAAATTCAAGAAATGATAATTCTCACCTTGGATTTTATTATTTACAGTCACATTATTTATGTGGTGTATTATAAGCACTGGTTTTATATGTTAGTAATTTAAATAAATAAACACTAAAAATATGTCACCTTAATAAGTGCAAGAGGACAAAATAAAAAGACATTATTCTAAAACTTAGCAATGCCGATTCAATGATAGCGTCATTTATTGTCAATTTCATTTTAATTGTTCATCATCAAGACATTTACGTAGTCCAAAGAGAGTGCATGATTCCCTAAAGGAAAATATTTTAATTACAAAGAAATTATATAAATGTAATTTCATAAATTAATATAGTTTGAAATGATACATTAAATTATAAAATTATTTTTATTATAAAATATATCTAATAAATTTTTTGAAGCTACATCAGTTTATAAATTTATTTTATGTAATTTTTTTTATATATGTAGTAATTCTCTTCTTATAATACATCAAGATGCCAAAAGTTTAATTGATGAACTTTTCACAGATTGTTGGAGATCGATCAAAAAGCTTGAAAGGTTCTAGAAATTTAAATTGGCTTTGCAAAGTTAATGTAAACTGAATGGTGTTCAATGCATGCCTTTTTTCAGGAAGAATCCTGCTTTGTACGGTGAACTTGCCAAAGGCCAGAGTCCCAAGGTTTCTCATCATGCTACTCTTTTTACGTGGAATCAATTTATTCACGTTTTCTTTTATTAGCGGCTATGTGAAAATCTGTCATATATATATATATATATATATATATATATTAATTTACATAAAAAAATATTAGTATTTTAATTCTTTTTATCAGTATAATAAACTTCACAATAAATAAAGAAATAATATTTACACTCATAGATATGCAGTATTTTCATTTGTTTAAATAATATTTCCTTTTAAACAAATGAGTACATATGTGATTCACTTAAAAAAATTATTTTCTTAATGTTAGACTCTATCAATTTTTAAAAAGATTATGTAGTATTTTCATATTTTAAAATTGTATTAAATATTATTTTGGAAACAGTAGTTGCATTCACACTTAGGCCCCATACACGTGATGAATAGGATACGATGGATAGAAGGGCTTTTGGAATTTATTGGTAAAATTATTGGTGGTAGTGGTTGAAAAGTGAAAGGCTTTTTTGTAGTCATGTTGGATAGATATTCTTTGCTTCACATTTGCATTTTGTCAATTTGAAACAGTCATAATCAATAATATCAATGGTAAGAAGTCAAAGACAAAAGCAAGTTTTATTTCGCTAATGGCAAAATGGTCTTGTGATCTATTGGCACCTGCACTCAAATTTGTCTGTCATGGTTGGGATTTGAATCCTAAAAAGTTATTATTAAGTACTTTTTAGTTGACATATGGTGAGAGGTTAAAGTATTACATCATCTGTATTTCGAGACTATCTAATAATTTTCTCTCGAAACTTTTGGTATCTTATGTCACATACATGCATGCATTTGGCTAACATAGGTATATATTTGTTTTAATGGATATGCAGTTTTTGGTATTTGCATGCTCAGACTCTCGCGTTTGTCCCTCCCACATTCTGAATTTCCAACCGGGAGAGGCCTTTGTGGTTCGCAACATAGCCAACATGGTCCCGCCCTTTGACAAGGTTCTTTTTTCGTTTATCAAACCCTCACCGATCTCTAAGCTTTTGTTCACATTTCATCAAGAAATTCTTGTCCTTGTGGCGTCCTTTAATTCATCTACTTGACATCACGCGTACTTAGATTGGTTTGAAAATTCAGAAGTTGACACTAGTGGTTTAAATGCTGTCAGACTTGGCGAAAGAGGCTCCTCCCACCTCTTAAAGAGCCTTCTCCTTTTTTTATTTTATTTATTTGTTTCATTTGTGGCACTTTATATTTGTTATGTTGATTGGCTCTGCATGTTGCTGCAGAATAAATACTCAGGCGCAGGGGCGGCCATTGAATATGCAGTGTTGCATCTGAAGGTTTGAATACATGCATAGCCTAACTAGCTTAGCTAGCCACTTTTTCCCTTTTTATTCTCACGCCTCACCTACTCTGTTTCGTGGGAGTTGTTCTTTTGGCAAAGGGAGACTACTCTTATGGTGGGGTAGGCAACGTGATGTCGCCTAGACATCGAGCGTTCCCCACAACCTCCCATATGCATTGATGCCAATGTACGACAACCCACCCACCGAAGCCCCACCAATAGATGCTTTGCTTTCTAATATGCCAGCAATTTTCAACTCCAAATTAAAGCGTCATGACCTTGAATTACTACCCATCTTTTCATCCTTTAGAGGTAGCAAAATGATGTCCTTTCTACTTCCCCAATTTCCTTTATAAATATTTGTTGAAGGCAGGATAATATGTGGCAAAAAAACACAGTGATTGGACTTTAATTGGTGTGATTGTTTGCCTTTACTAATGCATTTCTCTTAAGACCAATTCACCAATTCACCTTGGTTTTACCCTGTTTGTACTACAAATTGGGAACAGGACTTGAAGTGTATAGTATCAAATTTTGTAAAATATAGAATATTTTGGTCATATAAACTCTATGTTAACAAGTACTAAATGACCAAAATACTTCATGCTTTACGGTTTAGACTAAATAAATGTTATCCATTTCATTTGAAATAGAGATTATCCATCCTATAAAACCGGGAGTTCGACCATTAAAGACATGGAAAAACAGTCGGCACAACTTATGGGAGTTGGAAGTCAGGATGATGGAAAGACATGGATCTCATCTCATGTACTTGCCTAGTTGTAATAATATGCTTGTGGTAACTACTCTAAATAATGAAATATAAGACAAATAGAACATGATTATGTTATTGGTTGGGTCACTTACTGCCTTATAGATGAAAAGTAATGCCATAAAAGTGAGAAGGCAGAATAGTTTGTCCAAAAAGAAAAAGTACAAAGAGCATGCTACCTCCCTTCCCCTTTATTCTGATAATGAAACTCAAAAACAAAGATATTTCAGGTGGAATTTATTGTGGTCATGGGACACAGCTGCTGTGGTGGTATAAAGGGGCTCATGTCTATACCGGACGATGGGACCACTGCGAGGTACGCAAAAGCATTCTTATATGATCATGATGTCTTAAGAGCTCTTAGCCCCATTTTTCGAAATTATGCTAGAAAGGATTTTGTTTTTGTTTGTTTGTTTGTTTGTTTGTTTTTTAAAATTTCCTTTTATTGATTACATTGAAATTAAAATTAACATTACATGATCAAAAGGGGAGGGGTGTCCAGAGCAGAAGTCTGGCTATAACGGATGTTATGGTGATTTCACACACCACTTGTTTTAAAAGGAGGTGAGAGTTTGAAGTCAAGAGCTCTATCATAATATCATATTAAATAATCATTTATCCCGAAAGCATATTTGTATAATATTCTTAATAACGTGGATTATAGGGTTCAAAAGACAATAACAACACTAACTTAGACTGCGTTTAAGTGTTCGGATGATTTTAAATGATCTGAATTGATTTGTAAATAATAATATTTCATAAATTTTATTAAAATTTGTTTAAATATATAAAATAGATTGAAATTAATGGGAAATATTTCTATGAAGATAAGGTACAGGAATATTATATTCCAGTGATGGCATATACTCATAGGCATCCGAAGAATGTGATAAAGAAAAATTGAAGGGAGCCTTTCAAAATTAAATAACATTTGGCATATACCAACATGCCATTATTGCCTCTATGCCCCCACTAATTTCCATAATCCTTCGTGTCTTTCCATGTCAACATTAGTAAAGGCAACTCGAAGCGTTTGTGGGTATAGTGAATAGTTTTAATAAAGAGACATGATACTTGAGATCATGAGTGTGCAGGTACAATGTAATTATTTTTAAGAAAAAAGAATAAATACAATACTCACGTGAAAAGAAATCAACTTTTTAATAATAAATTTTTTTTTTAAAATAATTACACGACGCTTGCTCATTTCACAATTGTATATAACATTATTTATAAAATAGCTTGCTCTCAATTTCTGTGTATTGAACTTGCAGTGAATTTATCGAGCATTGGGTCAAAATCTGCTCCCCCGCAAAGACCAAGGTTAAGACCGAATACAGTGAGTTAAGTTTCCATGAGCAGTGCACCAATTGTGAGAAGGTAAATTATGGCTACCGTACTTTTTTTTTTTTTTTTAACAAGGGAAGAGCAGTCCAAAAGTTTTAAGTTGGGTGACCCTCATGCATGCAGGAAGCTGTGAATGTATCACTGGGAAACTTACTGACATATCCGTTTGTGAGAGAAGGTGTGGTGAATAATACACTGGCTCTCAAGGGTGCACACTACGACTTTGTCAAAGGAGCTTTTCAACTCTGGGATCTTCACTTCAAAATTATGCCCACCCTGTCTGCATGATCATCTGGTTTATTGTTTATCTTCATATCCTTGTATTTGCCCTAAAGAGCATTCTATACAGATAAATGCTATTCTTCATCTTATATTTAGTCATCCCCAATCACACTTACTATCATATTTTAAGTGGTTAATATTTAAATGGTTAAATCACTTAAAATATGACTTGTAAATAAATGTGATTAAGGATGATGAAATTTAAAATGAAAAGTAGTCTTGCTCTTTAGTATATGTTAATGAGACTTGCAAAATAACACATTAAGTGAAGTGTTTAAGTTTACATAAAAAATAATACATTTGTGGGCAAGTCAATAATCACTTGGAAAACACCTATAAAACAAGAGTAATTCTATAGATCAGCCATTGTAGACAGCCCACACTCCACACTTCCTACAAAATAACCCATCATTTCATTCTCTCTCCTCAACTATATTCAATCTCCCCCTCTCTCATCAAACTCTCTCTCTCTCCCCTCACCTTAAACCCTCCTCTCTCATCAAGCTCTCTCTCTCCTCAAACTCTCTCTCAACTCATTGGACCCTCTCTCTCTCTCTCTCTTCAAATTCTTTTCAATTTCTTCTTTTTTCCTCATTTGACCCCCCTCTCTCTCATCATTTCACTCTCTCCTCAACTCTCTTTAATCTCTTCAAGCTTTCTCTCTCATCTCATTAGACCCCCTCTTTCTCTCTTTAAATTCTTTTCAATTTTTTCTTTTCTCCTTATCCGACCCTCTCTCTCTCTCATCATTTCACTCTCTCTCCTCAACTCTCTTCAATCTCATCAAGCTCTCTCTCTCTCTCTCTCTCTCTCTCTCTCTCTCTCTCCCCTCACCTCAATCTTCGGTCTCCAACATAGCCACCATACACGAATTTGATGGATTGTGAGGCCTGAGTTTTGGGGGGATGAGGGGGGACGGAACTCAACTGAGAGGGAGGAAGGGGGGTTGTAAGGCAGGAACATGTTCAAAAAAAAAAAAAAAACCTACTTTCCAATTAAGGTGTGCAATGGATTATGCGAAACAATGGTTGATAAGAAGCTTTTTTCGTAAAACAATGGTAAAGGAGCATAAAGATTGTTCTTTCATCAATGGGCCGTGTTTCATAGGGCACTTCAACCCATGTCTTCTTACCTCTCAACATTCTAATGTATTGTTAAAAACTCTTCGCATTGAATATTGTTGTAGCCTTCTTTCTTCAATTCATTGGTGGTAATCTCCAATTAGGGGTATGGAAGGATAACAACCACTTGATATTAGTAATCTCCATTCCTAATCAAACAACCAATTGATTCAAAAGTTGAGTTGATGAAAAGACAATAGATTTTATCATTTATATTATATCATAACATTTATCCCCAAGTGTAGACTAAATCTTTAATATATAATATTTAATTAAATGAGGGTAAAGTATAGAGTCACGATTTAAACTTAAAATCTCTGTTCTGATAAGTTATTAAAAGCACTCCCAATGGATGCTCTATAATGTATTTTTCTTTAAAATATAAAGAGATGTTCTCAAAATTGCCTTCCATCAGATATTTTATTTTAAAAAAACTTTACAGTTTGCTAGAGGAAAGTTGCTACATTTGGAGGAATCTGTTCACGCTTGTAAACGTTTTTTTATTCATTTGTCACATATCTAAATGAACCTGGAGGCTACATAGTCAGATTGCCATTATCTAGGTAAGTGTTGGAATGGTGATATTTTTAATAGGATATCAATTATTTGGCTAGTGGTGATATTTTAATATATATATTTTTATTATATAATTTTAAAAATTTTTTGAATTAATTTATATTTTGGTTTAGCTTATAAATTTAGATTAATTTAAAATAGTACATAATTATATGACATTGTGTATATGGAGATATTACAAATATCAAAAGATATGAAGATATTATTGGTAAATAGAGAAAATATTGAAATGAATAAAAAAGATTAAAAAGTATAATATTTAAATGATATGAAGAAAAAATAAATAAGCAGATGTATGATATATTGTAAAAGTTACTATGTAAAATAGAAAAAGTAAATTTTGGTGATGTATTTTAAAGAAGAGGATAAAGAATCTATTGGGAGTGCTCTAAAGCACCATTTATTTAAAAAATTTAAATAGAACTATTAATTTAATTATTTCTTCGTACTTCTCACTCATGGGCTAAATTCTCCTTAACAGGTTGGCTCTACATGTACGATATTTTACTTAAATAAATTGGAGTGTATAGTCAACATGAAATATTTTAATTATCTAATACTCCCTCTCACCCATCAACCATTTTCTCAAACCCATGAGCTTATCTGTGTAGTAGGGATGTCTCTCCCCCAGTGGTTATTTTTATTGAGCTCATAGGTTTATCTTCTTCCTCTCGGTGTGTCTGCCACTCTCTAGGCTTATCTTTTTTTTTATTAATGCTACCAAGAAGTTTTTTTACTTTGCACATCTCGGACATCTGGTGGCGTGGCATTATTTTATTAAAAGAAACATATAGACAAACAGATGGACATATTCACCCTAACAAAGAACAAGAATAGTGCACAACTTATGATCTTCAAGGGATTAGATTCCTCCAAGATTGAATTTTATTAACTTTTCTCAATGCCTTTTACAAAGAAAGCTCCAGTATCTATACAAAATGGAGATCGTTATTATAGTTACTTATGGGAAGGGTAGTCTTGTAATCTACCCTATGTAAGTAAGGGTACATATGTAAACTCCTACATTTATTGAGTCACACATGTCCTTCAGCTGCTTACTAGCCCTCAGCTCCTTCATCAATCCATTGAATTCCCTTTTATGTGTATATACTACTTTTCTACTACATTGCCCCCATGCCACTGCCACTATATGCTCATAACATTTTCCCCCCATCAAAAGACCTTGCCCACACCATTTAACCAACAATTAAATCAATCATTTGTTGTTAAGGGCAGACATTCTTCTCTATAATATAGTCTATGGCTCATTCCTCAACTCCTTATGAGAATCAAGTAATGCCAATGTCAATGAAATATTATTTGTGGGTTCAATATGTCTTTTCAATCTAGAGACATGGAAAGCTGGATGTACAGATGAATTTTGTGAAAATTTTAGATTATATGCCACTTCCCTCAATGCGTTCCAGCACTTTAGAAGGGCCACAATACCTTGTTGCTAACTTAGGATTAGCAATTTGAACCAAACTCTGTTGTTTGTACTTATACAACTTCAAATATACCAAATCCCCAATTTGAAATTGCCTTTGTGTGTGATGTCTACATACTGTTGCTTCATGTTTGATTGAGTAGTTGAGAGGTTCTTCTTCAGCAACACTAAAATTTCTTCCCTTTACTTCAAATCATAATCCACTGCTTCATTCTGTGTTGTGCCTCCTACATATTGCAGTAATGTGGGAGTGGAACATGATACAAAGCCTCAAATGGTGTGATTCTGGTTGATGAGTGGACTAACATGTTATACCACCATTTTGCCCAAGGAAGCCAATGAATTCATTGCTTGGCTCTCTCATAAACAAAGCATTTAAGATATTGTTGCACACATTTGTTAACTATTCCAGTCTGCCCATATGACTGAGGATGATAGGAAAAACTGAAATCATAGTGCCATGTAATATAAATAGCTCCCTCCAAAAATTACTCGCTAAAGCCACATCTCTATTTGTTACAATAGTTGTTGGATACCATGCAACTTGAAGATATGAGAAATAAAAAGCTTAGCCACTAAAACTGCATTGTAAGATAATTCTCATTCTTTACATTTCTGCCTAGCGGCTTGGCCTGTAGTAGGTATCTGGTTCACCACTTTAGGTATCAGCACTATGGCTTTCAACTTAAATGGTTTCAAACATGCTTCTTCCTCTATAGACTTATCTCTTCTTGAAAGAGCATCTGCAACAAAATTCTCTTTGTATTTCTTATATTCAATGGTAATATTCAAAGCTTATCCATTTCAATTGTGACGGAGTCCTTATCTTCCGCTCCAACAAAAATTTTAAACAATGTTGGTCACTTTTAATAACAAAAGTAGTCCCTAAAATGCCTTGTCTTTCAATGCTTGACTAAGGTATACCAAAAGCCTTCCATCTTGGATTAACACAGCCCCAATACCCATTCCTAATTCATCGCACTTGATAAAAAAGGGCCTAGAGAAATTAGGTAGACAAGACTAAAACAGTTGGGTTAGTAATTGCCTAATAATTCAAAATTTTCAAATCTCATAATAAAAGTTATATTAAAAAATATATTCTAATAATATTTTAATTTTATAATATTTTTTATTCAACTATTTCTCTCTCATTTCCAAAATCCAATAAATACTTAACTTAAACTATTTTATTACTATTCACAAATCATTTTACTACTATTCACAAAATTTTTATCTCATCTCATTCCTCAAAGTAGATAGTCAATCTCTTCACATCCAAACTTACATTTACTTCTTTTAGCAAATTGTGTATTTTTTGCTGAAACTTCAATACCAATGATAAGTGTTGTAAATGTTTCTCCTTGCTCTTGCTATATATCAATATGTTATCAAAGAAAACTATAACACATTTTCTTAATAAGGGCTAAAATACCTCATTCATCAAGGCTTGGAAAGTGGCAAGAGTATTAGTTAAGCCAAAAGGCATAACCAAAAACTCATAATTGCCTTGGTGTGTTCTAAATTCAGTCTTCTCAATATTAGCTTCCCTTACATGAATATGATGGTATCTAGATCTAAGGTCTAATTGTTGCTCCATATAGCTCATCCAACAATTCATCAATAACTAGAATGGGAAACTTATCCTTCATTGTTTCCTTATTAAGTGCCTTATAATCAATGCAAATATACCACGACCCATTAGCTTTCCTCACTAAGAGTACAAGTTAGGAAAATGGAGACTGCCTACTTCTGATCACTCCTACATCCAGCAATTCCTTCACTATTTTCTCAATCTTAGATTTTTGGGAAAAAAAAGAAGGATATATGTATGGTCTCACAAATACTGGCAATGTACCCTTTTTAATATTGATTTTGTGATCTTTATTCCTCTTGGGTGGTAACCCTTTAGGTCCCTCAAAGACCCCATTATATTTAACCAACACAACCTTTATATTCAAATCAATCTTCCCCATAGTTTAGCTTGCTCCTGCTGTACAATCTATAACAACATCCCCTTTCTCTCAATGGTAGTCAACTAGCATATTTGCACATCCTCCATCAATTTAGTCTTGCTAGGATTCATACCCTTTATAGTCACATATTTCTTGTTATGCTCAAAAGTCATAGTGAGGCCATTAAAGGCCTGTAAAACAGCACCAACCTCTTGGTGGCAATTAAAAAAAAAAAAAATCAGTGATAAATTGATTACCTTGAACTTGAAACTAAGAAATCTGAATCATTCCTTCACTCTTATTCTCTCTCCATTTGTCACTCTAAAGTCAATATGCTCTTGTAGATACCGTGGGATCAAGAAAATTATGTGTGCTATCTGTGTCCACAAGAATTGCTATTGAATAGTTTTGAACCCTACCATTAATCCTCATGGTTCTTGGACTTAAAGAACCTCCATAGGCATGTACTGATATCTAAAAGATTTTACTCACCATAGTCACAGCTACAATTCTGTCAATCTATCTACTACTTCACAATCCTCAACATCATCTCCTTAAAACAACTCCATTCCCTCCATAAGAAAGATTCTAGCTTTCTTGCACTTGTGGCTTGGATTCCATTTCTTATCACAAAAATAACACAAGCCTTTTTCTCTTATCTCCTTCATCTCAGCTGGACTTACTTTTTGCACAGGAAGAGAAGCCTTGAAGTTATTACTTTTTCTACCAAAACAACCCTCATTCCTCAAAGAATTATTAGCTGTCAAATTCCCCCCACTAGGATTGACACATAAGGAGCTTGATAACCCCCTACCTTACTACCACCTTGAGTGCTAAAGATGTACTCCTATTTGAATTTAGCCAATCGAAAAGGAGAATCAGGGTTATGAGGTGTAACATGCTCACTGGCAATCTAGTCTCGTCTTTCAATCCACTTAAAAAGTAACTTAATTTGTAATTCTTGGATAACCTTTTCAATCTGTTGGAGATCACTTCAAACTGAGTCTTATAGGTTGCTATTGTAGAATTATGTTTCAATCTTGTAAGTGCTTCCATGGGATCATCATAAGCATCTACAAAAGAACTCTAGGTACTAAAATTTTAGTTTCCTTAGCATCTTGGAACCATATCAATGCATTGCCCTCCATATAGAATGAGGACATCAAGATCTTTTGCCCATTTGGTATGGGGTGTAAGGAAAATTAGTGATTTGCCTTATAAATCCACCCAGTTGGATTTTTTCCATCAAATCTTGGAAAATCTAACTTGATAAAACACAATTGCATACCTGTTGACACTCCAGAATGCTTAGAATTAAACCCTTCTTCATGTTTGACATTACCATTTTGAAACCCAATGCTTCCCTCATTCACAGCCTCTAGTTGTACATCCATCTTTGAATTTAGAATCTCCAATGCTCCCTGTTGATCTTCAATGCTCTTTTCTTGTTGTTCTTGGTTTTGCCTTAATCCTAAAGCAACTTTTTCCAACTCCATGAAATGAGTCCCTTCAACATGGCTCAAGAGATTCATGCACAAAAAATAAAAGAAAGGCATCCTCAATAGTTTCTATCTAAATTGTTGGGACATTATTAAAGATGATGTGGCCGTGGTAGCACAATATTTCTTTTCAAGTTCTCCTTTATCTCGTTTATGTATTGCCTCTTATATTGTCTTGATCCCGAAGGTGGAGGATCCCAAGAGTTTTGACAAATTTAGCCTTATCAGTCTTTGTTCGGTTGCTTATAAAAAATTTTCTAAGATGCTTGTGCAACATATGACTCATCTTTTACCTCAATTGATTTCTCATGAGCTTTTATTTTGGGCCGTAGTATATTTGAGAATATTACTTTAGTACAAGAAATGGTTCATTCTTTGAACAAGAAGATGAAGGGTGGTAATATTACGGTTCAGGTTGATATGGCCAAATCCTACGATCATGTGGATTGGTCTTTCTTGTTAAAGGTGCTAGAGTGTTTTGGTTTCTTGGCTCTTTTTTGCAAGTTAGTGAGGCATTGTGTTCAGTCTCCATGGTTCTCCATTATGATGAATGAGACTATTAAGGGTTTTTTCCAACCAGCCCAAGGACTTCAACAAGGTGAACCTCTCTCGCCTTATTTGTTTATTATAATGGAGGAGGTTTGTCCAAATTACTCCATAAGAATTTTGAGGAGGGTCGTATTGGTTGTTTTTCTCATCTCGTGGGTGCATCATTAGTCTCCCATTTACTCTATGCTTATGATCTCTTAGTTTTTGTGAATGGGGGAAAGTGCTCAATACATAGGTTGATTAAAATGCTGGAGGTTTATACAAGATGTTCCGGCCAATTTATTAACATGGAGAAATCAGCTTTGTTATTTTCAAAATCCATTTCCTCTTCTCGGCATTGAAATTTGATGCGTTTAACTAGCTTTGTTGAAGGTAAGCTTCCTATCACTTACTTGGGAGTCCCTTTAGTCTCCAGTTGGCTCACATCCAGAGGTTTAAAACCACTCATTGAGAAAATTAGGAACAAAGTGGTGGGGTGGAAACTGAAGCTTCTTTCACAAGGTGGTAGACTCACGCTTCTTAAGCATGTTCTTTCTTGTATGGCAACCCATCTTTTGGTAGTTTTGAACGTTCCACTAAAGGTGTTCAAAACAATCAATTCGATATTGTCTACATTTTTTTGGGGTGAGATTAATGGGAAACTAAGGATGAAATGATGTGCTTGGGATAAAATGTTCAAAATAGTCAAGGAAGGGGGTATCGGCCTAAGGAATTTTCATGAGGTACAAAGGTCTCTACATATGAAATTTGCATGGAGATTATTATCAATAGACAATCTATGGACCCATTTCTTTCAAGCTAAATAAGTGAAGCAGAGTCACATTTTAAATTTGAAAGTGCGTTGTATTGCATTCCGATTTTGGAAATCGATCATGACTGTCCACCCTAATGTGGCTGAAACTATAAAAGTGAAGGTGGGAGAAAAGGGGTCTTCATTTTGCTTTGATTGTTGGTTGGCAAGTGGGCCACCTTGTGTCAATGGGAATGCTGAGCTGACTGATCTTAGAATACAAGATGTTTGGGTGGATGGTGCCTGGGTTGAAAACCACCTTGCTCAACTGGTTGGCATAGAAAAGGCTAGAGAGATTATGCTTGAAATTGTGGCAGGCAGAGATGGTAAGGATATTATAATCTGGAAACCGGTAGGGGATGGACGCTTTACATCGGCCATGGCTTAGGATATTATTCGTATAAAAGGGATCGATCAAAGGGGTATGGATTGGATCTAGCATCATTTCCTTTTGAAAAAGATGGTAGTATGTATGTGGAAAGCCAAATTTAATTGTTTGGCTGTTGACTCTCGAGTGGAGTCACTGGGTATTCCATTAGCCCCTCGATCGTTGCGATTGTTGTGCATAGGGTAAAGCTGAAACATTAGATCATGTGCTGTGTGTTGGGTGTGTTTCGTTTGAAGTCTGGAAAATGGTTGCTATAGCGCTGGGTATTCTACAGTTTGGTGAGCTTTCATGATGGGTGACAGTGACACATTGGTTTAGCCTGGCTAGGAAATCGAGTCACAGAGATACTCTACTTGGCCTCTTTCCTTCTATCATCACATGACATCTATGGATGCAACACTGTAAGGCCCAAATGGAGAACCACCATGAATTTGCGGTGGCAGTTTGGTTAGTAGTTAAGGTGAGGATTTGAAACATTTCTTTTCTTTTGGTAACACATTGGCAACTCTCTACACGAAATGAGGGGGTTCTTCGTGCACTTGATGTCCCTTCTGTTGATCGTGCAACGAATAATCCAAAGCTTATTGCTTGGAGGAAACTTGTTGATGGGTGGATTAAACTGAATGTAGATGGGAGTTTCCAGGGTAACTCGGGCACATGTGGTGGAGGAGGCATCATTTGAGACCATTGGGAAAATTTTAAAGGTGCTTTCTCCTCCTACTTTGTTAACAGAACGAATAATGAGGCCGAACTGAGGGCGTTAATCTTTGGTATCAGATCATGCAAAGAGATGGGTTTCAATCAGATTTGTATAAAAAATGATTCCATGTTGGTGGTTAACTGATTGGCTAGTCGTAAGTGCACGGCTTGGTACTTATGAGATTTTTTGGAGGATATTTTACTACTTCTAAGGAATGTGAATTTCACTAGTGAGCATCAATTTCGAGAGGGAAACAAAGCAGCAGATTTCCTCTCTCGTTGGGGAGAGAAAGGGTTCAACAGAATTTTTGTTAAATTTGATTCTTTGTCACGTATTTTGAAGGGGATCCTTCAGTGGATAAGGTTGGACTACCTCAAGTTAGAGTTTAATGGTGGTGTTGGCTCTGTTTTGTTTACTAGTAATGTTTAGATTGTTTTATCTTATTTTGGCATGTTTAGTTTAGTTTTCTTTGTGTGTTTTGTCTTGGTTTTGTGTTTGGGTTTGATGCCTGGGATGGTTTTACGTTTATTTGTAAATCTCATGTGTCCTGCTTGTTTCTACGGTTTTCCTCTCTCTACGTAACCCCTCACCATAATATTACATGAATACAAGCTCCTATCCAAGCTAGCATTATAGAAAGGCCACAGCTGCAATGAGTGCCCCCTTTTATTGCTCCTTAACGACAAATCCTAGCCTCCCATGTCCATCCTTTTCTCCTGTTACTGTAGTAGGTTGCCAACCTCTAGTAGCAACATCAACCAAGTTAAAACCAAAAAGACCTTGGACAATAACAGGGTGTGATCTCAATTATGTGTCTCCAGTCCTAAATTTCCCAGATTCATTATTAACCCAAACCAATAAAGTCTCATTCTCTTAATGAGCCAGGGTACGAAAACACCAAACATCCAACACCAAAATCACATCACTCTTAATTGACATTTCCATAAACAACTGAGGCATAATTACTGCACCTTTCGTGTGGAGCAAGAAGTTAATATCAGATGCTTCATACTATCCTCTCAAAGCTTGTGGAGAGCCTCCCATGGTAACACATCCGAGAAGAACAACTCAATCAATGTCAAAGGCAATTTCAAAGGAGAAGAAAAGAACCGATATCTTTGGTGTCACCATTTAAACCATTATCTTGGTAATATTCTTGTTCTAGATTGAGCTCAACGGTGCGGTATGTGATAATTTGCTGATAAAGGGGAGATGCTGAGTCAAGAAAGCCATGACCATGGATTTTTGTGCCCTTCGCCTATGCATTCAGTGATGAATTGCTGAGGAGCTAGTGAATTTTGGAATTGCTTTTCTTTGATTAATAGTGAATTTAGCGTATCCTTTATCAATATATTACCAAGATATACGCTAGTGAATTTAGCGTATCCTTTATCAATATATATAATTTTGTATTGCTTTCATAATTTTCTCTATAAAAGAAATATTCAGCTCATCTTCATTTGCATCTCATCTTCTTCACTTTTCTGTAATTAGTCTGTATTCTTACTTTGCAATGATCCAGCAATCTTCTCGTGACCAATATATGAGGTATACTATACCTTGTTCACAAGTTGTTTCTGCTTCTACCATAGATGCTATAATACAATATAAAAATAATCTGACTAATATGTCAGATGATGATGCTATCTACGAGCTTGTGAGTCTCAGTACCCAATACTCATCAACTATTATTGCATTTTCTCAGCGACTACAATAAAAAATTTGTGAGGTTGACAAACTCAATGAGAAAATTTCTATCTTTCAGCGATTTCTTCTGGGATCCAACATGAAGGTATGAGCAATAAAGCAAGAGAATATAAATTTAGAATCCTTATTTGACTCTTCTTTTCGATTGCCTACTCCTTTAGACAGGGATGACATGCAAATTTATGAAGAGCAAGATCATTTAAAGAATGAGGCGAAGAACCTCAAATTTCTATAATTTTGTATCGAGATAATAAAATAATATTTCATAAATATTCACGTTATATTTCTATCTTCTAGTAGATGTTCTGTGTGCTCAATTTTATTTATCATTTAATCATGCACATTTCTTCCAAAACTGTAATATGAATATAAAATATTAATTGCATTTAAGAATTGGTATTTCAAAACTAATAATTTCATTCATCTCTCCCTTAAAATTGAAATAGTTTCTGATTTATATTTCAAATATGTGTAGTTTTCATGAGCTCTTCTGGAGCCTCAATGACATTTAAATCATATATATAAACTGCAATAAAATCTAATTTAGATATTGAAAATATATAAAAAATAGCTTGTTCCACATGCATTTGAATTGTTTTAGATCATATAAGGATTTTTTAAACTTGATAGAATAAGTACTTCAGGACTATATACTTCATGCATTTCATATCTAGTGATCCATGTAAATATGCAGTTAATCATGCATACCCAAACTCTCGGTAACTATCAAGCTAATAAAAATCTCAATATAATTTTATCTACTTCGAAAGCATATCAATATTATTTCTGCGAAAAACCGACTCGTGATTTATATATATCATATTTTCACTTCTTTTATTCAAATACCTACTGATATTCAACAAGCATCACCTCTTAGGTGTTTAGACTACAAGCCCATATGTATTACATTTTACTAGTGATATCAATTTTGTAGGAATTGTTTCTTTCTATTTTGGCCAATATTTTTACGTCGGTATTTTTTGACGGTTCTTAGCTCACTTTTTTCATTACTTTTGGTAATATCAAGTGCCATATTATATGAAAATATGTTGTCGACAACGGTTTTATTTCTATCTAGAATTTCTCTAATACTCATGAAATGTATCGAAATCTTGTTATTTTTAGTTACCTGACCCTCTTTAAGGAAAGACATTTCATGAAAAACCTCTACAGGAGGTACTCTTCAGTAGTTTTCTCTTCAAGAGGATTACTTTTCAGGAGATACTCTTAAGGAGGATTATACTTTTCAAGAGCTTTTATTATGAGAGAATTTTATATAGAAAGTTTGGATGGATCTTATTGCTTGTTTTGTTGGTACGGTTTCTTCAGGAGCACCAATTTCTTTTCTTTGTGATTTTCTCTTTCAAGATGATTTATCTTTTGTATCAATAGGTCTCCCACACGTTTAGACACGTCTTAATGTTCATTAAACTGTTAAATTTCTTAATTATCCTATGAGGACTTCAATCTTCACTGGGATTTTAGCAGCTAAAATATGAAACCTTTTTATTTTATTGCATCTATAAATTAATTATCATCTGAGCTTCTAATTCACCTATGATAATCAAGATAATGTCAAATTATTTCATTTTATTTGCTTTAAACAAAATTTTGTTTCTGGTCATAGTGGGAAGACTTTATAATAAAAGAATTTTCTGGTTCTTTTATAGACGTCCATATAAAAATTATTCAACTTATCGTAATTGATTTGACATGATCAAGTTAATCATGAAAAATATATAAATATTTTGAATCATATCACTTTTGATGCATTATAATATTTAATTCAATAGTTGTATAATATCATTTCAAAGAAAAAGCTGATAGTTTTTCTAATACGACTTTTGGCCTGAAATTATAGAAGTATTATAAAGATATTCATTACTACGTCCAAGCTCTTGATTTCTTTGAGAAAAATGCACCATTTGCTTTTGGGAATGATATAAATCCAATACCATTCACTTCAAGGGATGATGCAGAACTAATAGGATGTGACTGATGGTTTCTTAACAAAAGTTCATTATTTTGCGTAGCCATTAGAAGACAAGATATAAGTTTAGAATATCTTGTGAATTTTCGCACTCGATATTGCTACTTCAGGAGCACATTCGAGGTATTCATTTTAAACAGATATTCTTTGGTGACTTTTCTCTACAGAATTTCAATTATGCAACTTCAGGTGCATTAATCATAACGAGCTTTTGGGAGGATCTCGATCTTTTAGTACACGTATTACTCCTTTAAACTATCTCACAAAATCAATATATCTTTTATTATGAGGTACTCAATAAAATTAATGGTTTAGGGTGATTTTTCAGGGATGCTCCATTTCTATTCCAAGATGAATCTTATCATCAATAATTCATAACAAGTATAAAAAATAAATAGCACTTGTATATAAACTATGTGAATAAAAATTGACCACAGATATAATTGAAATACAAATTATGAAAATTTTAATTTACCATAGATAATATTCCCCACAGATATAACTGAAAAATAAATTATGAGAATATTAATTCACTATAAATATAACTGAAATGTAAACTGTGGGAATAAACGTAGAATTTTATCAAGCAATAATAAGCAATATAATTTTTAATATTCACTTTGAGGACTACAAATAATATATTGAAAAACTTACTTGAAGTAGAAGACCACTAGCTTCAGAATCAACAGAGTCTCGTGCTGATAACGTATTATAAAACTAAAAGAAAAATGATATTGCAAGAGAAAGAGTTGTAATTTAATAATGAAAACCTTAAACTTATACAAGTGAATGATATCCATATATATAGGAGTACAAATACAGTTTATGTATAGTTTAAGTCATAATTGACGGCTAAGGAATGTCATAATTGACGGTTAAGGGCGGTCATAATTGACGGCTAAAAGCAGTTATAATTGATAACTAAAAGTTGTCATATAAGTCGGTTTATAACAATAATAAATTTTAAGGAAAACTCAATCAATAACTTTGGATTCAAAATTTAGTAAAATCTAAATTGATGATTTAAAATGAGGAAAATTCATAACTGGAGATTTAATTTCGTTTATCCCTTGAATAAATAATAATACTATTATGAATTAAACAATGTGTATGATGATATCAAAATTAATTAAAATAAATAAATAGAAAAAAATTACTTTCAAGTCCTATTTTTCGACCTAATAAAATCATTCCTATTATGCCGTTAGAAATATTGTACCAAGTGTTAACAAACTCTCTCTCTTGTAAAATTCTGTCTTCAAAATTTGCTAATACCTCAAACAGCTTTAGAGCACTCTCACCGGGTTATCTAAATTTAAAAATGTTACTTTTTAGCTACTAGGACAATAAAATTACCTACACTGGATTAGACAAATAGTAGCTACAGTATCTTTTAGTTAAAGTAATTTTAAAATTAAAACACATTAAATATTTATTTTTTTATTTTTTATGTAATACTCTCTCTTCTCTCCATCTACATCTACGAACTTCCTTAAGTTTCTTTAAATTAAATAGCAAAATATGACAAAATAAAATAAATTCATAATTAATAATTAAAATATGAGAAAATAAAATAAATTAAAAATTAAAAATTAAATAAATTTTAAATTATTAATTACTCATTACTATATAATAAATAAATAGATAATCTAATGTAGAGATTTGATATGAATAGTTAAAGTTAAATTTATTTTGTATTATTTTATTGTTATATAATAAAAAAATAGTTATTCGATCTAATGTAGATACTTATGTAAATGGAATAGTCAAAATCTAAATTCATCTTACATTTATCAAAATTGTCCTTAATATATACATAATCTATTAACAATGCTGTTATATATTTATCCATCACATCCTGTTCATCGTTCTATATTTGTTTTTAAACTTCGCATATTCTCTTTCCTAATCCTTTATGCGTACATATCGGTGTACTTGGTGTACTTAGGCTTGACATGGGTTTAATTCAAGGCCTAGTAATACTTTCACCCAACCAATTATTATCTTAACTCCACAAAATAGTAAATAAAAATAGCCGCATAAAATAATAAATAAAACTCTCCACATAAAATAACAGTAAAACTCTCACACAAATACTAACCTCAATAAATAGTAACCTAAAACTGTCGAGGGTTTGGATCCTAAATTTTATAATTAGTACTTAACGATAAAATCGAATTACCAATAGAACATGAAATATTACCACCAATCGTCATGAAATACCATACACTGTACCTAAGTCTACGTCATAAATTCAAAATATATTAAATTCCTTTTTAATTTTCTAAGATAAAACTCCACAAAATATAATACTATCCTTTTATGAACAAGATGCACAATCGACAATTTTAAAAGCAAAAGCTTGCTAACCTCACTTTTAGAAACTTCCATACCAGATGCGTTAACACCCTTTCATGTATTATATATGAGCATCTCACAAGCATGTATCTAAAAATTTATTATTCCTCATTTTTATTAAAACAATAAAAAATTAATAGTTTGGCCTAAGATTTTTCTTTTTCTTCATTTTTTGTTTTTTTTTTGTTTTTCTTTCCTTGAAAGGTTTATTTCTTTGAAATTTTGTTTCTTCTCTTTCCTTTTGAAAAGTTTGTAGAATCTTTCAACAGGTACTCTGATATCAATTGTAACACCTTGCTTCCCCATGATTAAGAATGACGTCATTTTTAGAAATCTAGAGAGCCAGAATGCTACTACCGAGCTTGACTTAAAAATATTTTATTTTATTCTAAAAGAAGTGCCAAGTACAAAAATTTCTTATACTATATAAAATCGTTCAAAATACTAAACTCATGAAAGAACGTAAGTTGGAGCACCTACTAAATTTTTTCAAACTTGCAATATAAAAAGAAAAAAACGTAACTTAAAAGCTCTTTGCAAATCATCTATGCCTGAATCTTGTATCTCGACTTATTTAATTTATCTGAATCATCTGATTGGCCAATACACTTAACCTTGTGTGCGAAATTGTACACTGGTCCCCCATCCTATGACTACATGGAGAACAACTACTGAACTGATCTAATAATAATATATTGTGGTAGACCATGCTTGAATCCATGGCTTACACATCTACCTTGACTGCATCAGTATCATGTATCTGAATGATCGTCTTATTTAATCTGATCTTTATCTTATACTTGTATAATAAAAGCTTACATATCTTACATAAAATGACTATAAAATGTAGAATTAAACATGATCATGACATGCATAATATCCCACTAGAATTGTTATTAAAAATAAAAAAAAAAAGAAACTATTCATTCTAAACATAAGATCTCATATATCACTTATACTTACGCTTAGTATATATGGGTATTATAAACCAATTTATAAGAGAAGGTTATCTGTTACTTTATAGACTATTTTTTTATTTTATTTTTGGGGGGCTACTTTAAGACCTTGTTTGTTTCCAAGTATTAGTTGAGATAAAAGTAGAAAGTTGAATAAAATAATATTAGAATATATATATTTTTAAATATTATTTTTGTTTTGAAATTTGAAAAAGTAGAATTGTTTATTTTATTTTGTATGGAAATTTGAAAAAATTGTAATGATTAGACGAGATAACAAGTTTTGTAAAAGTGAACAAGACCTAAGGGCTAATTTGTTATAAAAACAAATCCAAAAAGTTGACAGAGGAGTATTTCCAAAATAAAATAATACTAATAAACAATTCAATTTTTTTTTTCAAACTTGATCTAAAATTACGTATTAAAGTTTAGATCACAAATACCCTTCATTATAACGGGCCAAACCCATGCATTTTTATCATTTATTTTCCAAAAAAATGGATAAGTATATAAATATATATATTTGTCAATGTAAGAGACCATCTTTGGATATATTTAAAGTTTCAATCCAGAACACTCTTAGAACTAGAGATGTAAGCCAGTTAGTCCATATTTTTAAGTAGTCTAGTAACTTTTGAAAAGAAGAGTAGCTAGAACGCCACACTTTGGTCCCAGCTGTATAGTTTTGACTTTGAGAAAGAAAATGGATAATGATGGACACATCTGGGATGTTTCTATAACCTTTTTTTTTTTTTTTTTAATAAAACCATTCAACTGCATTTCATCAAACTATTATCTGGCTTTCAGCCATTACAAGAGGCAATATACTTGGTATTACATTGTCTAAGTCTATAATTCCAGTAGATAATGAAGTTGCTTGTTGAGCCAATTGATGTGCCACCTTTATTTCCTTCCCTCTTGGTTTGTTTGATGTCATATCAGCTAAGATGGATTTTGCATCTCTCACCAAGCAACTTAGGATACCATGTTGATCTTTGTCATTCTTTACTGCATTTACCACTTGCCTCGAGTCCCCTCCAAAAACTACATGTTGCAGACCCATAGCTTTACACCAACCTGCTGCTGTAACCAAGCCCTGAGCCTCTGCAATATCAGGTTGCAAACAAAATGTCACAGGTTGCATTAAAGTTGCCAAAACTTCCCCCTCTTGGTCCCTTAATACCACTCCTACACCTATCTTTTGCTATGCCTACCTTATTGCCACATCCCAATTCATTTTTAACCAGTCTGTTGGTGGAGGTTGCCACTGTAAACTTGTCTGCTAGTGTTGGATCCTGCTTAAGCTTTTGATTTGGTTGTGAGCTTTAGTAAACTCTTCATGTGCTAGTAAGGATTTATTGAATAGAATTGATGGATGTAAAAAGGTATATTCGAATATCCACTTATTTCTTCTGATCCATATAGACCTAGCTGTTTCTACAAGAAGACTTATCTCTTCAAGCCCAATTTTGTTATGCACTTGCATAAAGATATTCCCAAACTCCTCTTCTATATTTGGAGCTTTTTGCATTTTCCTGTTTCCCAACAGACAAACATCTTGTGCAGAGGGGCATGACCATAGAATGTGTCCTGGTGTTTCTTGGGAGTTAACACAAATAGGACATAAGGGATATGTGGTTATTCTCCTTTTGCATAAATTCTGTTTGGTGGATAAGGCATCCTTGCATGCACACCATATGAATACTTTGACAGCATTAGTGGTTTGCATATTCCATATGCACTTCCACAATTCTCTCTTGTCACCTGTGTTTGATGATTCCCCTTGTTTGGTTCCTTGTTTCTGTTTTTGCAGGTGATAAGCACTTCTTACAGAGAAACATCTATCTGTTATGCCTTTCCAAGCCAATCTATCTAGAAAACCAGTTTGTGAAACAGGTATTTGTAATATTTCCTCTACCTTGCCTTCCATGAAAATCTCTTTTAAGAGCTGAATGTTCCACCACCCTCCTTGTCTATCAATTAAATCAGCAACCAATGCATCTTCTGGTAGAATTTTCCTCGGTGATTGAACTGTGCTAGATCCCTTTCTTTTAATCCACTTGCCTTTCCACACTTTGATGCTCTTTCCATCCCCAACCACCCATATATATCCTTCCTTGACAATAGGAATTGCTGCACCTATACTCTTCCATGCAAAAAAAGGTCTTGAATGAATTTTAGACTGTAAAATAGAAGTGTGAGGATAGTAAATAGCTTTTAGTATTCTGGTTGCGAGTGATGTTTCCTTTGTGAGCATCCTCCATACTTGTTTAGCCAAGGGTGCTAAGTTGAAAAACATAAGTCTCTAAAGCCAAGCCTACCTTCCCTTTTGCTTAAACTTGACTCTCCCAATTTTTCCAGTGTACTTGAGCAACTTTATCTTGAGAACCTTACCAGAAATTTGACATCAAAGAATTGAGCTCATTACAAAGAAGCTTAGGTAATAGAAAGACGCTCATGCAATATGTTGGAATTGCTTGAATGACAGCCTTGAGCATTATCTCCAAGAGGAATTTTGTTTTCCATTTTCCAATTCTTTTGCTAACCCTTTCAAGTATGCCTTGGAATTCTCTTACCTTAGACCTACCTATGAGAGATGGCAGGCCCAGGTACTTCTCCAAGTTGGATGAATCTTTTAAACCAGCAACTTGTTTTATATAATTTCTTGATGGTTGCTTGGTATATTTGCTGAAAAACAAAGTTGTATTCTCTCTATTGAGTTTTTGTCCAGATGCTTGCTCATATCCATATAGAATCTGATTTACTCCTTCATATTGGCTTGAGAAAATAGCAGACTATCATCTGCAAAGAATACATGATTCATCTTTACTTTCCCTCTAGCCAATGGACTTGAAATTGTGCCTTTCATTTCTGCTTTCTGAAGTTGTGCAGTTAATGCTTCAGCACAAATTATAAAAAGAAAAGAAGATAGAGGGCATCCTTATCTTAATCCCCTTGAAGGTTTAAACACTTCTTGAGGAACCCCGTTGAGCAAAACTGAGAATGAAGAGGAGTTTATACACCTTTGAATCAGATCTGTCCACTTTTCATCAAATCCAATTTTCAACATTTTTTTTTTTTTTTTAAAACTCCACTCTATCCTATCATATTCCTTGCTCATATTCAATTTTAATGCCATGTATCCTTTTTGTCCATGCATCTTTGTTCTCATTGTGTGAATTGTTTCATATGCAACTAAGATGTTGTCAGAAATAAGTCTCCCTGGGAAAAGGCACACTGGTTTTGTGAAATAACTGCTGGAAGGATTTTCTTCAATCTATTAGCCAGCACTTTTGTGATGATCTTGTATAAAATAGTGCATAGACTTATGGGTTGATACTCTGAAATGTTCTGTGGGTTAGGGTGTTTTGGTATCATCACAAGGTATGTAAAATTGATGGTTCCCATATCTTTTTTCATTGAAATCTCCTATACAAAGCCACCTCTTGTTATTTTGCAATTTCAGATGTCTCAACAGACTCCATTCATTATTTTTTTTCCTGTTTCAAGATCCCAAAAAAGCATGTTAATATGTCTGTGTAAGTGTGAATTCTGAGTCCTATCTCATCATCCCATAACATAGCCAAACCTCCACTTTTACCTACTCCTTCCACTGAAAATAAAATTTAAAACCCAAACTACTTCTAATCATCTACATCTGATATTTTTGTATCCTAGTCTCCATTAGAAACAAGATAATAGGCTTGCGGATCTTAACCAAATGGCTAAGATCTCTAACTGTCCGAGGGTTGCCAAGCCCTCGGCAGTTCCAGTTTAGAAGCCTCATTTATCCCGACAGGACTGATTAACGACATTCGCAGATACATTCACCTTAGGTGCTATAACTTGTTTTTTGCCTCTAGCATCTTGATTATTCTCTAAAGCAAAGAGAATATTTTCTTTTTCAGTTTTCCTTTTCTAGTAGCATGAGGATTAGCAGGCATCATATCTACATTAACCTGTCCCCTTGCCCTTCCCTTCCCCTTATTGACACTTGCCTCATATGCTTGCTATGATTTATTATCATTCAATTGATCTTGTAGTGATTCTGGCCTGACTTCCTATGTTTTCATTAATGAAGCTGATCTTGAATCTGAAGCAGATTCCTTCTGGATATTATTTTGTATTTCCATTGTCAACAAAGGTATCTCTTCTAAAGTATTGAGCTTGCCATCACAGCCAGTGTCTTGGATGTCTAGATTTTGTAAGTTCTTCCTCAACCACTATCCTCCTGCTTTTTCAAGCTCTTCTGTTTCTTTCATATTATTCTTCCCCAAATTCGTCTACCCTTCTGACCCATACTTAGGTGTATTTATCATCTGTTTTCCTAAACTGCTTCCATAACTAGAATTGGTTCCTGAGCTGGTTGGACTTGGACCTGAAGTAGTTGCTCTTAGCCAATATCCATACTGAGTGTTACTTGTATCTCTAGATGAATCTGAATTATTATGTTTGCCAACACAACCACTCGAAGCATGCCTAATGATCCCACAGTTAAAACAGAACCTAGGTAGCCTTTCATATTTAAATTGCACAAACCTTCTTTGACCTAGTAGTTCCATTACTTTCCTCTAGCTAATGGTTTCATCAAGTCTATTTCAATTAAAACCCTTAACCATTTCCCCCAGCAATCTTCATTGTAATCTGCATCCAACTTTAGAACTATGCTAATAGTAGATACAATTCTATTTCCTACCTCTTTGTTCATGCATCCCAAAGGTAGGTTATGTAATGGAACCCACAAATTAATATGAGTAAACAAAAGTTTAGTAGGTGGAGTGAAACCCTCAAACCTCTTCAAACAGATCAAGTTCATATAAAACATCCAAGGTTGTCCCTCCCATTTCCTACTTAGTTTAGCTTCTTATTGAAATTCAAAGATATAGAGGTTCTCTCCTCTTCAATTATTTTTGTTCCAACACAGAATTTCCAAACCTTGGACATAGTATTCTTGAAAACCTCGGCTTATTTTTTTTTTTTTCTCTACTATTAGTTTACCCACTAGATAGAGTTTACCTCTTTCCATGGTGTCTTCAATGTCTTTCCCTGTAATCACAACTTCATTTTTTTATTCTTCAGTGAGTGATAGTTTGTTCCATAAGTTTGCTAAAACATTTACCATCTTTCTCTCAATCTTACAAAATGTGTTCCTGTTTAAACTCTACCTCAAAAAGCTAGTAATTGCCATCCACTGCTTGCCCTTGGCAAACAAACCTTCCACCAAAGTGAAAGATACTCTTCCACCTCGCTAGAGACCTCTTGAGTCGTGAGGAAACTTTGTCATTCTATAACTATTTTACAATTTTTGTAATCAATCAATATAATTATAAAAGCACACATAATAAAGTACACATAATTTGATTTGAAAGATAAATTTTAAAATTTAAATGTTACAAATCAAATTTTATTATTTAAGTTATGTAGATGGTATGCTCTACACACTGACTTGATAATATAATAATAGATAAGTTTTTGAAGAAGAAAAATGATATAATATCAACTATCTCGTCTTATCTCATTTTAACATTTAAACACCATTCATATACAAATATTTTTTAATTCTAGATTTTTAAAATTTTTACTTTTTCATTTAATTATTACTTAATTATTGTAAATTTTCCCAACTTTCAAACAAAACAAAAAAAAATTATTCACTTTTTTTAAATCTCAAAACAGAAATAATACTAAAAAAATTATATTCTTACCATCTTTTAATTTTATAATTTTTTATTCAATCTTTTTCTCTCTTACTTTCTAAAATCCGTTAAAGATTTTAAATCAAACTATTTCACTACTATTTACAAATTATCTTATTATTATTTATAAATTTTTCATCTCATTTGTGTAACCAAACGAGACCTAAGTATTAAAAAATAATCTTAACTGTACTTTGAAAAATGCTTGAAAAAAATATAAAATAAAAGGAGTTTTACTATATACAAATACAGTCGCGTACTAATCTGTGTATTAATACTGATTCATTCATACTTAAAATTTAAATTAATACTGTTTTTAATAAAATCTACTTTTTGATCAATCACATCACATTGATGTATAGATTAATAAACAATTATATTTGTAACTATATTTTTCTAAATAAAAAAGTGCATTGCACTACTTGGCAGAGTCCCCAAAAGTCACTCTCGATGGGGGATGCTCTGACTGTGGTAAAGGCAGTTAAAAATTCTGAATCAAGTTGGGAATTGCGTGTTCAGCTTCCTACGACAAAAATGATTTTTACGTTACCTGGAAGAGAGTCATGAAGGCATACAGTATTATGTACTCAAGGATAAAGTTGTAACAACTGAAGAGGAATGAATACAAGATACTTTATTTTTTATTAAAAAAAAAAAAAAGACACTCGAGATAGCTACGCTTGAAAAATATACTTGCACTTCGTACCCAAACAACTTGATCAGCCGAAGCAAGCGAGCATTCAGAATGTGCTTCCGACCAATTTCGGTCTAAGAGCGTTTTTCTCTAATAATCACTAGCTCTGCAACCCTGTCAGTCCAAGGAGCTTTGGGCCCGACCAGACCCAATGTCCATTCAGTAAAAAGGTGGCCCGACCCAATACATTGGAGTCGGGAAAAAAATTCCGGATTTTATTATTATTATTTTATTTTTAATGGAAAAGGAACCACGTTTACGGTCATTGTATGAACGAAATTAAAGCAATCAATGTTATACAAAATGCAGAGTGTTTCAAAATCGAAGTGTTAAATCATAGCTACTGGCTATGTTATACCAGAGCACTAAAATGAATTGATGATTTTAATGAGAACTGTATTCCGTTACTCCAGTTCATCAAGAGCTATCCTTAATTAATTATAGAATAAAAAAAAATGGCTTGCAGCTTGGTACCAAAAGGGGGTCAACATAGATAAAGCAGTCATTTCATAACTTTTCCTCCCAAAGAATAAAAGCGTACACTCTTACAGGCATTTGCTGCATGCTTTCGAGGTTCCTCAAGAACATGTAGATTCTCTTCGAGGTTCCCTTTTGGATAGAAAGAAGAAAATTATATAAATCCACGATTTTTGCCTCCTTCCTTCCCTTTGAGATTTTTTTTTTTTTTCCTCAATCCAAAAGCGTAGAGCTGGAAGGAGACAACGAATAAGAGGAAGAAGAGTTGGAAGAAATGACTGTTTGAGTCACTAATGACTTTCTTCTGCTTCTTCTCTTCTTCTTCTTCTTCACATGGCTTGTCTTCAATTCTATGATGCCTTACTTTAGTTGAATTTAGAGTTTCTATGTGAGAGAGAGAGAGAGAGAGAGAGAGAGAGAGAGAGAGAGGAGGCTTTGGATTTTTTTCTGGAAAAGATTAGAGAATCGAGGATGCGGTTTCGCCTACTGAAAAGCTACGGACCAACCGGCATCTAATTTCAACCCGATTTAATCGGGTGGGTGGGTCGGGTATATCGGGAGCATAGCATTTACATAGAGGAAAGGACACTTCTATACACAGGTCGATTAAGTGGACTGTTTTGCAGTCCTATTATGAAATTATCAAATTGTCTTTACTTTCAAATATGAATGTACTAAATTACCCTCATTCTACAAGAGCTCATTCTACCAAATTGTCCCTACTTTCACCAACTTCACCGTCTCTTCCACGCCCTTCAATGCCTTCGGCCCTTTTGTCATTTTCGGTAACATGAAGAAACTTAAGTCCATAACCATCTCTCACGCCAATCTCTTCGGAAATATTTCTGGACACTTGAATCTTAACCTTACACATCGATTTTTTAGATAATAGGCTCAGGGGGATACCCAGCTCCTTCACGCTTCTCGAAGACCTCGTACTCTTGAATCTTTCATTGAATGGACTCGGTGAGATATCCACTTCATTTGGGGACTTGATTTCACTAAAGAACACGTCTTTGGTGTCGAATTCTTTGTCCGAGTCGATACTGGAGTTGATGTCGGCAATACCCAATTTGGTTCATATTGATCTGAGCTCGAACCAGTTGAATGAAGTTTTTTTTGTTGCTCTCTGAGTGATGAAGACGCAGCTCTGCGCTGATTGGAAGCGGCGATGGCGATGCAGAGTGGCGACGGCGAGGGCGAGGGGGTTTGCTGGGTATCGGTAAAACAACTTCTGCCGACTCTGTCTTGGGTCTTTGGGATGAAAGGACTTTGCAGTGTTTTGCTATCTCCCTTGGGTCTCTGTTAAATGAAACGCAGTGTTTCATTAAAATGAAACGCTCCGTTTCATTATATTTGTAGTGCAGGCCTCTTAAGAGGACTGCAATAAGAATTTTCCTAGAGGAAAATAACCCGATTATAAAAAATTTAGGACATTTGTGCCACAGTATCATCCACAACATAAGAATGTTGTGCAAGGATGTAAGCTGCCTCATTCCCTTGTCTACTCACATAAATCACCTCAACCTCTTCAAATCAACTCAAAATACTTTGAATCTCTGCAATCACAGCTCATTGTCTAGATAAATTGTAATCTTGAGAACAAATAGCTTCAATTGTTGAAATAGAGTTCCCCTACAAATATTAAATAAGTCATACCCAAATGTCATATGAATTGTAACGTCCGTCGAAGTGCAGCCAAAGCATCAATGTGATCAACTTGGCGCTTGTTCCTTTCTACTTGAAGCCTACAAAAACCAACCTTGAGAATCTCATAAAATAGCCCCTATACTAGCTTCTCCTGAATTCTTGAATAAGTATCCATATTCTGCTTTGTAGAAAGACTTTCCTTACACGCCCTCCACCCCAAATTCTTCACCTTGTTTGGCAAATTCTGACTCTAAAACTTTCTGACTTAATAGTATTATAATCATTTTTAATACCTCACCAAACCAGACTCAACGACTTTATTTTGGTGTTGTATTCAAGGCTTCAAGAATGCAAATTTTCTCACGTACGCCAATTAGAATAGCCTCTACGGTACGATATTTTCCTTCATCATAAATATGATGCATCCCTAAACAAATTGCTTGATGAACGAAAATGGGTGCATGCCAATTACAAAAGTGACGGTTTTCAGTTTATTTTCATATTAAATCTGTTTATATATAGTATGGAATAATATTTCTGAAATCAAAGCTTGTTATAGAGTGGCCCATATAGCACCTCGAAAGCCACAGGTTCAAATTAGACGCAGCATCGATCTCAAAATGGCAACCATGGCTGCACTCCTTCTTGGGCCAGCACCTCTCACAGCCCACTCTGCATTCTCCATATATCCCTTCTCAATGTTTTTTTGGGGGCGAAGTACTTTACTTTTATAAATGAGTTTACTTTAAGTAAAATTAAAAACAAAGTTAAAACTTTTGCAACCTTTTCAAAATTTGTGGAGCAGATCAAGATGAAAAATGATATTTGTATTTGTGAATATAAAAGTGTTGCACAATTATTTTGAAAAAAGTGAATAAATATAGAATTCACATAAAAAGAAAATTAATTTTTCAATAGTGGACTTCACTCTTTTTTAAACGGATTGCATAGAACTTGCAAACTTCATAACTATATGTAGAATTACTCGATCAAGATTCTCAAAAGTAATGCATGATTTTGTCCATGTTCATGTCCTACCACTATAACAAAAAACAGCATTTGCGGCTAGTTTTATTTCTGGCGATATACTTATCGTCGCAAAAAGTTGTTCTTTTAATTTCGGAAAAATCTTTGTGTCAATTTGAAAAATCGCCGAAAAAATTAACTATTTCCAGTGATTTTTGTTTGCCGCACATGTTATTGACGCAAATAAGCCCGTTGGGTAATCTTGTATCATCCTAATGACATGTTCGTCGTTACATGTTTTTGTTATGGTGAAATCTTTCACTTAAAAGTCGTCATAATAATTGAATGTGCAGCAAAAATCTTTAAGGATGTTTTGGGCCATAGGTCAGGATATGTAAGGGGGCTCAGCGAGATGGTTATTCAGTTGATGCCTGAATAGTAGAATTAACTGAATGTTCAAAAAGGTTTGAAAAAGCTGCTTCAAATTATAAGGGTCGGCTTGATGACTTACGAGAGAATGTCATGCTACTAATGAACAGACAAGCCAAATATGACAAGTTTATAGAGAGATATGAGTCAAAGAGGCAGACCCTGTGAGAGTCTCATAGAAAAACTCAAGGACCTGCATAGTTAATTACTCATTTTGGAGAAAAAATAACTTTTTTGTGGATTTTGACAAGGAGATGAAAGTTAAAGTAATATATTAAAACAAAATGCCCCATACTTAGAGAAGGGTAGGTAGTGTATTGTTTGATTTTGAGGATAATTTGTAGCTTATGTCAATATACATTTCTCTTGCTACCAACTAGTCACTTGGAGGGTTGTTGGTCATTAAATGTCCAGTCAAACTACTATAATAAGGTAAGTTATCAGTACGTACAGAGCCTTTTTTTATCTGATTATTAGTACATAGTTGAACTATACTTTTTCATTTTTTCTTCTTCTTCTTACTTTTTGCTTTTATATATCTTTAATCATCACTCTCTCTCTCTCTCTCTCTCTCTCTTCAAGTTGGAATTTTACTTGCAGGTGTCCATATTTTTGATGCACTTGTTAGTGTTCTTGTCGGATGGTTGTATGAAGGAATGTCATCATCAACTTAATTGAATCAGAACTTGACATGTGTATGTATCTAACTTTCTCATTCTTTAGATGTATGTTATACTGTTGGCTGCGTGCCCTTGGATTCAGTATTTTTCAATGAAAAAACTAATTCGGGACACTTATTTTTCAAATAAAAAAAGAAGTAAAGTTGTGTTTTGTATTGAGTTTTGTGAAAGTAGGTAGATCAAAATTAGTTAATGTGTAATAGGTTTCTTTTTATCGTTTAGAAAAAAGTAGGTGCGTAGATCAATGACATGAGAAGTTGTTTGGAAAAAATTTTTGTAAGGTGTTTTTTTTTAAAAAAAAAAAACTTGCAAAAGCTATTTTTTATCTTTTATTTATTTTCCCACAGAAAACTAGGCATGCAGTGCTTATATGAATTTGTTTTTAGAAATAGAATTGTTTTTGTGTCAAAAGATGTTTAGATTAAATTAAAGAAAATTTTAAAAAAGAATCTAGAAATTTGTGGAAATATATATAAGTTACCATATGCATCCATCTCTTTCAGTATCGCGGGATCGAATTGCGTGTCTTTCGGGTAATGATGAAATGAATTTATCAATTATAATGGGGCTATAAAAGCTGTTGACAAACCTCATTGTGTGGCTTTTGCACTTTTGATCAGATCTATATGAACCTTTTCAATTTCAAAATTTTTTGCTATTATTATCTTTAATGCAGGCTCCTATTATGAAGGATTTATACACAAAATTATATATAAAAGACACCTAGCATATATAACTCGAGTGATATTTCTTGTATGTTATGTGTTTGACTATTCATGTTGGGTAAATATTGTTAGTCATTTACTTCATAGTATAAAGCTTAATATTAAAGTTTTATATATCATGCTTTACCTTAATTTTCTTATAATGTTCTGGTAATCTTAGATTTGCATGAATTTCTGCAGTGCATGCATAGTGTTCATGGGATTCTTCTTGGATTGTTTGGATCATTTATATATGTTAGAAACTCCAGGCAAGCAATTTGATCTTGTGACCTTATTGAAAGGATTTTGCATACTTGAAGTTGGCTTTTATCTATAATTCCGATATAGTCTAGGTTAATGACACAAAAGGTTTTTTGATATGTACCTCATGTGACAATCTTTTCTAATCTCATTTTGCTTGTATTTTGTTATGTTTTATGGTAGTTAATAAAAATCCGAAACCTCATGATCTATTTTTTGCTCTTTTTTCTCACAGTATTGAACTAAGGTATCAATAAATACAGAGCAAAAACGTTTCAGAAGCTCTCAAATATGGAATCAAAGTTGAACTCATGAAAAAAGAATTCCACTGATAGGTCCCGCTACAAATTTAAGCTTACGTAAATGTTCACTTCGAGTGAGAACGTACCACACTTGGATAATTTGTTTTCTAATGCTTCATTGATAAATTATGGGTTGCTTAAATGAGCAAGGCCATGTACAAACTGCCAAAATAGAAGAGAACTAGTAGCTAACAGCTGGAATACAAACACATGTAAAACATAACCATAACTAATGGAAATAAACATGCAACAGAAAAACTACGTAAAACTCTCAACTGCAAGTGACCCAGTCCACCTCAGCTTAGCCTCCTTGTTCTTCACGTGCTCATGACCCCATCTACTTTCTTTACATACGTCCAACCTTGCCACATTTATGCCACACACATTCAAGCCTCACTCTTTGATACTTGGGGTTTGGCTCTGGGTTTCTCATAACTTATATGGCCTACCAATACTCCCCCCATTAAGTGAATCCTTATCCTCAAGGTCTACAGTTGGGAACATTTACAATAGCTTTTTCGTCTAGCCAATTTCTGGTGGACCTGGACTCGTTTGAAGGTCGTTTGGTGCCGGTATGGGTGTAGCTTCAAAAGTACCTTATTTCCGATTTTGAACAAAACATCCCCCCTTGGTTGGTTGCTCTTTGGTGACATCTTCACAAATAATATCTCCGTTGCCATCATGTCCTTCCAGCATGAGTAGCCGTGACCTTTGACACCGGTGACCTGCAATAAAATGCTCATTACAATTAAAACATAGACCTTGAGCCCGCCTCCGCTACATTTCATCCCAAGTCAGTCACTGAACAGGAGTTGTAGGTGTGGTTGGCACTGCTCAAGTTGCTGGCAGAAGAGCTAACGAGGCTCTCACCGATGGTGGAGGATGTACGAATGTCCTTTTCTCTCAATAGTTGATTATCTTTCATTCGTGCTAAACTTATAGCATCTTTTAACGTCTGGGGCTTAAACATGCGGATACCATCCGAAATTTCTGACTTTAGGCCACCCATAAATGTCCCAGCCAGAGCCTTCTGAGTCCATCTTTGTACCTAGTCACCTAAGTGTTTGAATTCTCACTGGGAATCACGTAGAGAACCTGCCTGCCTGATCCTTGAAAGAGCCTCATCAAAATCTTTGCACTCCGAAGGCCCAAAGCACCCCCAAAGTTCATTTTCAAAATTTGCCCACTAGAAAACGTGTCATTCCTCTTGGAATGTCCTACGGATCCATTGCCACCATTGGTTGGCCTCTCCTTCCAAGTGGTAGAAGGCCAAAGGAACTTTCTAGGCTTCAAGAGTATTCTAGAATTCAAAAAATTGGTTCACATGATTGAAACACTCCATCGGATTATCTCTTAAGAACTGAGGAAATTCAATCTTAACTGTTTTGGAGAAAACAACCTGCTGCCCCTCATTGTTGCCTTCTTTGTGGTGATTACTGTGGTTTGCGAATTCCTAGTTCAATAGTAAGGCATCAGAGCGGCGATTGAGGGTTTCTTCCAAATGATGAAGCTTGTCTACCATGCTGAGCTCCATTCTTTGTAACCCATCTTGCACTAAGCCGAGCCAGCCTCCAAATGCTCAATGCGCTCTTTATTGATTCCCAAAACCTGGCTTTGTAACACACTTCGATAATTTTTTTTTTATTTTTTTTATGCTTCATTGATAAATTCTAGGCTGCTTAAATAAGCAAGGCCACATACAAACTGCTGAAATAAAAGAGAACTAGTAGCGATTAAAAGATTTTAAAATCATTCGAAAAGATTTTACTTGACTCTCTAATGCGACTACTTGTGAGCGACTAAAAGTAGCCGGAATTGAGTATTTCCAGCATTTTTGCTAGTATTTCTAGCAATTTATATTGCCGGAAATGAGTTTATTTCTGGTAGTGATATATATACTTGTGTTTTTTGCACTTTAACAATGTTTAAAGGCGCATCCTATTTGGCATTACCAATATATTGAGTGTTCTAAGTAGAATGAGCCATATGTGCTATTAATTAAGCCTCGTTTGTTTTCAAATATGAGATGAGATGAGTAAAAATTAAAGTTAAAAGTTAAATAAAATATTATTAGAATATATTATTTTAATATTATTTTTAAATTGAGATTTGAAAAAGTTGAATTGTTTATTTTATTTTGTATGAAAATTTAGAAAAATGGTAATAATTAGATTAGATGAGATGAGATGAAAAGTTTTGTGAAACCGAATGAAGTTTTAACCTTTTCAAAGGTTTTGTAGTTCGATGGTTTTAAAACGAGTAGGTAATAATACTTGCATATATATTAGTTTTTCAGTCACCCTACCTTATCTAGCTCTCCACAATTAAGGATGGATTGACATAACATAGAAGAGAGGGTCACAAAAGATCATATGTAAAAAGAAAATAATTTGTTCGTGTACAAGTCTTGTGTAGTCTATTTCTGAAATGGAGGATCTTGCAACGAAAAAATGATTATTTTTTTCATAACTTTTACATGTCTGGTGACTCTGCTCTATTTTTTTTTAATTAATTGTATGACAATTGCATGTCTTCAACTTGTATCCAACATTACTTTTAAATCCAGCCATCATGGACAAGGCGTGTTAAATTGGTCAGTTAATTTTCTCATTTTCTTTAATGATCGTTTCTAGCTATATTAAGTGAGAACTCACTGTTTTCTTGGATTAGATGCCTACGTATTTTGAAGAACAAATGATGCAAATTGCATTTGGGACAACATCATAGGACTAAAAGCTTTTGTCAAATAATGGACATGAGCAACATATGATTATATTATGACTTTAAATTTATAAGTTTTTATTACATTGATACATCATGCAGTAGGACGATTTATTAGAGCTTTATTATTTAAGGAAGCAATACATGAGATCAGATCATAGATATATTCTCATCCCAAGAGCTTTGCGTTGACATATTCATAGTCAATTATATCAATAATGGATCGATAAGCAATGAAGTACCACCCTCTATCAATGCTTCTCCAAGATGTGTGTATGCATCTTCATTCTTATAAAGAAGATCCATTACACGTGCAAGATTGAGAATCCGCACAAGGAGAGGGATTGGCACTTGAGTAGGTTTAAGGAACTCCTCGTTCATATCCTTCCATGCATTCACAATCTGCCTCTAAAATTCTTCATGTTCCTTTTCCTTTGACACACCTTGCTGCTTCATATGGCATTCAGTGCCCAAGATAAGGTGGCCTTTCTGTTGCTCAAACTTTAAAAAATAAAAATAAAAAATCATGTTATCCAAAGAATTATTGGTTTTGTTAATTGGAAATGGGGGGACACGAAGTCTATTAATTATAAGTACATCATTGGAAACAATATCATCCATATCCTATTTATGATTTCTAATGCTTTAACCATCTTAGGGTGACCGAAGACCCAATTGAAGGCTTCCTTTGTGACAATATCTCCCATGACAACAAAAGATAAGGTTGTGACTGTGGAGTAACCACATGATACAAGTGCGTTATTCATATACTCCTTGAAAGTTGGTACATATTTTTAGTTAAACCATTTGGCTTCAACAAAGTAGGCTTGAACTTGATTCTTCATCTAGTTATAATGTCACTAAACCAAATGAAATTATTATGCCTATAAATCCTATTTAATTGAAAAAAGATTTAGCCAAAGTGAATTAACTGATAGTGTCATAGACTCGTATGTGTATACATCCTTCTTTGCATAGTAAACAAGGTAGAACCTTCCTTCCTTGGACATCTCTTCCCCAATTTCTTTATAAACATCCAAGATTGCTTTATAGTTCAATTTCATGTACTGTGGGAGTTGCTCAATGCAGTTGATATATCACCTAAAGGTATTTGTAAAAAGAAAAAAAATCAATCAACAATGTTAAATCTTGACTTCAACACAAGAAAATTGAAGACAATCTAGTTCTAATGCAAGTGCCAAACCTTTTAACTGTGTCTGTAAAGAGCTCGAGTTCTTCAAATGTACCATAAACATCAAATGTATCATCTATTTGCATTACCACCCAACACATGATATGATCACCCATTTGCATGGACATTATATGATAATAATGAGGTCATGAGTGCATGCATACATGCTTCAGTTACTTAACACAAGTTTGAGTTTGCACCTGAAGTTGAATTTCCTAAATAGTTGTTTAGGATGGTGTGACCACTTTGGTCTTAGTTTCTGTAGCAGTAGGATTTTAATGTGTGGCAACCAAGAAGTGATGTCTCTGTTATTGGCTGTCTGATAAACATGTAAAGAATTACTGGATTTGAAAGGGTGGTAATTGGTTTGCTTAGTTAAGCAACTCTACTGCTCAACTCACTTTGGTTGCAAAGACTGTTTTGGCCATCTCAATTAGTATATGCACTTAGGTCATCATTCTAGGAAGAATTTATGGGTTAAGAAGCAACTTATTGGGTGATCTTGGAGAGATTCATATCCTCTCATGGAGCTTCAGTATTTGGCTTAGTTTGGTTGAAATGGGATAGGATTGTTATTTTTCTAAATTTTTTACTTAGTAATTCTAATCTATTTGACATCCAACTTTAATGGTTATTTCTCATCCCCTTTCGTAAATGCATGTCTATAGACAAACATGAAAATTGTTCTTATAAAGGAAAGAGAAGGGGCCGGGGGGGGGGGGGGGGGGGGGGTTTATTTTCCGTCTCTTCATTTCTCTCTTCTTTCATTTTTTAAAGTACTCATAGCATCTCCATTGTCTTTCATTTTAATTTTTCTTTAGATTCTAGCAAGATTCAGTGTTTTGTTATAGTAATTAATTTTTTCATCTTTCAATTGTTTATGAACGTACATACCTGTATTCTCTTGTTGGTTACAAGAGTTGGGGGTAAGAGTGTACAAGAACCGAGTAAACAGCAGGAAACCAATCAGATTGGTCATTGGAGCACAGAATTGGCAGAAACTGGTAGAGAACCAGTCGACCGGTAGTGGAAAATAAGTAGAACTGACGTTGGCCGGTTCAGTCTTGGTTTGACTTAGTGAAAAACCATTGAACCGGCTGACCGGTTCTACAATTTTTCTTTTCATTTTATACCTATACAAAAAGGGTGATGTTTCACTCAAATGAGTGAAACCGCATCATTTTAGGCATGGCCTTTCAAAAAACACCCCTAACCCTGCGCCTCCCATCCCTCTTCCTCCATTTCATTCGATTAAGTCTTCATTCTCTCTCTCTCTCTCTCTCTCTCTCTCTCTCTCTCTCTCCAGGCGCCATCACCACCCATTTCCCTTTCTCCTTCCAAACTCTTCCAGCGACTGTGCAACCATAACACACGCAACAAGGGAGCAACCCCTTCCCTAACCTCCTCCTTCATGCCGCTTGAAGCTTGGCCTGAGATCTCTCTTCTCAGTCTCTATTGTTCACTTTCATGCCGAGGCCAGCTCTCTCGTTCTCCTAGTCCTCTCCTCCTAATATGTTATGCATTTGTTATTTTGTTGTAGATTTCTAAAAATTTGTTGTATTTTTGTTGATTTGGTTTGAAGTTTTGAAATTGTGATGTGAAATTTTGGGAATGGGTACCAACCGACAAATCGACCTTGGAACCAGTCGGTACCGACCATAAGAAACCACCGGTTTTCTCTGTTCCTGCCTGTCGGTGTCAGTCAACACCACCCTGTTTATAAGCTATTGGTGCGGTTTCAATTTTTGACCAAAACTACACCAATAGTGTCGATTTTCAGTCCTAGTTATTTTTTTTGGGGGGGGGGGGGGGGGGAAGGGGAGCTATCTCTGGTATTTGGGAATGCTCGCACTTTTTATTAATAAGTCAGTATTGGAAAATACTCATAGGCTCAATTCCATGCTTTGTTTTCTTTGAGTGTCAGTTTTTTAACATTGTGTGTTTCTTGAGATAATTGCAAACTTGCATTAAGTTTTTTAACTATCTTTTTTTTTTCTTTTTTTCTTTTTCTCAAATTGCCTTTATAGCCTTGTAGGTGACCATCAGGCTTAAGAGGTTCTGTGTCATTTCTATTTCAGGGCTTAGCAAGCGTACTACAACAGAAAAACATCAAGAAGCCTTTTCCCAATTCAGTGAATTTCTTCATGGTTTGTTCTCTTCCTGCTATTTTTATATTTGTTTTCTAATGATCATAAAAGTATCCATCCTTGACGTTTTTCAATTTACAGCTAGGGTGGTGACTAGGGATGTAAAAAAAAAAAAATTGATGAACCGGTAAATCGGATTGGACAGGACCGAACTGGTGGATTTAATCTAGTACCGAGTTTGGTTTAGTTTGGTACATGTTTTTTTTTTTTTAAAACTGGTCAAAATTGGTTTAGTTCTCATTTTTCTTTTTCTAAACCGTACCGGATTGGTTCATATATATATTTTAATTTTTTATATTGTATATAAGTTTTCTATATAATATATAATTATATATAAAATAGTTTTGTATTATATGATAAATTACTAATTAATTATATTAAATTTTAAAATCTTATATCACAATAGTTTCTTGTATTAATAGTTATACTAATATTATACAGTGCACATTAATAGTTGTACTAATACTATATCACTATAGTCTATAATACAATTATAATATATATTATAATATACTATAATATATTATCACTATAGTATTATATATATATACAATATTATATATATTATATAGTATATAATATAGTATATTAAAACTGAAAAACCGGACCGAACCAGTAAAATTGAAAGAATTGGTTTAGGAGGTAATCGATGTGGAATCGATTCTTTAAAATACAAAACCGATTCATGGCGGTTCGGTCCTAAATTTTATAAAAAATGGGACCAAATCGAATCGTTTACACCCCTAATGGTGACTGATAAGGTATTAGCGTATTCTAAGGTCTTTGGTTTTGTAAGGTATGCTACTCTAGAAGATGCCGCAAAAGGTATAGAGGGCATGGATGGGAAGGTGAGTTGGCGTTACCCACTTTGATCTCATCCCCTTAAGAAGATTAATAAGTTTGAATGACATTACATACTGAATATGAAGATAATATAATGTTTCGAGACAGTAAATGAATAAATGAACACCCACATTCCACACCCACTAACAAAGGGAAGTTTGATATTTTGATGTATAAACACCTTAAGGTGCCACATGCTTTCAAACATCTAAATGCTTTAAAAAGAAAGGAGCCTTGTTTTACCCTCTCTCTCTCTCTCTCTCTCTCTCTCTCTCTCTCTCTCTCTCTCTCTCTCTCTCTCTCTCTCTCTCTCTGTGGAAACCCATCCTTTGTGAGCACATCGTGTGTATGTTTTCCACCTATCTTTCTGTTAATACTTAAATTCACATAACAGGTCAGAAGGGAGAAATGAATTATTTCTGGCCCACTATGATGATTCAGACTTTGAGACAGTGTTCTTCACTTTCATCCATAACATAAATATAAATAACCAAATAAAAATAAATAAGAAAGATATAGAAATTTATGTGGTTTGGCATAAAAGCATAAGTTCATGGGTTATTTGGAGGAAAAATCCACAATGATAGATAATTTTACAATCTCTCATGGCCTCACATATTGCTCAATACAATGGATAAATCTAGGGTTTCAAGAGGTTAAAGATAATGCCTCACTTGAGAGAGATCTGGTGGAGTCACTATGTGTGGTGAGTTTGTAAGTAGAGAGTTTGTGGATATCTCCTCCTTTCATAGAGATCTATTTTCTTCCTTAGAGTGATAGAGACTAACTTGTCATGTGAAATATTTTCCTTTTAGAAGTCTGAGCTAACTGCTTTTAGTTTATCTCTTTCTTGTCTTATCTCTTGGTTTTATCTCTTCCCTTATTATTAGTGATAGGTTTTCAATAGATTGGACCCAATCAATTTTGTCCCTAATACTTTCATTAGAATTTTTCTCACTTAATGTATAAGCTTCTTGTTGAAAAAAATGCTATTTATTAAAACTCCTTGCATCCAAATTAACAATATCCCATAATTACTTATTCTCATCGCATGAATTTTATTAAACCTGGAACTGAATGTCTCGATCTCAACCTTGTACATGATTAATTTATGAATATATCCTTTTCTATTTTTCTTAGACCATACTGTTTCATAAGCATATATCACTACAATGGAAATGATTTTTTGGGACAATTTTTTTAACGAAATTAAATCGTTCCAAAAACTGATTTTAGGGATGAAATTCAAATTTCGTTTCTAAATTTTGGCAATAGTCGTAGTTGTTTACTGTTTGAATAACAAATATGATGTTCAAACAAGTTATCTAGGGATGAAAATGTCATCTCCAATAAATTTTCCGTTCAATTTGTTAAGAAAATGTTCAACCATGAAAGGAAAAAAAAAACATTTGAACAAAAATTAGTTACAATTGAATTAAAAAATAGTGGGATAAGTTACTAATTTAAGCGGGACATCGACTTACACATCGAATGATTTATATAATTGTTCGAACGCCAAATAAGTTTTTTTATGGAATTAAAAATTGAACCATATTATAGTTCGAACACTTTATATTTCATTTGATTGTTATTTCTTGAGGCGGAAGAAGTTTTTCCAAATAAAATAATTGTTCAAACATTAAATTATACATTCAAACGTACCTAAATCAATTAGGTAGGGATAAATATTTAATTTATGGGAAAAAATAGCAGTTAAAGAATATATAGAATAAAGATCATTAAATAATTTAGAAAAAAAAAGAGAGACGTAAAAAAGGTTAGTCATTGTTAAAAATAAGAATAAATAAATGTGATAGAAGGGATAATTAATGATATTTAAGCAACTATTCATAAGTAAATTAATTTTAACAAAATTGTCATGTCCATACAAAAAACTATGAAAGTGAAAATAAAATGTATACATAATGCCCTCAAATCACAGACCACAGACTCGACTCCTGCTAGGCATGCCTCGACCTGTGTTAGTTGAGTCAAGATCGCCACCTGAGTCATCTACACATCTCTACCCAACTTTGTGATGATACTAGTAATCTCTATACGTACGTCAAAGATGACACTTTGGATCTTTGTATGCATTGAATCCATCAACTCTATTATGCGTGCACGGATCTCTGCTTGCACTATATCTGTAATCTCTTCATGAATAAAAATTTGTGTTGCTCTTGTGTAATGGCCTCACCTGATACCCCATGAATAGTCAGGTGTGCATCTCCATGAATCTCAAGCGTCTCTACAGTGGGATCACAAGGCTTCTTGTTAGAATGTCCCTTACTTCGTGATAAGGTGGAGGAGTTGATTGGCCCAATTGACTCTTGGACACGCTTAGCAACATTTTATTGGACACATGTCTCTACCAAAAACAATGTAATCAAGATCCCAAAGGGAAAGATATCTATTGTAATATAGTTAGCATCCGATCCAATCCTAACAAAGATATAGCTCGCTAGGTCTATAGGCTCTCCACGAGTGATGCGTATCATAAATCGTGCCCGATCCAAGCCAACCTTGATCTTGTGCTACTACGAATCAATGATGTTGGTGATGACTAAGTTCATTATCTTGAAAAATCTAGATAAATAAGCTTGTTTGATACTTTTGGTCCCATAATAGGGAGGAGCATCTGGGTTCACAACTAAGTGTCGAATCTCATGATAATGGAGGCCATCTAGTTCATTTAAATCAATTCCCCCGTCTCAATTGTGTCCCCATCACCTGCACATGTAGATTTTGCAAGCACCATGTTTGGATCTGTAGTGGGTAGCTGAGGGATACCAAGAAACTTGGCGATTGTGTCCACTGAAAATGCAATGGTTATACCCCGAACTAATTACGTGTGCGCCTCATAATCTTGGCTAGCACCACCAAGCTTGCCATAGAACTCAAATACCATGTCATATATGCGTCCCTTCATCCTTCTGGTCAAGCATTGGTTGCCAAGCACGCTATATGAACACAGATGATACGGACTACCCCTTCCAGCTAGCTAGGTAAGATCCTAAAATTTGTCAAGCTTTACTTGACGCTCCAATAATAGTGTTCTCTCTCAAACTTCTTCATTTGAGGGTTGACCTGTCCTACAATGCTTTCAATCTCTATAAGCCATGGTGAACTTGAATTTTTCAAAAATAATATAAATTGTAGTAGTTATAAAATAATTATTATTAGAAGCTATAAATTTCGTGGAAACTAAAATGTCATATAGAAAGACGAAAACAGTTAGAATATATAAAAAAAGGTTAACAGATGTAAAATTTTCAAACAATATTCAAAGGTCATTATTAATGATTAACTTTAAGTGGAGTGATTATTATGAGTTTTGCAATTATTAGATTATTCTTTAGGTATGCACGGTTTTTATAGTGTATTTATCATTGCATATTATTATATTTTTGTAGGTAATATATGTTCAATAACTTATATATTATTAAATACTATATATGATTCTAGTGCATAGTATATTTTAGGTCATGGAAACTCACTTAGTAAATTAATCCATGCGCAATTATTTGTATGTGTTGTTTGTATTATTTTTGCATCTTGTATATTGCATCCAAGAAAACATTAGACACATTCACGTTGGTGGATAACTCTTGAATTGTCCAAAGTGGATAGTTTGAGATTCTAAAGTCATTTTTGCAAACTCATCAACTCTGTTTGTTCCCATTCGACATTGTAATTTTGATAGAATCATCCCAATATCCAACATTTGAGCCTTCGCATGAGGAAACTTATATTGATGAAGATGCTCAAATAGAGGTTGGTGATGATGACTATGATGAGGATATGGAGAAAATGCTTGGTAATATTAGTGCGGGAATGTTTTTGGCCTAAGATGCTAGGGATACATCAATGGCAACTGTTGTAGGCCATAACACTTTTGCATGCTTGTGAGAAGATTCATAGCATGAATTAAATTCAAGATGTAGAAGACATATAAGTTGTCATTTACAGTCTGATTGCTTCATATAAAATCCATGTGCCAAATATGGGTTAAGGCTGTTAATATGTTACTTGAGCTATTTAAAGAGGCACTTCCATCGGACAATGTTTTGCCTTCAAATTCTATGGAGCTAAGCAAATGAAGCAAGAACTCAAGATTGACTATAATATAATCCACGCATGTAAGAATGATTACGTTCTATTTTGGCAAGATAATTGGTATCTTAACAAGCGTCCAATGTGCCATGAATTAAGATAGACATTTGACAAGCAGAATATGTGTCAGAATGTGTGTTAGAAGATGGTAGGTCACTTTTCATTATACCGAGATTACAACGGTACTTATGCCACATGACTGTAGACATGATATGACATTCATCAAATAGAGTTAGCAATGAGAATGTATTGTCACATCTTGTTGAGTCTCAAGTCTAGAAGGAGTTTGATTTGAAACATCCATAGTTTGCTGAAAAATCTCGTAATGTGTGACTTGTCTTGGTAATAGATGAATTTAATTCATTTGAAAACATAAGTACTAGTAATTGTACTTGGCCGATAGTATTCATGCCATATAATTTAATACCATGGAAATAGTGAGCGGTCCATATTTCATATTGATTTTGCTCATTCCTAGTTTGGGATCAACGAGAAATGAGAACGACGTGCATTTATGGCCATTGATTGCAGAGTTGAAAAATTTATATGAAAATGGGATCCTTAGACTCCATACATTTGATGCATCAACACGCGAGTCGTCCAAGATGTATGCTACATTGTATGGACAATAAATGAATTTTCCTCATATGAAAATTTATAATGTTTAAACACTAAGGGGAAAATGACATGTCCAATTTTTAACAAACATATCCATTCTGAGTGACTTACGAATGAGAGGAAACTATGCTTCGTGGGTCATCGATATTTTTACCTGTTGAGTTTTCAAGGAAACGCGTTGGAAGCATTCTTCTTCTACTTTTTCTACTAGTTTGTCCTATTCTGACAAGGAACCACGTACGGAACAAGAGTCCATGTGTTGTTGAGTGGCAAAAAATTTAATTATTCTTGCATAGCAAGACGCCAATGAGGCTCTCGCTTGGCTTGAGAATAGCGGATTTAAGGATGCAATGGTCACAAGTAGTCATCCACGGGTTGAAACCAAAACTTTGACATACAAAACAACTAACTATATGTCAAGAGATTGGTTAAGTACGAGGAGGACTAGATGAACCGAGATGATATCACAGCTAATTCCACCTTCACAATTGGATTTCATTTGAACCATTTAGTGTTGCCGTGTTGTAATAGAAACAAGAATGAAATACGAAAATATTATATTTATTATTATATAATACATAAAAATAATAATATTATAATATTATAATAATAAATGTATCAAACTCATAGTGGTATTTATTTTACTCAAGATTGGGTCTCTCTACCCAATACATTAGAAACTCATTGCCCATGGAGAAAGACCGTTTCAACATAAAAAAAATATGACTGTAATAGTGGACTTGAAATTGTAACCTCCCATTGCTCTATCTCTAGATCTGATAGTTTAAGCATGCAGTCGATAATGAAGATAGAAACATAGAAAGTGTGCAGTGAGGGATCTTTATAGGTAGTCAGTTTTTACTTAACTCAGCCCAAGCAACGCCTAAAGACTTCCATGCCTTTCTTGGTTGTTCCAACCCAACCGGCAATTTCCGACAGGTCTTTCTAAATTTATAGAACAAGAAGTGGAACTACAAGAAAGCTTTCTTTATCTTAATCGATAACCAATCCATTTTCAAATATAGTTGGGATACTTTTCCCAAGAAATGGGTAAAAAAAATAGAAAGATATGAACATGGGAATACACCTAATATCAATACGGACTACCCATTTCAATTGTTGTGCTTTCTTAAATTGCATACCTATACAAGGGTTCAACTTTCAATCGATATTTGCACAGTTGACTATGTCGCTCGAAATTGAAGATTTGAAGTGGTCTATAATTTTCCACTCCCGGAGTCTATACTTCAAGTTCTTGAGGAGTTCCAAGATGTTATGCCCAAGGAGCTCCCCGAGTCTTTGCCGCCACATCAAGTTGTTGATCATGAGATCAAGCTAGTGCTGAAAGCCAAACCACCCACTCTTAGTTGAGAAAGCAAACCAAAAAGAGAATTAAGCAATTTATTTTGCTGCTATTGGTCCCAGGGAATCAATAAATGGAATTGAAGCACCAAACAGAGTACCATAGATGGCATGGAAATATTAGAATGTTTGATGACACTGCCGAATGGGAGTACCCTCCACCATATTTATCTAGGTAAGATGTAGTTGTGCAATTGGTGATGTCTTTGAGAATGAATTTCAAAAAAAGCATGAAAGCTAAAGCGAACTCCAAATGAGTTGAATTGGACAAGGAATAACATTTATTTTAACTACCATACTAGTTGATGTTAAAACTACTGCATATTCTCAATATTATGCATATTGAAAAATATATATACGATTAAGTGTTAGGCACATTGATATCAATTGAAGGTAAAACATAAGATACAATAAACTCACATGAGGATCTGAAACAATTGGGAATAAAACCGAAAATGCACTTACGACAAGATGGCTTTTCTGTCTATTTACCAATTGGTTGGTATACACTATCAAGGAAGGAAAGAGTTAAATCTTACAAGTGGCTAATGAAAATTAATTTACCACAAAATATGACTCGAACTTTATAAGGTGTGTGTGTACACATGATTGGAAGACCATTGGATTAAAAAGTCACAATTGTCATTTTTTTACAATGGATCTCTTGCTAGTTGGTATCCGTGGTTACTTGACAAGGGATGTGCGCATGGCTTTGACTGAGTTTGGTGCATGTTCAAATATTTATGTGACAGAATGTTGAATGTAAAAGTTTTGGAATGAATGGAACATTAAATTACCATAATATTTTTTAAGTTGGAGTATATTTACCCATCGTCGTTCTTCAATGTAGGGACTTAACCATTCATTTGCCACGAGAAGCTCGACTTGTAAGACCAGTCGAGTAAAGACGGATGTCTCCAATTGAAGGGCTTTTTGGAAAGCTGAAACATATAGTGGATAACAAGGCTTGCCTTGAAGGTTCAATTGCAAAAGCCTCTATTGACGATGAGTGACATACATTTTATTCCAAGTACTTCCACGGAGTTGACATGAGATTCGATTGACCAGAAATAAATTTTGATGGTGGCGAAGCAAGACAAACAAATGGGTTTTTTGTGTTTCCCCAATACGTATGTCTAATTGGTGCTTCAGGTGGTTATGCTTTATGCAGAAGAGAGTTTGAAAAAGCTTTGTGGTACATGCTCAAAAATTGCCCTCAGATCGAAAACCACTTGAAGTAAGTATGTCATTATTTTTCAATTAATATTATAATCTCCTTAAAAAATTAAAAAAATTCTAAGGTACACATTAATTTTCATTTTTTGTTATTAAAAAACTCAAAGAACAATGAGTAACTGATATAAAACGGAAACGTGAAAAAGAGTTTCCAAAATGGTTTGAACAACGAGGAATGACATGATAGATGCCAAATTTGAATTATTACCTTGCACTTATAATTGTTTACTTGTTGTATGTTTATGCTGTCTTCATAATGTAGGTTGTAGAAATACATGCGAGTAACCAAAATGATATCTCAGATCAATTGTATGCATTGGCACATGACTCATTGAGATGCGCAGTTTGACATTTTGCATGTATTTCTAGGCGAAGTATGTATCACACAATATATCAAGAACATTATTGAAAAACACAAAATAGTGGTGTTTTAGTAAAAAACACAAACCATTGATTTATATGGAGTTATTGTCGAAATAATTGGCTTGAAACTTTTTTTTTGGGGGGGGAGAGGGGCATATAGTTTAATTAACTATTTTAAGTGCGATTGGTGGGATTTAAGCAATCCTCGATTAGGAGTGTGCAATGATGAGTATTGTTTTAGTATTAATACATAGCGAAAATTGTATGATGATGATCAGTTTTTTTGGCTTCTCAAGTATCTCAAGTCTTTTACTTAGATTATCTTGAGTTAAGAAATTAATGGTGAGTGTTACAAAAGTTTTCTCTAAGAAATATATATGATATTATCCTTGAGGGGGAGGGACAAGAAGAAGAAGAAGAAGGTTCCTTTACACGAGAAGTATATCAAGAGAGTCAACCTGTTTGTAACTTGTTTGTGGATTTCAGTCAGTATGATATAATTCCTTTATGTAGGAAAAATATTGAGACTGAATTGTTGATACAGCAGTTGAAGAAAATGGTGAATGATCTGAAGAAGTTACAGATGAGGAGGGCGAGTGGTCAACTGAAACTAATACTGCTGAGTGATGTGTTTTGAGTTCACATTACACAACCTCACAAATTTTTTATGTCGATGTATGTTTTAGTGCTTTCAAATCATGCCACCCAAATGAAAGGAATTTCGCATCCCATATCCACCCATTCCTGGCTCGCCAATTAACTCACATGTTAAGATTAACTCTCCATAATGAGGTAAAATAGTAATAAGAATTTTGTCTCAATTAAGGCGAATCGTAATACTAAATATTTTCTAATTTATCATTTCATTCGTTTCTACAATCACTATACAATAACTATGATCTTGTTTAGAGCTAACCATACAATCTCGTCGAGATCAAGGTATTATTAGAGGTGTCACAATAGAAAAAACTCATGAAGTGCATAAGATTAAGGTTAACATTCCTGATGACCACATCGGAGGTGGAGGAGGACCAGTGGCTTGGCTTGCTTTACACGTGGGTACTCTTACAAGAACTTATGCACCTTTGGCTATGAGTTCATGGCTTAAAGTCTCCCAAATGGTCAAAGAACAAACCAATAAGCATTGTTTGGTAATGCTTAATTTATTTATCAATTTATTTAATATGTTTAGCCAAAATATAGAATATGCAAATGATTTGTTCGTATAATAGTTTTTTCATGGATGACTTAGAACTAAATTTTGGGTGGAGAGAGAAGTGTAAGACTGTAGATGAGCTTATGTATAATACATACCGTAAATATAAGTCGATATGTCATGAGCATTACAGTAAGTTCGAGAACAAGGACAAGGTGTGCCAATATTCATTTTAGGACATTCGATTTTGCAATTGGGGAAAATTTTATGACATGTTTAAAGATCATGCATATAAGGTAAATGAATTATTTTACTTATTATATTTTATAAATTTTTCTTGTAAATATTTACTAGTTATCTATAGGAGTGGAGTTCTATAAACAAAGTAAATAGATCGAACTTGAAGATTCATCATCATGCAAACTCAAAATCTTTCTATCGTGTCTCTAAGAAACTAGTAATATTATTTTTTAATGGGTTGCTCACTTTGATATTTGTCATATTCAAATGAGTTTATTCTTGTAAAATATGTGTCTTATAGTAAGAATCATATAAAAGTTATGATTTGGTAGAATTATAAGTTGCATCATTTATTGATCGTAATGGAGAGTGGACTCATCCCAATGCAGATGAAAATTATGTATAAATTATTATCTATTTTAACTAAAGAATTGTGTACTTGTTGCAATATTAATTCTTTCTCTTAAGTGAAGGAAAAAATGGTTGTCTTGTGTGTTTATTTTTTATTTTTTGATAATTAGAAACTTCATTAAAAAACACCAATACATCAGTTGTTGTCAAACCATAAAAAATGGTGAACAAAAGAAGGAATCTGCTCCCACCAAACATTAATATCTTCAATGTTCCAAGCATATCTAGCTAAGGAATGAGCTACCCCATTCCCTATCCTATTAACATGTGCCACTTGAACTTCCTAAAAACGCATAAATAAATGCTTGATCTCATCGAGAAAATTACCAGCACTAGCATACGAGGCTTCTGTGGATTGCAGCTCTTGAAGCACACTAAGATAGTCTATTTCAATGATCAATTTTGGGATGCCTAGTGGAATGCAAAGTTGTATTCCTCTCAACATAGAAATGGCCTCAATCGTTGCTACCTCATCCACCTCAGTCTCACTTTTGCTAGCAGCCATCAAAACAACTCCATTTTTATCTCGCAGAACAGCCCCAATGCCAGCTCTCCTTTGGTCCGTAAAGATTGCCCCATCCACATTGACTTTAAGAAACTCATCTAGTGGAGCTTGCCACTTAGATATCTATTGTAGTTGCTGCCTTGATGTAATAGCTCACACGTCATTGAATGCCTTGCAGATTGATATAGCATGCTCAACAGCTTGCACAGGTTGTATTACATTCTGCTCCATCTGCATTTGATTTCTTCTGTACCATGAACTCCAACAGATGACAAAGAACAGAGTTAAATCTACCTCACTGCCTTGCATCTGAATCTTTCGTATAGTTTGACTAAAACTGAGAGAAGAATAAAAAAATTTGAACAATGGGAAGAATTTCTGCCAAACAAATTGATTAGTAGGACAATTTAACAAAGCATGAGTAATATCTTCCTCATTATCCAAACAAAAATAGCATAGAGGTTCCACATCCACCCTTTTCCTCCTAAGGTTCATGAGAGTGGGAAAAATGTCCTTACAAGCTTTCCAAGCAAACATTTTAATCTTCCTTGGGACTTTCATATGCCAAAGTTTCCCCATCTCCACTAGCCTCAATGTTATGAATCAATTTGTATGCACTTTTAACAGTGAAGCTTCCATTTACTGCCTTGTCCCAAATCCACCTATCTACATAAGGATTTGATGATAATCGAACCTTTAGGATCTCCTTAGCTATACTTGGATTAAAGAGAGCTCTAATGAACTGTTCATTCCATGTTCTAGTTGTCGCATCAATTAAAATGTCCACTATTGCTTCTTCATCAATTTTCGACCCATTACTTCTATCTAAATCAGGTTGTAAAAGTCTAAGGCCAGGTAACCAAGGGTCCTTCCAAATCTTCACTAATTCACCATTTCCCACACACCGCCTACAACCTTTCAACAACCATCTCCTTGTTTCAAATATTCCTCTCCATGCATAGGAAGGATTGGTCCCTAAAGATGCTTGGAAAAAAGAACAATTGGGGTAATACTTGGACTTGAAAAGTCTCTGCAGCAAGGAATTCTCATATTGCAGAAGTCGCCAACCTTGCTTAGCCAAGAATGAGATATTAAAGAAATGTAAATCACGAAACCCCATCCCACCTCTAAATTTGGGCACACATAAATTTTTCCAACTTATCCAATGGATTTTCCTCCCCTCACTCCTTTGTCCCCACCAAAACCTCGCCTTCATCCTTTCTAATTCTCTACATAAGGTCACAAGTAATTTAAAGCAGCTCATAGAATAAGTAGGTATATATAAGGCAATTGCTTTAATAAAAACATCTCTCCCCCCTTGAGAAAGTAGTTTCTCTTTCCAACTCTGTAAATTTGACCACACCCTTGTCTGAATGCGCTCAAAATATCTAGATTTAGACCTCCCTACAAAGATTGGCAGCTCTAAATATTTATCATACTGTTGGAAAGTTCTAATACCCCATAAGTGCAACAACTCTCTCTGTTTAATGGCATCTACATTTTTCGAAAAAACCATAGTTGTTTTCCCTTTAATCACCTTTTCCCTGAAGCCATCTCATATTTTGTCAATAGACCTTGAATAAATATGGTTGTTTTAACATCAACCTAACAGAAAACTATGTTATCATCGGCAAAGAGAATGTGAGTTACGATTAGAGCCCCTCTGTAGATTTTTACACCTATCAAATTCCTCTACACCTCAGCATCTTTCAATAATGCTATTAAGCCTTCAGTACAAAAGAGAAAAAGGTAAGGGGATAGTGGATCCCTTGCCTAATACCCCTTGTAGGTGTAATAGTTCGATGAGCATGTCCATTTATTAAAACTGAAAAGGTTACAGTTTTAATACACTCCATAATAAGGCTAACAAATCTGGGAGCAAACCCCAACTTGAGCATGATTTTCTCTAAGAAACCCCATTCAACTCTATCATATGCCTTATTCATGTCTAATTTAATAGACATATAGCCTTTCTTTCCATGTCATTTATTTCACAGGTAATTCACCAATTCACAAGCTATCAAAAAATTGTTACTAATTAACCTGTCCCCCACAAAAGCACACTGAGATTTAGATATAATGGCAGGTAAAACAGCCTTCAGTCTATTAACAATGACTTTAGAAACAAGCTTGTAAACTACATTATACAAGCTAATTGGGCGGTAATTAGAGACAAACTCACAAGTTTTCTTCTTCAAAATCAAACTTACGAGTGTATGATTTAGTCGAGAAGGTAATTTACCTATGTTGAGGGAATCCAAAACTACAGCTGTGACAGAATCACCCACTATGTGCCAATAGGATTGAAAAAACACAGCAGACATTCCATCAGGTCCCGGTGCCTTATTGGCTGGATTTGATCCAAAGTTAGCTTTACTTCATCTGCAATAAAGGGCTTGGAAAGATCAAAATTCATTTATGTAGTGACTCTTTTATCAAAAAAGCTCAATACGTCCTCTTGATCAACCTGCACAGTGGAAGTGCAGAGATCCTTGAAAAAATCAACAACCAATTCATCCCTTAGTGCACCCTCTAACAAAATTCCCCCTGCATCCTTGAGGCCCCTTATTAAATTCCTTTTCGTTCGAGTAGATGCATTAGAATGAAAAACCCATGTGTTTTGACCTCCCTGTTTTAACCATTGTACCCTGGATCTTTGGCGCCACATCACCTATTCCCTTTCAAGCCATAATTGAACTTCCTTTCAAGCTTGACTAAGACCACTAGGATCTAGGTCATAAGAATGAATAAACTGCACTCTCTCAAGCTTGGCTCTAGCCTCATTTAGATTCTTCTTAACAAGCCCAAAAGAATCTTTGTTCCATATTTTAAGTTGTTCCCCACAACCTTGAATAAGACTAATCAATCCTTCCATACCCTGGTTGCCACCCCTGGTACTCCAAACTTGTTCGATAATATTCTCGCACTACACCTCTCCCACCCATATGGCATCAAAGCGGAATTGTTTAGGTCTCCTCTGCACAGCCTTATAGCAAGAGGATTCAAAAACAATTGGTAAATGATCCAAATGTGCTATAGTTCCATGTTGAACCGCAAATTGTGGAAGCAACTGAGTCAACGAATCATTTCCCAAAAACCTATCCAAATGCTAAAAATTTGAGCATTTCTTTCCCTCCCATTCCACCAAGTGAACTTTTGTCCTTTGTACCCAAATCCCTCAACTCACACTCGGTTAACACCCCTCGAAAAGCCTCAATCTGAGAAACAGGTCTGAATCTCCCACCTCGTTTTTCATGTGAATGTAAAACTTTGTTGAAATCACCCCCCAATAACCATGGCATTTGCTCAAAAGAATTGGGGGTTCTAACGAGATTCCAAGTAGAGGATCTATGTGATGCTTCTGGGTGACCATATAAACCCGTAAATCCCCACACCATTAAATCTGCCATTTTAATGTGAGCATCAATATGATATCTTGAGTAAGACCTAATTTCAATTCTCAAATCCGAATTCCACAATAGAGCCAACCCCTCACTTCGCCCCTCAAAATCAACAGTAAAACAATTTAGAAAACCTAATTTACGGTTACATACATTCATACCTCTTGTTGTCAGCTTCGTCTCCTGCAAAAATAGAAAGTTGGGCTCTTCTAGCACAATTAAATCGCGTACTACTTGAATTCTCAATGGGTTCCCAAGCCCACGAGAATTCCAACAAATGGTTTTCATGGTTGGTGGCAGGTTTAAACGTCAGCCTCTGTCGATGAAACAAGTAGTACCTTTGAAGAACGCAAATCTAGATATCCTCAGAAATGCTCCTCCCTTTCTTTGCTTGAGCTTCCTTCAATTTGGTAGTTGAAACCCGTTTACTCGACTTCACTTGTGAAGAAACACCTTCAGCTTTCACCTATCTTGCTCGGTCCCCTTTCCTCTTCCAGAAGGATTTAGATGGGACTGAATTAGGTAGCAACACCTTATTGAACTCAGGGTTATTAGGAGATAGGCCCAAGTCAGAATAGCCCATTACAGGAGAACAAGCTGGGCCCGTCAATCTTATCTGACCTTCCTCTGCATCATCCTTCAACATTACGTCTTCTACCTGATTCTAAGATTCACTCCTATCATTAACCACATCTTCAACGGCCTCAACCTCCACCATTGTAGCCCCATCAATGCCATTAACCCCCTCGTTTAACTATTGCACTATCTTCGCATATAATGGCTCCTCCATATTTAAATTCCTTTGAGTAACCATTGTATCTATTCCCAAAGGCGTTGTAGGGAACATCTTTGATTAAATATACATCTAATCAGAATTCCGCAACAAGTGTTCTTAAACATCTGAGAATATCTGAGAACACTTACAAAAGTTTTGGGTCCACATTCAGGATTTTTGAGGAGTTTTGGTCATTGCGTCAAGGCTTCTAACTCATCCTCATCATGCAATAATGCCTTCATCAGTTCTAGAGATTTAGTGCCCTCTTGTGAATATAAGTGGTCTCAAGTGTTCTAAGATATTTTCAGACATTTCATTCACAAACATTACTTAAATACAAAACACTTTTCAATTTTAAATATTCATATTTTTTTATATAATCATTACCTAATCCTTATAAAATTTTCAAACTCAATCTCATACAAAACACAAAAACGCAATACAACTTTTTCAAATTTTAAAATAAAAATAATATTAAAATATTTTTTAACCTTATAATATTTTTATTCAACATTTTCTCTATCATTTTTCAAAATCCAATAAAGCATCTTAACTCAAACCATTTTACTATTGTTTACAGATGTTATGAAATATTCCAAACAAGTCCTTAGAGGAAGCGAGGTTTGATGCAATTGATGACAAAGCAACAAAAGTTAGAGAACATTGTAGCAAAACAAGTCGAAATGAAGATGAGATTGAAATAACAATAACAACAGGAGTTCAGAAGAGATATATATAATTCCAACAAGAATAGATGCTACAGCAAAAGTAGATGATGATGCAACAATTCATGCCTCCAAACAATTGATTTTATAATTTTTCTACCTACTCTATATGAACTATGCTCTTTTCTATTTGTTTGCACTTCTAAAAAGAATGAGACTACTTTCTATGTTTCTTGAACAAATTCTAATATATTTTTGAAGATCTAATGCATGTCTATTAAAATTCTTTTTATTTTTTCAAAAAAATATTTCCTTTTCACTACAACAAAAATTGAATTTAGTGACAGATGAAACTGTCACAAGAAATGAACAAAACGTCATGAAATACATTTGGTGACAGTTATAAACCATCACCACGACTGTCATGTAATGTGCGTCACAGAATATATTTGGTAACAGTTTACTGTACAACCGTCACTAAAAATATTTTCAGTGACCGTCATGAAAGAACGTTCGAATGTTTACTTTTCTATGACGGTTAGAATCTATCACAGAAACTTACATTCAAATGTAAACTAGACCACTTGACATTCGAATGAGAGAAGGTAACGTTTGTTGATTATAGTTTGAACATATCATATTTATGTTTGAACGTTTATAAGTCCGAACGTCATGTTCGAATTTAGATTCCAATGTAAACGCGCGAATGTCTGAATATACGTATCATAACGTTCGGACATTCATTCAAATGTTAAGAAACTAGAGTTTGAATGCAAGAAGTATGTTCAGAGGTTTGAAACGTTAAATGTTTAAACATTCAAACGTTTTGTTCATTTGACAGTGTAAACGTTCAAACGTTTTGTTAAAATTTTGTGTGGTTACGTTCGAACGTGTGGTCGAATGTGAAATACTATTCAAACGTATTTTATTTATATTCAAACGTACATATCAAAAATACTAAACTCAACCAAGTAATAAACATACCAATTATACTAATTGTATCATATTACATAACATATTTTACAACCAACAATGTTTGCAACTGTTTTCAAATTAGATATTAAAAATTTAATACATTTATAAAATTTATTTCTTTTTCTTTCTTTGTCCACCACAATTCTGTTGTAATGATACAACACGCTCCATTTGCAACATCATCTCCCGCTGCACTTGCTCTTGGACGTCACTACGTATTCTTTCCTCCTGGTCTTTTTGTTGGTCATGCAAATGAGTCTCTAAATGAAACTGTCACTCTAAGAGGGACTCCAACTCTTGCTGTCTGAACCTCATATACTCATTCTCGTGTTATGCAGCTTCTAAATCTTTGGTAAGATTATTAATTTGTGAAGTCGATAAGGTTGAGGAGGATGAACCGGAATGCTTGAAAGATCGTCCCAAACCTCTTGCCATACTAGAGTTGGGCCCGAGCACTTGTTTGAAAATGTTTATGCCACTAGGAGAGGATTCCCCAGAAGCTGACTGCATCTCCATCATTTTTCCTTGCAATTTGAAAGATCAAAACACACAATAAGTAACGAATTAAAAGAAATACAAATAAAACATAATTTAACCACATAGTGCATAATTTATTTAACAAAAGGAACACTACTTACATAATTAATTGCAGTGGTAGGATCCATCCACTCACTATCCTCGTTAGTGTGAGCAGTAACATAGACATGAACGAGAGAAAAGTTTTCGGGATCATCATGTTTCTAACAAAACGACATTAGCAATTTTAAAAAAACAGTGTTAATACTTATATAAAAGAATAATAGGAAAATAAATGAATTATATAATTTATTAATTACCATTTTTTCAGCAAGACGATGGAATGATCTTGAACCAGCACGATGGTGAATAGTCAAAGCGGATCTATTATGTGCATTTGTAGAACTTAAATGCTACAAAATTAATTAAGAATGTTAATTGTAATATATATACATATAATATAAACAACAAATATAAATGTAAATAATTAAATGAAATAAATCTAGAATACCTGATATTCTGCAAATGCAAAAATATCACAACACTTATTCAGTCGTCTAACTTTATCTGCTAGAAAGGGGAATGTGCAGCCTCTTCAAACGTCTCAAATTTCTTGAAGTGGTTGTGACATCATCCCTTGTGACGTCATAATAGTGTAGCCATTAACTCATTCACAGTTCTCAGATCCTCGCTACGACCAAAGTCGAGGTCAAATTTATCCTAATTATAAATTAATTACATCAAAAATATGAAATATTAATCTATGTGAAAAAAATGAATTGTCAAAGTAAACTCACCAGCACACTACTCCGGATGTGTTCCTTAATCTCATTCGGCACATCTCGCCAGGAGCGCACATAAAATGGAGCATAAGTTCGGACTACTATGCCAATATAGGAGGAAAGCGCTACTGCACTATCATCCACTCCTCCAGTGGAATTATCTGGAATTGTGACTTCTAGTTTGCCGTGCCTTCGATTTTTCTCAAGTGAGATGCCGTGTGTATAGCCACGACCCCGGCGAGTGGATGCATCAACTAATAGATAATAGTATAATATTTATAGTTATATAGTTATTGAGACAAAATTATTAATTATATAATTAATTATCAATGACATTTCTTGACTAGTAGGTGTCGACTGTGCATCGTTCTTTGTAGTGTTAATTTCATCTTCAGGAATGAATTCCTCAAGTGAGGAGTCCTCAATGGGTTGGGACTTGGACTTGGTGGAGGAGGCACATTTCTTCTTTGTCTTTTATGCGGCATACTTGAAAATGATTATATATATCAAAAAATTTTAATTAGAAGAAATTAATTTTAATATAAAATTCTATACTCACCTATATGAATAAAGTTTTTAGTACTTTTAGTACGACTCGCCAGGTTATCTTTTGTAAGACTCGTCAAGTTATCTCTCCACTATCTTCATCATCACTTTTCATTAGATCAATCAAATAATATATTTGAGTAGCTTGATAAGCCAATACGAAAGGATTATCTTCGTACCATTTAGATGCAATATTGGCACTCATAAAATGATTATCCTTATATATCGAAACCCGACCACTGCCTAGATCCCACCAATCACATTTAAAGACATATGTTATAGACCCACTCAAATATTTCAATATGATAATATCACAAATGACACCATAATAATCAATATCATCAGTTCCATGTCTCCCCTCGACCAACACACCACAGTTTTGAGTCTTTCTATTACGTTCACGATCCAGAGTATGGAATCTATAACCTCAAACCATGCATGCAGTGTATCGAAGTGCTCTATTTGAGGAACCACGAGCCAATGCATACAATTCAAAAGAGACTGATCCGGGATCACGAGCACGTTGTTCCAAAATCTAACAATTGAAATAATGTTATTTATTAAATATTACCTAGAATTAAAACTTTCATAATCTAACATATTATATGGAGTTTAGTTCATACACGTTGTTCAAACCATCAAGAAAATTCTTCCTCATGTCTGGCCACTATATTTTCTACGCCTTCCGTCTTAAGTTTGTCCATGTGCTCACTGTATATAAGTGCAAAATCTTATTATTTTACGTAACAAAAGTTATAGTTAACCTCATTGAAATGAGAATTATTTAAACCTTTTACAATGACATACCTGAGATAGTGATCAAACTCCCGACAATTATTTAGCATGTACCACCGAACTTAACCCAACTCTCTATCAAGTAAATCGTAACCCGTTTGTGCACCCAAGGGTCGTACATTCTGAGAAAACACTGATAGCTCAAGAGGAGGCGGAGCAGCAAGATCAGCATTTTGCTCTTGACGATTAAATCGTGTCTCAACACCATGAAGATATAAAGAGAAAAATGTTAACCAATCATCATGTATATAGGCCTCTGCTATTAAACCCTCAGCTTTGGCTTTATTTCCAACAGTGCACTTCAATCGACCCAAATATCTTTCAACTAGATATATCCAATGAAACTATATCGGTCCACCCAACATTATCTCCCGGGTAAATGTATTGTTAAATGGACCATGAAAAAAAATAATGGTGGAAAGATATGCTCGAATTTACATAGTATAGTAGCAATGTCTTCTTCCAGTTTCCGCAACATATCTCGATTTATTACCCGAGCACACAAATCCTTAAAAACATACATAGTTCGGTTATGGCAACATGTACGGAAGATGTTAGCTTCCCACGAATTCCCACTGGTAATAACTTCTGTAAAAATATATGACAGTCATGACTTTTCAATCCACCAATTTTCCAGTCATTAGGGCTTACGCATCTACTCATATTTGAAGTATAACCATCTGGCAACTTCACACCTAGCAATCATTTGTAGAAGTCCATCTTCTCCTCCTTTGTCATCGTAAAACATGCATGTAGCACGACCACCCTATCACCGTCCACCCGTAAATGCAGATTATGTTTAATTCTCATTCTCTCAAGATCTTTCCTTGTTTTAATCGTATCTTTCATCTTTTTATTAATGCTCATCAATGTACCCAATATATTATCACAAATATTATTCTCTATGTGCATTACATCCAAACTATGTTGCAACATGCAGGACGACCAATATGGCAAGTCAAAAAAAATACTATGCTTTGTCCAATTTAATTCTGCTACGCCTCGTTTTCTCTTGTTCTTTCCCCAACCTTTGCCAAAATTGTTCGCTGCCACATGTACCAATTGTTCCAGAATCTCTTCCCTAGACAACTTATTTGGCACAATTCTATCATCTACTCGCCCATCAAACTTAGCAGATTTTGTTCTCCATGTATGATTTATTGGTAGATAACATCGATGACCCATGAAACACAACTTTTGAGAATATTTTAACCACTCACTAGTAGTTTCTTTATTACATGTCGGATACACTAACTTCCCTTTAGTACTCCAGCAGGAAAGATTCCCATATGCCGAAAAGTCATTTATCGTCCACATTACCGTAGCATGCATCTGAAAAGTTGTCGACGTGGATCAATCATAAGTTATGATGCATGTTTCCTATAACTCTTTTAGCTCTTCAATCAATGGCTGCATATATACGTCAATGTCATTTCCAGGTGATCTCGGGCCGAGCATAAGTAAAGTTAACAAAAAGTCGGGCGCCTTCATACACCTCCTTGGTGGAAGATTGTACGGAATCAACACTACAGGCCAAGTGCTATAACTTGTACTCATATTTTCAAAAGGGTTGAATCCATCGGTTGTGAGTCCCAGGCACACGTTCCGAGCTTCTATCCCAAACTCTAGATACTGATTATCAAAAGATTGCCACGCAAGTAAGTTAACTGGGTGCCTCATAAATCTGTCATTATTAACTCTTTTCTCCTTATGCCACTTGATATCGTGAGCTATTTTCTTACACATAAATAATCTTTATAACCTAGGTCTCAATGGAAAATATCGCAAGACCTTAACCGGCACGCTTTTTTTACCCTTCCACCTTGAATCTCCGCATACAGGATATGCTTGTTTCTTCTCATTCTCATTCTAAAATAAAACACAATCATTCTTGCATGCATGTATAAACTTATACTCAAACCCTAATCCATTTCTCAGCTGTTCTGTTTCATAAAAGTTCTTCAGCAATGCAGGCCCTTCGGGAAGCACTTCGTTAAATAAGTCTAATACTATATTTATTGCTTTGGCTGACATCCCACATAGTGACTTAATGTGAAACAACCGCACAATAAACTACATTTTGAAATGTTTTGTACAGCTTGGATAAAGCTCGCGGTTTGCATCTTCCCACATTGTAGGAAATTTTTTAGAATCAGTCCCTTAGCCACTTGAGGCATTGTCGTCAACCTCATTCATAAACATCACAGCTCCAATGCCACTCAACATCTCCTTCATCTCATCTCGCTCATAATCATCATCCACATGCTACAAATAATTCGGATGACCGAATAATCCATCTGCTGATTGTGCATACGACTCACCATGCAGTACCCATCGAGTATATGACTCACTCAAAAATGAGTAGCACTAAAGCTATCCCAAGTGCAGGAGGATGTCGTGTAATAATTAGGAATAAATTCCTAAATCGTCTCCTCAGGGAAAGTTACTTAAAAATCAAACTCGTTGTAAAGGGTGAAAAACTTCACAAAGAGAAAATAAAATGATGGTATGTGCAATGGATGGAAAAGGGTACTAGTCATGGACTAGATTCATGTTTTTAGATTTTGATTGTCGGATTGGAATGTAAAGGACTAATAGATTAAATTCAAAAATTAATAAAACTAAATTAAGAATTAAACTAAATTAGGAAGTAATTGACAAAACATGCACTGAAAATTGAAAAGCCCCAAAATCAATGTTCTAGGGTTCATCATTATATTCAAATCACAAATTCTCAAATTAAACCACCGTAATTATAATCACTATTAAAATTAAAGCTTAACGAAATGATAAAAATAAATAACATGAATTAAATGAATAACAAATAAATTACTCAAACGTCTAAATCAAAATTCTCCAAAATAATTCAGAAACTCAAAACTGAAATGAAATAGCAAGTAGGGAATTGAAAAGATCAAGCCAATTGAATGGAGATGAAGATTCGAAGCGGTGGAGGAGGCTGAGCTGCAATGTCAATTGGACCCCTCAAGGAGTTCTTCAATCTGCTGCAATGTGAGTGAATGATCCAGTGGAAATTGTGTAGCTGCGTGAATGATCAATTGTATGAATCCTCATCTCCGAATCTGAATGAAAATCAAAGGAAAAATAAATTTTAAGTGTTTCTCTAATCAAAACAGAGTTTTCCAGGCCAAAAATCGGCCATAAGATGTAAAAAATCATTTATATACTCTGACGCGGAATAAACACTAATCTGTAAAATGCGATATTCACTCGAGCGGAGTGTCGAGCGAACATTGATGGTTCAACTCTGCCTAAATTCGCTCGAGCGGAGAGTCGAGTGAACATCGAGCGTTCCACTCTGCCTGACTTCACTTGAGCGGCCAAATGCCTCCGCTTGAGTGATCTCCTTTCCCGCACACCCGCTCGAGCCCACTATCGAGCGGAAGTCGAGTGTTTGAATCTGTCTGAATTCGCTCGAGCGGCAAAAAGCCGCTGCTCGAGCGATATGTACCATAATCCATAGTAATCAACAGTTGATAAAATTAAAGCAGAAATCCATGCTTTTAATCAATTAAAATTACAATTTTGATTTATTCATTTTTTCATATAAAAAAATGATAAAGTAATGAAAGAATTAATATATATTGGTTCCAAAAACATTAAAAATGCAATAATTCAGCTCAATCAAACCCCCCAACTAACATTTTGCTAATCCTTGAGCAAAATAGTGAAAATTAATTGAGATGAATATTGCATAAAGATCGAAATTCAAACAAAAACAATCAAACACAATTCTGAATTCTCACAAAAGTGACACGTTACTACTTAACCCCCAAGGGTTATACCCACCAAGACTATCTCAACAATCTTTCGCATAGAATTAAGAAAAATGTCTCAGAACTCAAATGTGTATGTGAAGCTAGACCGGTTGTGTGTTCCTCATTACTAGCCATGATTTGCCATAAGATTTTTCAACCTTAAGATTAATCATTGCTGATTCTAACTACCCCAAAGCCCAAGGGACTAGCAGTTTTCACGCCAGCTCTGTTTTTAAAGGTTGGACACTCAACCTCCAAAGTCTTGGGTAACTGTTTCTAGCCCTTTTTTACTTAGGAAAGTTCACTAAGTCGCCTTTATTCATTTTCTTTCTTTTTTTTTTCTTCTTTTTGTTTTTTTCTTTTCTTCTTTTCTTTTCATTCTAATCTTTTCAAATCCTTTTCCCTTTTTTTTTCTTTTTCTTTTTGGCATGGCTCGGTAGTCCTGCAGTTTACTTCTCCAGTGTTAAATCAATGAATGGTAAATAAGGAACACTACAAGCGTAAGCATATGCAAAATGTCCTTCAAAATTTGCCTTTCGTTCTACAAAAATTTTATCAAGTTTCATCTCAATAAGCATAACATTCCGGTGTTTCAAGCCACATATCAACAAAATATGATGCATAAAAAATTATGCTCTATGTTTAAGCTTGAAAATAAATCTTCACAAATGATCCCGCTCAACTACTCCACCAAGATGTTCAAATTTCACAAATCTTATTTTTTTATTTTTTTTATTTTTTTTATTTTAAACTGTGCGCACATGCTACCCCCTAACTAGTGAGAGACATAGTCCTCAATGAGTCGAATGAAAGAAAACAAAGTGCACAGAAAAAAACAAGCAAAAGAAACAAACAACATGAAATATAAAATCAAAACAAAAGAACAAATAAAAACAAAGCAAGTAAGAAAACTGTAAAGAAGGAGAAGCAAATCAAAACACTTCCCTGGGGTCTTGCACAAACAAGATCTCTTCATGTAGATCAAAGACTTTCAGAAATGACTTTAGACGTTGTCCGTTAACAGTGAAGCTATTATCATTCTTCGGATTGACAATGTCTACCACACCATGAGGATGAACGGTCTTTACAATGTACGGCCCACTCTATCGGGATTTCAACTTTCCAGGAAAAATATGCAAGCTAGAGTTGTAAAAAAGAACTTCCTGGTCAAGTGTGAAATGCTTTGGATGAATTTTCTGATCATGCAGAATTTTCATCCGTTCCTTTGCAAGCTGAGCGTTGTCATAAGCATTCCGACGAGCTTCATCCAATTCATTGATTTGCAATTTTCTCAACCCTGAAGTTTCATCAAGTGACATGTTAATATGTTTTATGGCCCAAAGAGCTCGATGCTGAATATCAATAGGTAAATGACAAGCTTTACCATAAACTAATCGATAAGGAGACATCCCTAGATTTGTTTTAAAAGCTGTCCTATAAGCCCACAAAGCATCAAGAAGTTTAACCGACCAATCTTTCCTATTAGGCTTGATGGTTTTTTCTAAAATAATTTTTATCTCTCTGTTTGCCAATTCAGCTTGCCCATTTGTTTGAGGGTGATAAGGGATAGAAACTCTGTGTGTGATACCATATTTCTTCACAAGTGTAGAAAATGGTTTATTACAAAAATGAGAACCCCATCACTTATAATAACTTTTGGCATGCCAAAATGAGGAAACAAATATTGCAAAAATTTCAGGACAACATGATGGTTATTTGTTTTTCAAGCAATGGCCTCCACCCATTTTGAAACATAATCCATAGCCAATAGAATATATGTGTTTCCAAAAGAAACTGGAAAAGGTCCCATGAAGTTTATTCCCCAACAATCAAAAATTTTCTAAAGTAAGAATAGGGGAAAGACGCATCATGTCTCTTTTGCTAATCAATTAAAATTACAACTTTGATTTATTCATTTTTCCATATAAAACCAATGATAAAGTAATGAAAGAATTAATATATATTAGTTCCAAAAGCATTAAAAATGCAATAATTCAGCTCAATCAGTATACCCCAAACCATATCGTTCACAAATATATGACTTTCAGCTTCATCTAACCCTATCTCACACAAATTTTTACAACCTTGACATGGACACTTAGTGTAACCACGACTATCAGTAGAGACCCTAGCAAAATCAATGAAGGTTCTTACTCCATGCGCATAGGGTATGTAATCATTTCCAAGTCTATCGCCTAGACGCATCCAACTTTTACCCATTTCTAAAAACATCTATCTATTAGTAACACGTAGTATACTATAATACACATGCATGTCAGGCTCCAATTCAAACTACTCTTTTGATAAGGTAGTTGGTCCTATCCCATTTGAGATTATATTATCCATATTGCACAAGTTCCGTCACTCTACTACTTTCCACATTAGTAGAAATTTCGACAGTACCTCCCCATAGTTCTCCAAGTATACATGTTCACATAGAGGAATTGTGACCCTATGAACAGTATACCCAGAGAACAAGAAAGGAAAACACCGAAACTTCATACTAAATGTGTTCAGTAGGAATAACAAGAATGTGCAATACAGATAATATAATCTCAAAATGTTCATACTAGACAATTCAGGAATTAGTGTACACCTAAATGTACACTAATTCCTAAACCGGTCTAAGGTTATTTATACAATTTCATACAATATCTTACAAAAAACACTACAAACAAATTAGTGCATGTTGTTTGAATTAACAATGTCAAACAAATATTCTCATGCGTTATATTGTTAAACAAAAGCTTAGATAGAAGAATATACTCACACACTACCTTTCTTGTAAAGAATGGTTGAGAATTACCTTAAAGAACATGTCTAACAAGAATGTCCAATTACTTAACTATCACAAACTATCCGATCTTGACAACTCTCAAGGCCGGAAAGACTTTGAGAGTCAAGTAACTTGACAGACATTTTTTCAAGATAATTATCAATCATTCTCTACAAAACGGGAAGCTTGTGAGCATATTTACAATATCTCTCTCTAGTTTAACAAAATAACACAACTATTTGTTTGACATTATTATTATAGATAAAAACTATATATTTTTGTCAATATATAATTGTTATTATACATAGAAAGTAATTGCTATATATATTGTTATTATGTAGAAAGTATTTGTTATAGATATTGTTATTATATAGAAAGTTTTTGTTATTATATAATTGTTATTATATATATTTGATTATAGTTGATACTTATATATTTCTTATATAGTATAATATACTATATACTAGATTATAATATACTTAGGGATTGATAACACTTAAATTTTAATTGTTATTATATAATTATTATTATAATTGATACTTATTTATTTCTTATTTAATATAATATACTATATATTAGATTATAATATACTTAGGGATTCATAACACTTAAATTTTAATTATTATTATATAATTATTAATATAATTGATACTTATTTATTTCTTATTTAATATAATATACTATATATTTTATTAGAATATACTTAGGGATTGATAACACCTAAATTTTAATTGTTACTATATCATTATCATTATAATTAATACTTATTTATTTCTTATTTAATATAATATATTATGTATTAGATTATAATATACTTAGGGATTGATAACACTTAAATTTTAATTGTTATTATATAATTATTATTATAATTGATAATTATTATATAATTGTTATTAAATAAGTTATTAGATAATTTTAATTGTTATTATTTGTAAATTATATTTTTAGTTGTTATTTTTTTATGAATAACAATATTATTAATTGTTATTATACAATTTAGATACTTATTTATTGATAATACTTAAATTTTAATTGTTACTATATAATTATTATTATAATTGACACTTAGTATATATTATTTATTATATAGGTTATTGTATAATTTCAATATAATTATTTGTAAATAATATTTTTAGTTGCTATTTTTTTTTTTATAAATAACTTATAATAATTTTTATTATTCAAATATAATAAATATATTGCATATAGTCCTCCCATTATATAATATCTACTATGCACAACAAATAATCACACTATATATATACTATAATATATATATATATATATATATATATATATATATATATATATATTCTTTAATCACAACATATTACACAAATAAACATGTAAATTCACGAATAATATGCTTCAAAAAAATACACACTTCTAAAACATATTAATTTTAAGAATAACCATATACATAACAACAAATTTTCATTTTAATTCATGGTATAACACAATCCATATCACAAATATATATATATATATATATATATATATATATATATATAATTCAACAATATCCAATTCAAAACATATTCACAATATATACAATCAAAATTCAATACTCAACTCACAATATTATACCCTAATCTAAGTCATCAAGATCCCCAATCAACTCACATTATACACATAAAAAATTTTACTTTTATCCACAATAAAATCACAACAAAATGTAACAATAGGGTTTAGTATTGTTTTAACGTCCGAACGTATACAATAATACGTTCGAATGTTGACATAACGTTTGAACGTATGTCTATAAACGTTTAAACGTTAACTGTATATAAAGTCATGCCCGACAACTTTCCTCATCATTTCTCCCTCATTCACTCCGAACATCGTTCTCTCCGCCATGCACACCGCCGCCGCAGTCATACGCCACCGTAACCGTCACAAAAAAATAATGTGCCCTCCCAATAGAGTACTCTCCAATTTAATCGGTGGGTTTCAAAAAATTGAAACTCATTGTATAGGCCATATTTTCTTCTTGAGTTTCTGGCCTCCATTGGTTGCAAATGGGTAAAATATCACTGTAGAAACATTTCTTGTAGCCTATAGATCATTTTTATGGTTGGTTTTTGCCCCGAAACTCATGTTTCAAAGCTTTTGGAAATGGCTAAGTTGACTCAGCAACTTTATCTCGTAATGTTCGAATGTGTGACGTTATAAATTCTTTAAGTCCGAATGTATGTTGTAATGTGTGAACATAAATTTTAACATTCAAATGTTTGAAGAGTACGTTGGATAAAACGTTTGAATGTAAAATTTTGTCTTCTTCGGTTAGAAAAAACATCCGAACATGTGACGTTTGAAATTCATTACGTTCGAACATTACATTTTAAAGTTCGAACGTAATCAACCAGATTCATTCAATTTTTTATTGAATGTTTAAAGATAACGTTGGATAAAACGTCCAAACATAAAATAAACGTTCGAACGTAAATATTAGGACGTTCGAATTTGATTTGCGTTCAAATGTTTATCTAATTACATTCACTTTTGGTGTATAGAATTTACGTTCGAATTTACATTCAATTTACATTCAGACGTAAATTCGTTCTACCAATTTAACTATCATCATTTGAATGTTAATGGTTTATTTTCAAATTCCTTAATTTATGTTTGAACGTACAATTATTGTACGTTCGGATGTAAACTGTTTCTAATTTTGTTAATTTTATTGTTTGAACGTCAATTCATTGATGTTCGAACGTATTTCCATTAAATTTATTTTATATTATTTCGTCTTATTATTATTATTTTGGGTATTGAAAAAGTGTAATTGTTTATTTTATTTATTGTTGAAATTATGTAAATTTATAATGATGATATGAAAATTTTGTGTATAATCCATATATGTCGTAATATTTATATATATGTAATTCTAATATTTTGTTAAATATTTTTTTCTTGTATTTTTTTTTTTTTTTTATGGATATGGCTCATTATATGACAACCAAGAAATGAGAGAGGGATGAAGGCAATCCGGACATTGCTCGACTGGGCGCACGAACAGTTATGGGTGAACGAGAAATACTTATTAATGAGTTCGATGAGCTCAGCTGGGAATAAAAGATGCTAAGAGACGTCTTCATCACGAGAGGCTGGGTTCCAATATGCATATTGAGGGAAAATATTTACCCCTCAATGGTTTAGAAGTTTTACATTAGGATGACCACCATGCTTAACGATGCATCCTCCCATACCCTCACTGTACGCGGTGTATAGTTTGAGTTCTACGTAGATGTTATCGCTGAGTTAGTCCAAATTTCGTGTATACTACTTGAGGTGACAGCTGCTCAAGCTGGTGACACAACATCTATATTTTTTTCGGGCACATTTGAGGCAGATCCAGCCACTTCTGCTTCATCTACGGGCCCTGTTGACACTATGCCCAGTCATGAAGAAGATCGGCCCGAGGGCGAGAATATTACTCCTGAGGTTGGTGATGACGAGCGGGATCAGGATTTCTACATCCTCACTGGAAAACACCGCACGAAGCTCGATAGGCCGAACTCCTTCAGCCAGAATCAGTTGCTGCCTTTCTTTTGTATGTTGCAACAAATGTAGACCCTGTAGCACATAAGACCACATTTAGTCAAGCTCGCGCACAGTTCCTAATTAGCTTGGCACGTGGAAAGCCGATTGACTTGTCACTCGTTATATTTGAGCTGATCCGTTACGAGGTCAGCATCATTACAACGAACAATCTCCTGTACAGAGTCATCATTAGTTGCTTATTACTAGCCCAGGGAGTGCCACTCTAGGCGGAGGAGATAATCCTAACTAGATGAGCCCCATCGACATGACCACACACCATTGGAGCATTGGAGAGGGGAGAGGCTCAGCTCGGCGTCAATTTGGTCCTATATCAGATCTTGTTCCTCTGATCGAGACTAGTCAGTAGCCGACGGTTGCATCTGCGGGGGATGTGCGACCTGCTTGGGTTGATGCAGTGATGACAAATATGAAGGCGCATATAGACCGATAGATCGATAGACAGATTGCACATATAGCTCAAGCTATCGTACATCTTGCACATCATGTAAATGTGCTAAACAATAAGGTTGAGACATTGATTGAGGAGTTTCGATCATTTGTAAACTAGTAGTTCTGAATGTCATTTGTAAAAATTAATCATAGTTTGTTTTTTATTTTCGACATATGTAATGGACAATATTATTTAATGTATGTATTGTAACTTAATTTGTACTCTCAATTTGCTTTAATATTGGCTTATTCAACCTTAATATTAAACAAATATATATTATGGTTAATTTATGCAAATTAACATATAACGTTCGAACTTTACAACTTTAACGTTCGAACTCTGGCGCTAATAATTTTTACGTTCGCACGTAAGTAGACATAACGTTTGAATATTGGTGCTAAAAATTTTTATGTTCGAACGTTAAAATTTCTTACCCAACATTTAGTGACAGTTCCCAAAAACCGTCACAGAAAATGCATTTTAGTGACGGTTTGGAGACCGTCACTATTTCTAATCTGTCACTAAAAAGCGTATTTGTTGTAGTGATTGTTCGAAGGTCTAAAACTGTTGGACATATATTATTAACCATTCGGACAATTACGTAGTACATTTGAATGAAGATTGTACACAATTGGAGTTCAAATGCATCCATAGCGATCAAACAAATCAGATACAACCTTCGAACATAATGAATGTTGCATTCAAACTTGATCACCGTTTAAATGGTTTCTTACTACATCGAACATTATATATGAGTTTGAATACTCACTACAAGAGATATGATTTTTTGAGACAAAAAATTTTGTCTCAAAAAATGAAAATTTCGTCCCTAAAAGTTTTGGGAGATGAAAAAATTTTGTCTCTATTTTGTCTCAAAAAGGCTGTCTCAGAAAGTTTTCAGATTTTCATCTTCGAAAAGTATTTTTAGGGACGAAATTGGGTGAAACCGGTCGAAACCGTTCGAACGGGAAATTTTTTCTGAGACAAAAAAATGTCGTCTCAGAATCAAGTTCGAATGGAAATAGTTTTGTTCGAACAACATGAAAAGTTAATTCGAACCAATAACCATATCTGACCAAGTCCGTTCGAACAAAAAAGTTCGTAATTCGAACAAAAAAGTTCGTAAGCGACTTTAGTTCGAAGAAAAATATTAACTGTTCGAACAAATAATCTATTTACAGAAATCTTCTGTTCGAACGGACTTTTAGAAATGAATTTATTTGAATGAGTATTTAGTTGTTCGAATGAACGCATAGATTGTATTTCCCGATAAGTTCGAATGGATATATTTTTGTTCGAATGGGAATTTATTGGTTCGAATGGATATATTTTTGTTCGAATGTATGCATAAATGGTAATTTACCATTCAAACGACATTGATCAAACAAAATGAAATTGATACTAATATAAATTGTAATCTATATACATCAATTGTTCAAATGTTTACAAACATCGTAAATATTAAAGGCAATTAAAAAAAACAAATGAATTATGATTGTGGTGGTGGTGGTATAGGGTTTTGGGACATCATTAATTGAAATTGTTCAAACATTTTTTGGTTATTTAATTGTAGCCTCTTTTCTAATCTTGCTTTTAAATCTGCTGCTTGATCTAATCGGGTCAACAACTCTTTTTCCTTCGATCTCAATCGTTCTATCTCAAGTGCAGCTTCCTCTAATTTTTTAATCTTGTTGTCATTCGATCTGGCTTTAGAAGATGATGAAGATGCTGAGGATGGCTCCACGCAACGTCCTAAGCCCCTCAAATATCCAGAACGTGATCCAAGAACTTGAGAAAAGATTTGAGCATCGTTGACAGATGATTCATCAGATGGATCCGCAACAGTGTCTTTAAGAGATATCATCTTGTCCTGGAAAAAGAAAAATATTAAAATTAGTATATGTAACAAAAATATATTTAGACAGTGAAATTAAATAAACTTAAACTTACATAATTTACCTCTGTCTCAGGATTGCTCCAAACACCATCACGATTTTTATGTGCTTTAGCATACAATTGGGTCAGATCATAATCAGTAGGATTTTCTTCTTGCTGCAAAATGAAAATTAATATCATAATTTATACGAAAAAAGTGTATATATTAAGATTTAATGGAGACAATAAGAACTAACCATTTTTTTTTACAAGCAATGAAAAGATCGAGAACCCGCGTGATGGTGTATCGTTAAATTTGATCTATTTGTTTTGTTCACTGCACTCCGTTTCTAAAAAAAAGTATTATAATTTTTATTTAATACATCTATTATATATTATTAAAAAAAAGATAGTAGCGAAATTACCTGATAAGCAGGATCTTCAAACAGATCACAAACTTTCTCCCATTCGTTTGGTGGCATTGCTTGGAATGGATTTTGACGCGCCTCTATCGTAGTACTGAACTTCTGGTAGTGTGCATGGCATCAACCTTTGTACCTCCGGAATGCATTCGACATGAGTTCTTCAATCGTTAGTCGATCCTCCCGCCGACCAAAATTTAGTTCAAACTCGTCCTTCAAAGAATTATAAACAATTAGTATAATTTCAAACATTCGCATTTAAATAAAAATGTTATACAAAGTAACTTATTACCAGACAATGATTTTTGATGTGGTCTTTCACATCTTGGGGAACTTTAGCTCAGGATGATGTAGCCATCGGTGCATACGTGCGAGTAAGTGTACCAACATAAGAAGCAAGCTAAGCTACCGAATCCCCAGAGCCACCGGTGTGATCATCAGATATATTAACTTTAATTTTACCCACTTTCCTTACTTTTTCTATGCAGACACCCCTCGTAATGCCTCTAACTCGGCTTTGGTTTACAATAGCTATATATACAAATGGCTTAGAATATATTTTAATTAAATTAATCTTATTTGAAAGATATACATTGAAAAAATACCTTGTTCTGGTTCTGGTGACGGTGGCCCACCATTGTTAGCAGGTGAAGCACACGGGGATTCGCTAAGTGGTGGGGATGGCTCACGTGTTCTTTTGCGTTTAGGAGGCATATCTGTTTGAAATTATAATAAATTATTATTCGAACAAAATACATGAAATATTTTTATAAGAATTTTACCTACACAAATATCTGTTTGAAAATCATTCGGTATCAGTATTGCTGGACCAATTGCTCTCATCCTCAGTAAACACTTCAGTTGATTCATGTTCTTCCGACATGTCACCTTCAATTACTTTGGGTTGAACATCTTCTCTGCGCAATGGGACCATGTCATAATGGCTTAGATCAACAAACAGATTGATGCCTGATTCATTTTTTTGATATGCTTCTTCATGGTCTGGACTATCAACTTCTTCATGTGGTTTGTCTGCCTCTGGAATATAATCATACACATTTCTTGGCGCAAATTTCTCAACTATTCTCCATGGATTTCCGAACTCCGGATCATCTAAATAAAAAACTTGATTTGCTTGGCATGCGAGAACAAATGGGTCGTCCTCATACCATTTGCGAGATGTATTGACACTTACAAAATATTCATCCTTACGCACTCCCAACCTAGGATTCGAGACATCCCACCAATTACATTTAAATAACCAGACCATATATCCCCCCACATACTTTAATGTTATGATATCCTCCACAATTCCGTAAAAATTAATATTTTCATCCCCATGGCTTCCTTCGACAACAACCTCACAATTTTGAGTTTTCCTATATCATTCTCTGTCTGCTGTGTGAAATCTATATCCATGCACCAAACATCCTAAATATTAGATAGCCCGCTTAGACGGACCACATGCCAAAGCATATACTTCTGGTGAGATTTCACCTGAATGTTCATTATATTTTGATGCAACCTACATAAATAAATTTTATTTTACTTATATCAATATCATATATAAATATGATGACACCTACAAATTAAATAAAGTTTAAAATACTTTCAAGCATAATTTTTTCCCGAATAATACCGTATGTTCGAACCATGAGGCAAATTCTTCTTCATGCATCTTTTCTACGTCAGTCACACCATTCGTGCGAAGTAGTTGTATATGTTCGCTGCATATGTTAATGTGAGTTATTAATTTGTATCAATATATACTATATTATTAGAAATGCACTTAATACTACTACCAAATTAGATGATCATCACGAACCTTAAATACTGTTCAATCTCTTCACAATTATTTAAGACATACCATCGAGCTCTTTCAAACTCTCGCCCACATAGGTCATAGCCCCCTTGTGCACCTATAGGACGTACTTTCTGGGAAAACACAGTAAATGCTGACGAAACTCCCATTTGTCCACCTTCATAATTTCGATCTGGTCTCGTAAATCTAGTATCAACCCCACGAAAATACATTGAACAAAATGCATGCCACTCATTATGAATATATGACTCTGCGATCGATCATTCCGGATGAGCCTTATTCCCCACAGATCGCTTAAGTTTTTCCAAAAACCGTTCAATAGGATACATCCATCTATACTAAACGGGGCCAGCAACTAAAGCCTCACGAGGGAGATGCACAGCCAAATGAACCATTACATCAAAGAATGAAGGCGGGTACAAACTCTCAAATTTACACAACATCAATGCAATGTCAGCTTCCATTTTTAATAAGGCATCAACTTTCAACGTTTTACTGCAAATATTTCTGAAAAATCGCCCTAATTCTGTGATAGCTGTACGAACATCTGGAGTAAGCTTTCCGCGCACACCAACTGGCAACAATCGCTGTAAAAATATATGGCAGTCGTGACTTTTTAGGCTAGTTATCTTCCAATCATGAGGTCGGACACATCTTGACATGTTCGAAGCATAACCATCGGGTAATTTGATTGTCATAAACCAATCACAGAATTTCTTTCTCTCATCACTTGAAAGTGTATACCATCCAATGGGCATATAAGCTGATGACCCAGTATCTTGCAAATGCAACTCTGATCTGATTCCCAACTCTTTCAAATCTTTACAAGAGTTGACTGTATCTTTTGCTTTTCCTTGTATTGACATCAGGGTACCCAAAATAATCTCACATATATTTTTTTCAATGTGCATTACGTCTAGATTGTGACGCAGTGTTAAGGTAGACCAGTATGGCAACTCAAAAAAAATACTTTTTTTGGTCTAATTCAATTCCACTGCTTGTCTTTTCCTCTTTCGGCATCTTGCATTCTTTCCAAATCTGTTGTTTGGGACATCTGCCAATTGAGTGAGAATATCACTGCCAGAATACTCTGGCGGTGATGACCTACGATCAACCGTTCCATCAAACATATTGTTTCGCCATCTATGATCATGAGGTAGATATCGACGGTGTCCCATGAAACATAATTTCCTGCCATTCGCTAACCACTGAGACTGTGTATCTTTGTTACAAACAGGATAAGCCATTTTTCCCTTTGTGCTCCACCCAGACAAGTTCCCGTATGCCAGAAAATCATTTATTGTCCAAAGTACTGCAGCATGCATTTTGAATTCACGCGAAGCGGCCACATCATATGTATTGACACCCTATTCCCATAACTCTTTCAACTCTTCCATCATTGGCTACAAATATACATCTATTTCATTTCCTGGTGACCTTGGCCCTGGAATCAATAGAGTCATCATAAAATAAGGATCCTTCATACACTTCCATGGTGGCAAATTATAAGGCATTACTATGACAGGCCAAGTGCTATGAGAAGTGCTCATGTTGCCAAATGGATTAAACCCATTAGTTGCTAAACCAAGACGTACACTGCGAGGTTCTTCAGCAAACCATGGATACTCGTCATCAAATTTCTTCCATTGTAAGGAATCTGCAGGATGAGTGAGAAATTGATCATTTTGAACTCTTTCTGTGTGATGCCAAGTCATATCTTTCGCAGTCATCCGAAAAGTAAATAATCTTTGAAGTCGAGGAATGAGCGGAAAATGTCTTAGCACTTTCTGGGGTACATTACGCTTATCTAATGTCCATCTTGATTCAAGACACACCGAACATGATTCACATTCTACATATTGCTTCTAGAAGAGAACACAATCATTCTTACATGCATGGATGATATTATAATCACCCTCGCTTCAATTTCTTCGCTTCATAAAAATTTCGAGGTACTACGTTATCCTCTGGCAGAGCCTCTTTAAATAATTCAAGCAACATATCGATAGCCTTTGCAGAAATACGACAAATAGACTTTATATGGAGCAACCTGACAGTGAATGACAACTTGCTATGACGGGTGCACCCTTCGTACAATTCTCGTTGTGCATCCTCCCACAATGATCCAAAGTCTTCATTTCCCTCAAATGACTGGGTAGATGTTCCTTCTCCAACCCTGGCACCAAATATGCCTGCGCCAAGATCTCCTAACATTTCAGTCATATCTTCTCCATTATCATAACCATCATCAGAAATATCAACATTTATGTCCTCCGTGTCGATCTCGTTACATTCATCCATTTGGTTGAGATGACTGCCAAATCTAACTCCTTGGGGAAATGGTTCTCCATGTAAAACCCAATGTGAATATTTACCATCAATTCCATTTACGAATAAATGATCCTCCACAGCCGTCATATTATAAGAACTAAGGTTTTTGCACTTCTTACATGGGCATCTTATAAATCCTCGACTATCAACACTCCCACAAGCAAATTCTAAGAAAGACTTCACCCCTTGTGCATATTGCTTATAGTCTCGACCAAGTCTATCTCCCAACAACATCCAACTTTTATCCATCTATAAAAGAAAACCACAATCATGGGCTAAACACTATCATTCAACTATTACAATACATGTGTTTAATTACCCTGTACTTTTAAGGTAGTTGGTCCTATCCCATTCGAGAGACTATCATCTATATCGCATATATACTCAGTCTAAAACTCGTATGTTAGTAAAAATTTCGGCAGCATTTCCTTACAATTCTCCAAGTATGCTAGTCACGATAAGCCGTCGACCCTATTCATGAGCCGAGAAACTTATGAACTACATACTCGAAGAATGTAGGAAAATGCTAAACTAAAATTTAAATTGACTAACACAGGAGTTATAACTAAGTATATATGTCATATAGATGATAGAATCCCAAACTGTCTACTTTGGACAATTCAAGAGTTATACCCAAATATTATTTAAGAGAATATTTGGCCACAACTCTCGAACGGGTCTAAGGTTTAACTGCATGTAAAATAACTACAAAATCCAAACACTCAGTAGTAAACATAACAAGCATACATCACAAATACATGGGAAGATTACATTACAAGTATACATGATGGGCCATTAAAGATTTTGAAATATTTAATACTTGAGTACTTACTTATATTCAAGTATTTAATTATAATTTTTTAATTAAATATCTTATTATTCCTTTGGAGTATTAAGCTATTTAATTAGTGTGCTTAGATATAATTAATTATACATTATGTATTAATCATCTTATTACTTGAGTACTTAAATATCTTCACATATTTAATTATAATTTTTAATTAAATATCTTATTATTATATTTGGAGTATTAAGCTATTTAATTAGTGTACTTAGATATAATTAATTATACATTATGTATTAATCATCTTATTACTTGAGTACTTAAATATCTTCACATATTTAATTATAATTTTTTAATTAAATATCTTATTATTATATTTGGAGTATTAAGCTATTTAATTAGTGTACTTAGATATAATTAATTATACATTATGTATTAATCATCTTATTACTTGAGTACTTAAATATCTTCACATATTTAATTATAATTTTTTAATTAAATATCTTATTTTTATATTTGGAGTATTAAGCTATTTAATTAAACTATATCATAGATATAATTAATTATACATTATGTATTAATCATCATAATTAATACTTGAGTACTTACTTATGTTCAAATATTTAATTATAATTTTTTAATTAACTATCTTATTATTATATTTGGAGTATTAACTGCTATTTAATTATCACTGCAAATAATAAGTATTTAATTGATACTGTTCGAACAAACACTCTATAAGTTCGAATGGAACGCTAGTCGAGTTATATTCTGTTCGAACAAATAAAAATAAATTCGAACGGTATTCAGAGCATTCGAATTAAACCAACCCAGAAACCAGTTATGAAACAGAGCACAAAACTGATAAACAAAATACAATTTTCACATTCATGATGCCATATTTCAATACAACACATTGAAAACTATATGAATATCTCTAAATATGATTATTAAACAACTTAGAAAACTAATAAAACTTACCTCTTGTACTAGCAATTCAAATTTCAGTCAATCCACAATACCTATATATACATAAAACACATTAAACTGTTGTTTTATCCCAACAAATAAATGCAAAACCTCTATAGATATTTGTAAACGAAAATCGGAATGAAAAATACAAAAAAACACAACTTACCTCTTGTCCTTCTCCTTTCTCTCTCAAGAATCTTTTCTCTCTCAATGCTTTCAAGCTCTCTCTCTCCACAACACTCTCTCACAGCCTTTGCCACGCTCTCTCTCCTTTCCTCAATCTTCAATCCGAGTGAAAATGAAGTGAAAGGATCGGATTAATAATATGTGCATTTCAGTTCGAACTAAATTTTAAGCAGTTCGAACGCGAAAATCCAAATACCGCTAATTTTTCCCACAATTTTTTCCCGTTCGAATTAATATTTTTCCAGTTCGAACAGAAAAAAGGAATATTCTCCAGCATATACTGATAAATTGGCGCGAATTTTCCCTCCAAACAAAAAAAATTCGTTCGAACATGAATTATCTCTATTCGAACTAACATTATATTAGTTCGAACAGATAATTAGATAAATATATAACTATACACATAATACACCCAATATTATTATGTGTATATGCAAAAATTATATAGACTATATAATACTAAGTGTCACTAATATCATAATACTAAGTTTCTTATCAATCTATAATATTAAGTATTTAAAATAGTCTAATATTTTATTTACAATCACTAATAGTGTTATACTTATAAGTTAGTATCACTATAAGTATAATACTAAGTATCACTAATAGTATAATACTAAGTGATATTAAAGTATAGATACCATCAAAATATGAAAACTAATAATACTGTAATACTTTATAATATAGTCCAAGTACTTGGTTTATTATTAATATACAAACGAAATATATTAGAAATATGTTTTTTATACATATAATTAATGCAATGTTTTACTATATACTTACTATATTTACTTTATAATGCAATGCTTTAGACAATACTATTTTATACTCATCTAATGCATAATATATATACTATTACATATATATATACTAGATACTTACAATATATATAAGTAACTAGTATAAAACTCTATACTATCAATATATAGTTATCTAGTATATATTATTATATATACTAGTGAGAAATTTTTTATTAGTACTAGTATACTCTGTATTATATACTAGTATTACTAATACTTCTCAATTGTTTTACCTCTTGTACTTATATATATATATATATATATATATTTTTTATGAAGTATTATATAATTCATTCGAACTTATACCCTTTTAATTCGAACTTATTATACTTCCGTTCGAACGAAATCACGTATTTAAGCCGCGAACCAGTTTCTTCTCAATTCATTTCGTGCCTCCTCTCATTCGAACTCTTCGATTCCTCCGTTAGCAGCCACAACGCCGCCACCAACTCCGACCAACTCCTCAAATCTCCTAGAACAAGAGGTATGGGTTAAATGTGCTTTATTTTTATTAGCTTTTTAGTTAGTTTTGGGGGGGTCGGATTTTGAATCAATCCGGCCCCATTTTGTTGTTTTGGGGGCAAATGACACAACTATAATCGGTAGAAATGATAGGGATTTACTCCTAAATCATTTCTACCGATTAAAATATTGGATTCCTTCATAAAAATGAATGTGTCGGTTCGGTTCTAAGTCGACTCAGCCATGTCTGTTTGGCTCAGGTCCGTTTGAATGAATATAAATTCCATTTGAATTGAAGTCAAGTCCATTCGAATTAAATTTAGGTTCATTCGAATGGAATATAATTTTATTCGAATGGATTTTAGGCTAATTCGAATGGAGTTATCTGAGGTCATTCGAATTAATTTTATGTTCATTCGAATGAAGTTAAATTTCATTCGAATGAATATAATTTAATTCGAATGGAATTAAAGGTCATTCGAATAAGCAGTTGTCAACCATGACAGCACAACATCATCATTCCTCTAATTCACTTTAATTAGATCACATATATCTTTTATACATCAACAGTATACTAATGGCAAGCAGCAGCGGAAGAAAACGTTCCAGACCCCAGACAGTCGAAAGTACCTCCGCATCTCCTTCTCAACCGGCCGTCAGGCCTATACTAGTTGAGCGGGAGATCATTCTAGGTGACTTCCGTGACCTCACTTGGGAGGGGCGGAGCATACATGACATCATCACCGATCGTGGATGGACCCCGATCTGTCGACAGAGGGGCACAACATATCCTGAGATGGTCGGTGAGTTTTACCGTGCCATGGGTGAGCAGTCTGGTGATGCTCTATGCTATAACTTAGTAGTCCGGGGAGTGAGTATTATATTCTCTCCCCGCGTTATTGCTGAGTTTCTAGATTTGTGGCGAGAGCTTGGTGCCTATCCTGCAGCAGCAGCAGCGAGATCAGCGACTGCACCATCTGGAGAGGACACAACAGTCGCATCCTCATCGCCAGTGCCGGATGTACAGACCGCAGAGCTGGATGCTAGCTCGGATGATAGTGAGAGCGGTGCTGAGGTACCTGATGATGGTCTCACAGACGATCAGGTTCGTGACCCAGTGCGAGACCCTGAGGCTCCTCCATATGATGGTAGTAAAGTGATCCGACAGGCCGACTGTATAGCATTTTTCAGAATGCTTAATTTGATTGTTGGGTATAACATTGATCCGAAAAAATACAAGACTGATTTCGGGATCGAGCGGGCCAGATTTTTGTTACGGTTAGCACGGGGGGAGCCGATTGATCTGACATTATATTTCTTCCTCCGCATTCGCACAGAGTCACGCTATTCGGGTGGAGGTAGTCTACCATTTGCGCTTTTGATATCTAACCTCTTACTCCATTCAGGGGTTACAGTGACTTTGACTGAGCGGAGGTCGCCACAGATGGGGCTCGTTAACAAGATCACATTCAGTAAGAGCAAGGGTCACTTGTCGAAGACTCGTGCAGTCCTACAGGATCAGCCTCCGCCTACTAATCCAGCTTCTACTGCCGCTGCCCCTATTGAGAGACACCCAGCTGGGGCTACTCCAGATGAGGTACGAGCTATATTGGCGGACCACCGCGACATTTTATTGAGGGACTTCATTCAGCCCATGATGGAGAAGCTTAAGGACCTAGAAGGACGCTTGCAAACTTTACAGGAATATTTTGATTTATATAATAAATAAATATTGTTAGTAATTTTTTTACTTTTTTATGTTGTATAGAACGTCTAACTCATTTTGGAATGTAATTAATGCAGTATAGTTTTTATTTTTACTGTTTGCTAGCCTCTTTATTGTTAATTATATTTTCTTCTCATTATACTTAGTGTTCACGATAATTGAAAAAATGACACTATCTTTAAATTAATATTTAGTTAACTAAAATATTTTTAAATTAATTACATAAAATTAATTATTTATGAATTTGTAAATATTTTAATTCATTGTAAATCATAATATATAATATATAGAACTTTTTATTTACTTTGGAAATGATAAAAAATTAATAGAAAAAATATGTATTCTTACAATTTTAATAATATATCTTTTCAATTAAATAATACCGTTCGAACACGTTAATACTAATTCGAACAAATAATATTGCATTCGAATTAATTAATTTTCTGTTCGAATTAAATTTAATTAGTTCGAATGGTATAGATTTTTGGAGACGACCTAATTCGTCTCAGAATCTCAAGTTCGAACTAATTTGTTTTAGTTCGAACGGATTTATAAGGTTTTCCATGTTTTGAGACGAAATTAAAATTTTGTCTCAGAAAAGTACTTTTAGGGACGAAATTAATTTCGTCCCTAAGAAATTTCGTCCCTAAAAATTAAATTTCTTGTAGTGACTAAATTTAGCATTCAAACGTACGTGTCTTCCTAATAATACGGTTGAATGTATTAAAATTTAATCGACCACTCAATGAAATGTGTTTGAATATATATATACTTTGACGGTTAAACGTATAATTAGTTTACCATTCAAACGTGGATCTGGGACGAAAATTCTTCATCCTAGAATCAGCTTTACATTTCAATGCCATTGATCGGTTTTGTTTAGTTTTGTCCCAAAATGTAGTTTCTGAGATGAATTCAGTTTTCATCTGGACAGCGACACCGGGACGGGACGACTTTGGGACGAGTTTTTTCTGGTTCTCAAAAATATGTTCAGTTGTTGTGTATATATCATGTACATATAGATTTGACCTCCAAGGATTTCTTACATGATCGCAGAACAAGTAGCTAGCAGCTTGGAAAATTAGCCCACAGTTGGGTGCCATTTTCTATGAATTTGAATATTCAATATATTACAATTCAACTTGTTGACCAAGGTAATTGATCATTAGTCTATCGCCTCCAATTGTTTGGAGCCAGCTCATACCATTCATTATCTTATAATGGAATTTCTTAGCTATATATGTATGGAGATACCAATATGCATGATGGGACCCGCTTGTAAAATTGCTTCTTTTGTCAAAAATTATTTATGATAGTGTAAAAAGTCTAGAGCAAGTTGTTTTATAAAAGATAAGACCCATGAAAGGTACTGGAATTAATAATGGATCTCACTTTTCCGATCCGGTGGCTCTTGATTTATATCTTGTATTCCTTTTAATTATAGCTAGCAAAGAAAATACATATCCCAATAGTGATGGGTCGGTTATTAATGACAAATAAGTACGATTATTCATAATTCAGAAGATTGGGAAAATCAAAATCAAAATCAAAAGCTATGCCATGCCAGGTCAAAAGGGAACCCATGATCTAGAAACTCTAAGCCGCAGAATCCGGGACTGCCCAGAATTGTATGATCATGAACTGGTGACAAATGCAATGATTCAGATTGATCAGCAAAATGCAGCTCGCTCATCCACGGTACTGTTACTTCAATATTAGATAATTCCTCATCATGATGATGATCATGAGTACTGACAGTAGTAGTAGTAGTAATATTCGTCGTCGTCGTCGTCATAGGGTTTTCATGAACATTCTGATCCGCCCTGATGACTTGGATCAATTTATGAGTCTGATCATCTTCCACCTGATGCGTAGCGTAGCGTGTTTTGGAGGTACCAACAATATCAAGCAGCTTTGTATTTTGGTCTTTGAGGCCAAGTTTCTTGCACAAGTGTGTGTTCCAGTGGTTCTTTACTTGGTTGTCGGTTCTTCCTGGCACCCTCCCAGCAATCAGCGACCACCTATATATTAATATATAAAAATGATCATTAATTGCATGCCAGCCATATTTATTACCTCCTTGAAAGCATTTATTTATTCCTCTTTTTTTGGGACTCTATGCATGTTTCACATTACTCTCATCTACCTACAGAAGATAATGTCAAATAATTGAATCCCCCATAACTTTAATAAATTATCAAACATAATTGACAAGCACTGATTGCAGGAAGGCATCCTAAGACGTAGTAAGTCGTGTCTTCTTCAGAAATACAGGTTCTCCTCGAAAGTTACTTCATAAACAAATTAAAAAGGAAATGTACAGATCAAGGAAGCACTTCTAGATAGGGAGAGTAATGGTCCAGTGCTGGGAAATAGACTATGAGCTGTGGACTTCGATAGATTTGTCCATTGGATCAGATGATTCAAAATTAGCATATACAAAAGCATGATTTGACTGAAACAAATGAATGAGTCAATAATACTAAAAGTCAGACAATAAAACAAGCTTATCTGAAACTACTACAGCAATAAATGTACAGAAAATGAAGATAGAAAACATGAAGGAGATGATGATAATGATCATCAGAACCTGTTTCCAAGAAGATTATGGAGTCTGATAATGAGATCTTCTTCTTCCTCTGAGAAGCCACCTCGTTTCACCGTGGGGCTCAGATAGTTAAGCCACCTTAACCTACAGCTCTTTCCACATCTCTTTAAACCTACAAATTAACAATTCTCATATATAAGAAAACACGAAACACTACTGCTCTTTTGTTTCCTGTTGAAACAAATGTATAGAATATTGCGATCGAACCAAAACATCAATGTTTCTTTCTTGATTACCTGTAGTCTTAGAGATGCAGTTCCACTTCCCTCTACCGTGCACTCTAACGTATTCCAGTAGAATCCGGTCCTCCTCCTCTGTCCACAGCCCTTTCTTGTACTGATTATCAGCGACCATTCTCGTCTCAAAACAGAGGAAGAGAGATTTTACTTTGAAGTAGGCTTCCTTGGCTCCTGTTGGAAAGGCTTTGTACGTCTCTATGCCTCTGGCTCTTTATTAAGTTCTTGGGCTGCGTGCGAAGCACATGGGTAAGTTTTGTCAACCAAGTCCTTCAACTTTTTGGTTTTTATATATAGCAACGGTGTTGTAACTTGTAATGGTGCTGAGTGCTAGGATTTGCCTTCATTTGAAAAAATCAAGAAGAAATATGCATAATAATTTGTGTAAAACAAAGACTAGTATACTGTTTTTTAATTCCTTTTTTATGATTTTTTATTGGGAAAAAATTGGTTAGTACACATATCAAGACTTCATGTACTAACAAAAACTTCGCTAGATATCAACGATGGCACAAGCTGGTTAAATAACCTCGCTATCGGTATTTGCTGATCCTTTCCCAAAACCAGTATCATTTCCTTTTGAAAGTGGATTCTCGTGAATAATAAATAATTTACAAGAGCTCAGTATGTCAATGTCTGTTTAAAAATGTGATAATTTGTTTTAAAGTTGAAAAGCATCATGAATTTCCCAACAGACTTATATATTTATATTAAAACCCTACGAGCTGTGGAATATTGAGATTCTCTTCCTTAGAATTCCTTAGGTTATATTGTAAGAGTTTTATTTAAACTCTACGTCCCACACACCATTTTAATAGAATTTAAAATAGCTCAAAACTTATCAATTAAAAGATTAGTAATAATAGGATAAGAAAACTCATAATAGATAAGATTAAAATTTTATATCTCTAATTATAATAGATTTCTTGATAATCAGAAATCTATAAATAGCACTGAGGGGTTAAATAATTCTCACCTACAATATTAGAGTGCATTTAGCCATTGTAAGACACTTAAGAGGCAAAGTTGCTAGGGAGATCCTTCCCTCATAGCCAAATCTAATTCTTCTTCAAACTGATAGAAAAATGTACGAATTTATTTATTACTGTTTATTATTATAGATCATATAAAATCAAAGATCCGATAATTAATATTCATGTTAAAATATTTAACATGTGGTATTAGAGCTTTAGGTTATAGATTTTAATGATCTCAATAAAATATTGCACATGCCGTATATCACTTCGATTTCTTTTTGGTCGTGAAAGATAAAAAAGCATACTGCTTCGTACCGATATTATGCATCAACTGCTACGCCACACATATGCATAAAATTATAATTTTGATTCTGCATATGTAATATTATTGCATTGATATTCAAGATCTGTATATGAAATATATAGATGTGTGTGTGTGTGTGTGTGTGTGTGTGTGTGTGTGTGTGTGAAATTGCATATGTGAATTTTTGTGTATTTATGCATATGAAACTACTCCCAATTTTATGAACTCTAAACTGTATTTGAGATGGAAACTTAATGATGTTGCACAGTAGTTTTCCTCGGGTTTTCTTTTTTCTTTTCAAAAAAAAAGAAAAAAAAAAGAGATGAAAGGTTGTTATGGCACTGCGAGGAGACTGAGAACCTCCTCTCCGACGCCTCTATAATGACGGCACAAGGGGCTTTCAAAAGCCCAACGACTATGGCATAGATTGTTACTTTATAAATAAATAAATAAAAAAGAGGTGAAGAAGAGGTGGACCTCGGCGGCGGGAGGAGGCTGGGGATGCCATGCCATCTTTTAGTCGCTGGTGAGGACCACTGTTGAGATGCCATGGCAAGGAAGGTGATGCGCTGTGTACTGAACCTTGAGGGAAGGTGCGGCGCAGTGACAATTTGAGGAAGAAGGAATATGAAGATTAGGTTTTCATTAAATGTGTAATGGGTTTGGGCTTGGGCCGTGGGTTTCGGCCCAGTCCATTGTATTAAACTGATTTATGTTATAAGGCTTTACTGTTTGGAGTGTGGGTCAATTGGGCTTGGCTCAGTCTAAGACAAAAGAAAACAAATGGACCAATGTGCCACTGATGTGGCCCAGCCCAATAAAAGAACCAAAAAAGGAGGAACAGGCCATTATAGTAGATCCGACCCAAGTCAACACATCCAGTTGACTTACCACCATGAAATATGATGGAGCCAAAGGAATGCAAGAGCGTATCATTGAAATGACAAATATTGCTGCCAGATTAAAAACCCTGAGAATGAAAGTAAAGGAGTCTTTTATTGTTATGTTTATTCTGAACTCATTACCACCTCAGTATGGTCCATTCCAAATATATTATAATTTTATTAAAGATAAATGGAATGTGAATGAGTTGACAAGTATGGGAGTTCAAGAGGAAGTAAGAGTGAAACAATAAAGACATTACTCTGCTAATTTTGTGATCAAAGAAGTTAGAAAGAAAAAGCATCATTATGGTAAAAAGAAACGAATTGGACCACCAAGAGGAAAGAAGCTTGGAAAAGTTAATCAGGTTCAACATAGTAGTACCAAATGCCACTGGTGTGGGAAAAATGGACACATGAAATTTGAGTGTCAGAAACGTAAGGCTTGGTTTGAAAAGAAGGGTAAGCCTCTTGCCCTTGTATGTTTTGAATCAAACCTTGTAAACGTTCCTATTAATTCTTGGTGGCTAGATTCAGGTACTAATGTTCATATTTCTATAACCATGTAGGGATACCTTACAAGCCAAATACCAAGCCCCAGTGAGCGATTTATTTTTATGAGAAATGAGAATAAGGCTAAAGTTTTGGCCATAGGGACTTTTCGTTTAGTTTTGAGTACTGGTCATTGTTTAGACCTTCATAACATAGTTTTTATGCCTTCTGTGAGGTGTAATTTAATTTCCCTTTCTAGACTAGATACTGATGGTTATTCTTTTTCATTTCATAATAGTAGTTTCAATTTGCTTAGAGACTCTTTATCTATTGGTTCTGGGTTTCTTTCTGATGGTTTTTATTGACTTTGTCTCGATAATACATTTGTTCATAATACCTACACCCATAACCATGAAATGTGTATTGGAACTAAAAGAAAAATGATGAATGAACATTCTTATGACTTGTGGCATAAGAGATTGGGGCACATCTCCAAACAAAAGTTAGAGAGATTAGTAAAAGAAGGGATACTTCCGCATTTAGATTTTACTAATCTTGAAGTATGTGTAGATTGCATTAAAGGAAAGCAAACCAAACATACTAAGAAAGATGCCACAAGAAGTAAAGAGCTTCTTGAAATAATTCACACAGATATATGTGAGCCATTCTCCACTGAATGTTTTGGTGGAGAAAAGTATTATATTACCTTTATAGATGATTTTTCATGTTTTGGATATATCTATATGCTTCATGAGACATCTCAAGTTGTTTCAGTACTTGATGTATTTCTCATGGAGATGGAAAGACAGTTAGATAGAAAGGTGAAAATCATCAGGTTGGATCGAGGTGGAGAATTTTATGAAAAGTATGACAAATCGTGTCGTAACCCTGGCCAATTCGCCAAACTTCTTGAACAGCATGACATTGTGGCACAGTACACGATGTCAAGGACATCAAAGCAAAATGGTGTTGCTGAAAGGCATAATTGGACTTTATTGGATATTGTCAGAAGTATGGTAAGTAATTCTACCTTACCCAAGTCATTGTGGGGTGAAGCCATTAAGACGACAACTTATATCTTAAACAAGGTTTCTAGTAAGTCAGTTCCAAAAACTCCTTTCGAGCTATAGACTGGTAGGACACCAAGTTTAAGACACATGCATGTTTAGGGTTGCCCAGCAGAAGTGAGACTTTACAATCCACATGAAAGAAAATTGGATCCTAGAATAGTAAGTGGGTACTTTATTGGCTACCCAGAGAGATCCAAAGGATATAGGTTTTACTGTTCTAATCACAATCCGAGAATAGTGGAAACAGGGAATGCCAAATTCATTGAACTAGGCGAAATCAGTGGAAAAATGGAACCTAAAGATGCGATCATTGAGGAAGTACGAGTAGTTGTCCCTATACGTACACCCTCAGAAAAGATAATGGATCCTCTAATTGATCATCACAATGATACATTGGAACAAGTAAATGATCACCCATCTCAAAATGATAATACCACTGATGAACCAAGTTCAAAGTTACCAGAACAGATAGTCTTACACAGATCTTAGAGAGATCAGAGACCTGCTATTTTAGCAGATTATGTGGTATATCTCCAGGAATCTGAATTTGACATTGGAACAAGTGAAGATCCACTAACGTTTTCACAAGCTATAGAGAGATGTGATTCTAGTAAATGGATCGATGCCATGAAAGAAGAGTTGAAATCCATGGATCAAAATCAAGTTTGGAATCTCGTTGAGTTGCCCGCAGGGTGTAAAAGAGTCGGGTGTAAATGGGTCTTTAAGACCAAACACAACTTTAAAGACAACGTTGAACAACATAAGGCCAGACTTGTTGCTCAGTGTTTCACCTAAAAAGAAGGCATTGATTACAAAGAGACATTTTCTCTGGTATCTAAAAAGGACTCTTTCATAATCATTATGGCATTGGTAGCTCATTTTGATTTAGAGTTACACCAGATGGATGTGAAAATAGCTTTTCTAAATGGAAGTTTGGATGAAGCGGTCTACATGGAGCAGCCAGAGGGCTACTTAGAAAAGGGCAAAGATCACCTAGTATGTAGGCTTAAGAAATCAATATACGGGGTTAAGCAAGCTTCCCGACAATGGTACTTAAAGTTCAATAATACCATTATTGCCTTTGGATTTAAAGAGAACATCGTTGATCGATGTATATACCTAAAGGTTAGTGGGAGTAAGTTTATATTTTTGATCCTGTATGTTGATAATATCTTGTTGGCTAGTAGTGATCTTGGCTTACTTTATGAAACCAAGGGTTTTCTATCTAAGAACTTTGAAATGAAAGATATGAGTGAGGCATCCTTTGTAATCGGAATTGAAATCCTTCGGGATCGAAAATAAGGACTGTTGGGTTGTCTCAGAAAAGTTACATAAGGAAAGTTCTTGAGAGATTTGGCATGAAAAGTTGCTCATCACTTGATACTCCAATATCAAAAGGTGATAAGTTTAGTCTATCACAATGTCCTAAAACTGAGTGGGAGCGTAAAGAGATGGCAAAAATCCCCTATACTTCGGTTGTGGTGAGCTTGATATATGCATAGATTTGTACGAGATCAGATATTATTTTTGTAGTTGGCATGCTTGGGCGTTTCCAGAGTAACCCAGGGATGTCTCATTGGAAAGCAGCGAAGAGGGTATTGCGATATCTGCAAGGAACTAAGGATTACCAGCTTACCTTTAGGAGAACTAACAACTTAAAGGTCACTAGATACTCAGACTTTGATTTTGTAGGTTGCTCTGATAGTAGGAAATCTACTTCAGGATATGTTTTCCTACTAGCCGGTGGAGCAATCTCATGAAAAAGTATGAAGCAAACTATCACTAATTCATAAAAAATGGAGGCTGATTTTGTGGCGTGTTTTAAGGCCACAGTGCATAATTTATGGCTGAGGAACTTTATCTTAGGGCTTGGAGTTGTCGACTCTATAGCCAGGCCACTGAGAATTTATTGTGATAATTTCTCTGTAGTATTTTTCTCCAAAAATGATAGGTATTCTAAAGGTACTAAACAAATGGAGCTCAAATACCTAAGTGTCAAGGAGGAAGTACAAAAACAAACAGAGTCCATAGAACATATTAGTGCTACGCTTATGATAGCAGACCCATTAATGAAGGGTCGAGTAGCAAGTTTAAAGAGCATGTTGATAGAATGGGTCTTATGATGTAAACATATTATTGAGCTCGTAAATGTTTTCTTTTATTTTGGACATTTAATGATATCTATTATGGTTGTTTTGTTTCTGTTTTCTTGTCTTTCCAGTTATTTGTATATTGAATGATTTGGAAGAATAATGACAAGATAATACATGCAACAGACATGAATTGGAACCCAAGACATCATGGTATTAGCCTTAATTATCCCAATTAAAGATCATGTTAAATTGGTTACTGGTGTTGTGGTACATGGAAGGGAATTTGTTGATTATATGACAAAGGACCGCCATGACTCGCATCAGTAGTTAATTTGACATCGATATTATAGAACTCATGTAATGTACTTTGAGCTATAAAAGTTTCAGGAAATGAATTTGCGCAGTATGGCTAATTTCCTATAATAAACCCATGAACAGAAGTATTATTTTATGGGCATATGGGCCAAGTGTGATAATGTAAGAGTTTCATTTATGGGCGATGGCCAACTCTATGTCCCACATACCCATCTTAATAGAGTTTGAAATAGTTCAAAACTTATAAGTTAAAAGATGAGTAATAATGAGATAAGAAAATTCATAAGAGATAAGATTAAAACTCTATATCTCTAATTATAGTCAGACACAAAGTCTGAGATTTCATGATGGTCAGAAATCTATAAATAGCATTGAGGGGTTAAAATTTTCTCACCTACAATATTAGAGTACCTTTAGCCATCGTGAGACACTTAAGAGGCAAAGTTACTAGGGCGATCCTTCCTTAATAGCCAGATCTAATTCTTCATCAAACTAATGGAAAAAGGTACGTATTTATTTATCACTGTTTATTATTGTAGATCATATAAAATCAAAGATTCGATAATTAATATTCATGTTAAAATATTACGCCCATAAAATAATAGTTTCCATTCATGGGGTTTATTACAGGAAATTAACCATACTGCGCAAATTCATTTCCTGAAACTTTCATAACTCAAAGTACATTACATGAGTTTTGTAATATTAGTGTCAAATCAACTACCGATGCGAGTCATGGTGGTCCTCTATTATAAAATCAACATATATATGACACGAAATTCTTTTAATTATCCTTCCCAAGGTCAGAATCATCTAAACGATTACAAGAAAAAAAAGAAGTAAAAAAGCCTCATCAAATCAACATTCCACATTAAACTCATCCCTTAAGCCCTATGGCTCGATCATCCATGGATCTCTAAGTAGGAAAACCCAATTATGAGTCTCCTTAGTTAATTAGAGGTACATGAGTATTGTTAGATGAGGTCAAATATTCAAATTACCTCAGGTGGAGGGAAATTTTCACAAGTTCAGATCTTTGCTTGTCTTATAGTACTCCTAATCAAATTATTGTGATTGCACATTTATGTCACTCAGGAGGTTACTAGAATCTTCTAAAATGATTCCATATTTCAAGATCAAGAGTTTAACATGATTGCTCAAGGAAATTGTAGAGAGAAAGCATAAACCTTTATTTGTAAGTTCACTCACTTGTTCGACATACCCACGGTTGACATACATAATACTCTTATTTAAAGAGTCATTAATTAATTTTTCTAGTAGTTAATTAATTGTCAATAGTGGGAAGTTAATTAATTGCTTGTAACTTTTCCATCCATGTGAACACTACACGGGTCATGTGTGGCGCCCTCAACCCCCTCAACCCCTACACGTGATCTGGCAAGAGTCATGACATCTGGTTGCTGGCCAATCAAGTCACCCACCCCCAATGCATTTTGCAAGTGTGTGTGCATGCAATAAATGTGTGTAGTTATAAAAGCAGTAGAAATTAAAAAACAAAAAAACAAAAAGTCATCCGGCTAGATAAATAACAAAAAGTACAATCAAACTTCAAAGGGAAAAATTCCCAAGTTGTCACTCCTCAGGTGGGGCCAGCCCTCCATAATTATATCCATCTTCAGCAACAAAGTCTACGATCCCGTGGAATGGTACCGTAGGTTGGAATACCATAATGAGATTTTGCAATCTCAGTAAGCAAAATCACAAAATTGAAATCCAAAAATACAAACACATAAAAACATACAAACTCATAGCGAACATGAGAAAGGGGTTTTACAAAAGCTCCGTTTGTCATTAGCTAGAAATTTTATAGAGAAACCACTCACGTCAAAATCGCATTTCCATTTAGAAAGCATTCATTTTATTACAGTATGCACCATGATCTTCCCAATGGACCATCCACATGCTCTGGCTCCCTTTGACACATCACAGGTAACTATCATGTATGTGACTTCACAACAAGTGATGCCCAACTCCGTGCTCGGTACGTACGTGACTAAGCATTCTCTAACCCTGCCAGAAATGCATTGTCGTCTCGGCTGAACCTACTGTCGCCCAATGACAACCCATGGGACGTTACTCAGTTTTATACACTCCCAAAATAATACCTCATCTTGGCTTGGAGTCATAATCCACATAAAGTCCATACAATCATTTTAATTACATATGCACTATGGTCTCCCCTAGGGATCATCTATACACTTTGACTCCCTTTGCCACATCATGGGTAACGATTGTACATGAGACTTTGCAATGAACGATGCCAAGCTCCACACCCGGTGCGTACGTTACTAGACATCCTCTAGTCTTTGCCAGCAGAGATACCATGGAGTTGGCACGAGAGCATTACCGTCTCGTCTGAGTCTATTGTCACCAAGCAACAACCCAGGGAATGTCACTCAGTTTTATACTCTCTTGAGGAACTTCATCAAGAAGATAATGCCTTATCTCGACTTGGGGTCGTGATACACACACATCAACAAAAATTACACCCTTTAATCCTTTGACACAAAAACTCAATTTTCCAATTCACGACACTAGTACTAGCAAAGAAAAATAATATTGACAAATAGCAAAGTTGTTATTTGTACATTAGCCGTACTTGAATATTATTGGAAATGTACATTAGTCGTATGTGAGTGGGTTACCCATTTACTAACATCTTCCACTTCTCCATAAGGGGGTGCCATACCCATTATTAGTCTCCTTGTGATGTCTTAATCAATTATCTCTCATACAAGAAAATGAAACGTGTGACCTAATGAGAAGGCAAATGATAAGAGTACCATATCAAGTCCCCATCTTAATAACAAAGTACATCATTAATTAACATCTTGTCTATGCTCCAGACTATTTGATCTCACTAGTTTAAGGGTTCTTAATCCCTCACGAATTTATAATTCAAAGCAATTATTGACTTCACATTAGATAATATGTTCATGATCATATCGAATTAAAATGACATGACCATTTTTGTAGACGCTCATGTCAATTCAATTACACTTGACCGTTTTTCTAGACACGCTTTGCGAGACTGTATTATTCATAACCCTAAGATAACATAGTAAAGCAGAGACATTAAGTTTTCATCTCATAACATAGTTACAAGCTTAGAGGCCTATCCAATTACTCCATCATATGGTCATCTATAGCTGACAAAGTATGAAATGTATGTTACGACAGAAATTCCACTCAATTGGGCTTGTCACATTCAAATCTTGTTTGAATCTTAGTCTAGTCACCTCAAAAGCACCCTAAATTGAGTTTCTTTACACAATCACTTATCTAGCTTCTACATAAAATCTCAAATTCCACTTTAATCAGTCTTCATAAAGTTATGTTAATACTTCATATACGACTCTTGTAAGTCTCATCGTAGCCAATCTAAAGTGACATTCTCTAAATTTATCTTGAATACTCTTAAAGCATCAAGATGTTTACTTGCTCGCTTTCCAAATGTCAAAATAATCAATTTGTCTCATCTTGCTTGTTATTCAAGTACAAAGGTGATTATCCATGTGAGTGGGTTGAAAATAATATTATTGTACACTAATGAGTCTAATGTACGGCTAATGTACACTAGTCTAATGTACGGAAATGTACATTTTGAAAACAATGAGACTTTGGGGTATTTACGACACATTTTCTTGTACATTTTCCAATTTTCCAAGTCTCGCTTTCCATGTGAGTGGGTTGATCTTTGCCTAGCGATATCTCTATAATGTGTGTTTCTCACTTAGTATCAATTAACTTATAATATGAGATAAAAATAATAATCACACCGATACAATAGATACTAATGGTTTCAAATGTACAATAAAGTCTAAGATATCCTTAATATAATATATATCAAATTTAATGAAGTCTTTTGCTCCTAAAATGAGTTTGAAAAATATTAATACTATTTTCCTTTGTAAGAGGATTATCTATCATCTCTCTAGTTTAGATATGTTTTAGAATCAACTCACCAACAACATACCGAGCATAGAGAATCAAATCTTTGTGTTGGTTCTGCCATGGTATTTGGGATCCTTGGAATTTGTCAAATTTGTCGTACTTATTGTATATCTTAATGGCTTCATATGCAAGTTGCAAGAGCCGTAACCTCTAGGCGCTAAAAAAATCTTTTCAACCAAACAACCTCTTATAAAACCGCTAAACAAGCAACGTACTCATACTCCATCGTGGATAAAGCAATGCATGATTATTTCTTGCTACACTAGAATTCGGAAACAAAGTCTACTATTGTTGTAGTGAGTCTTCACAATGCAAATTTAGAGAAATATAGGGCAAATCTAAACATCGGCTTTTTCAATGTATGAACCATGACCCAGGAAACAACAAGCTTCTTTCCCGCAAGCTACTCACCACCCAGGAAAAAACAAGCTTCTCAAATATTAACTTTAAATGAGCAAACAGTTCATCTCAATTTGTAAGACTACCTAAACTTCCACAAAGGGTAACATTCTCAAACATACTAGGTTGCTCAATTTTAAGCTCCAACCACATCACATGTGCACAATGATCACCATCACTTCACAACTTCACATGATAACCCAATCATAGACCAACACATACGATATATACATTAACTCTATCCATATATTCCAACACAACACCATTTAACCAAGTAAGCTTATTAATATAGGAGCAAAGGAAATAGGGGTTATACCAAAATTTAGGGGCTAAGCTTCACGGCTACTGTAACATTGGGTGAGTGTTTTCCAATGTGAGGTGGTGGTTGTTTACAGTCCCATGGCCATCAGTTGATGGCTATCTGAGGTATGGGCGGTGCTTGGTTGTTGTTGGATTGAGCGGCTATTAGAGATGCGAGACATTGAGAGGAAGAAGAAACATCAGGAGGAAACCCGAGAGGGAGAAAGGCATTGAAGCTGGGCTCCGATGTGGGACCCATTTTCATGGATAGTGAGGGGTGGTGGTTGGTCATGAATGGTGGCTGGTGACTGTGAGATGAGAGAAACAACGAGATAAGGGAGAGACTGAGGGGTATCAGGGCTAGGAGAGGGAAAAACTCAAAGGGTGGACGTGAGAGAGCTTCTCGCACGGCGGAGAGAGAATCGACACCGATGGCTGGGCTTGCGACGGCACATGACGACAAGGAGGGAGAGAAAACAGAGAAATTGAGAGAGGGAGATGCTGAGAGAAAGAGAGAGATGATCTGAGAGTGAGGACGAGAGGAAGGAGGGGTTTGTCGTCGGCGAAGCGCGACGGCTTCGTGCAGCTAAAGACAGCAGCAGAGCAAGCTAGTTGGGAGGCTTGCTTGGGGTTCACGGAAAGGGACGACACAGGTGGGGGGAGGGTAGAAAGAGGAAAGGAGAAAAAGAGAGAAATTAGGGTTTGTATGTTTATAGTATTTCCTTTTGCAAGGATGTCACAAACACTCAAAGTTTGTAGCATTTTCCCTTTATTGCCGCAAAAACTACTCTACAATTAATTTTACTTTTTACGACTAAATTTTCATTGTTGGAAATAATATTAGCCGTAAATACCCCAAAGTCGTTATAAAATATCAAAAGCTTGCCACAACAAGTGTGGGAACTGTTCACAACAAAGTAAAACCCAAATTTGCCACTACGGCTTTGCTTTCACTACAATAAAATACTATTAGTAATAATGTCTTTTGCGACGAACATAAAATTATTGGAAAAAGACTAATTTCTTATAGTGAGTCACTTTTTTAATTATTAAAACTAAATAAAAATAAATAAGTAGATATATTTGATGGACATATTTAATTGTCATATTATCATTTTTCATTATGGTAAATGAGACTTTCCTTTAAAAAAAAAAAAAAATTATCGGACCGGAAGCAGCTCACCGACATATATTCACGGTGAAACGACCTCACAATTGCAATCCTTTCCATTCAAATCTACAACTGTTCATCCACAGTTGAATTGATTTTTGCACATGGTCCAATCCACTTTTGCTTACGTTGTTTTTGTTTTGTAAGGACTCCCATCAGTTGCCGTCTGCTCCTCGACATGTAAATTGAAATACAATATTTTATCTTAATTATTTTAATTTTATCATTTTAATTTATTGTCAGTATTTTAAATCATTACTATTAATTATTGTTAGATACAATTATAAAATATATAAGTATTATATAATCTTTTTAAAAAAGAGTAGAATTTATTATTAAAAAAATTAATTTTTTTTACGTAAATTTTATATTTATCAATTTTTTAAAGGGATTGTACAGTGTTTGTGCATTTCATAATTGAAAAAATAATAATTTTTTAATAGTAAAACTCAATTTTTTTTTAAAAAGATTACGTAATACTTGCTCATTCCACTCTATTTTTAACCCTACTCATATATTCTTTTCATTCTTGAACCAAGATACACTTGACACTAGGGGTGTACAGGAAATCGAGAAACAGGCCGCCACAGAGGGAAACCGATTGGCCACGTCAAGAATCGGCCAAACCGATGGTGAACTAGTCGGCGCACGGTGGCATTTCTTCAAAACCGACCTACGTCAATTCGGCAGCAATCGCTGAATTGGTTGATCCAATAAATCCTTTTTTTTTTTAATATACATTCTCAAAACGACGCAATTCCAATTAAGTTTAAGTGAAACGGCATAATTTTCTAGTATAGTATACAACAGCTAATTGAAACCATGCTCGTTATTTCATGTAAGACGTATGAAAAAAAAAAATTAATTGAAATGACGTCAGTTTTAAACAGCGTCATTTCAAGATGCGACAATCTTCAACCTCAAGCTTCTTCTTCTTCTTCTTCTCTCTCTCTCTCTCTCTCTACTCTCTCACGTGAACTAAGCTGCTAGGGGAATCGAAAATTAGCCAAGAATCGACAGAGAACTACCAGAGTCGATATAGTCGGTGGCTCCTCCCTCTTAAACCGCTTCAATCGGTGTCAATTTTCCCCAAAAACAGTGCCGAATACATCGGTTTTCAGCCGTACTTGACACAGACTCAATCTTGATGAAAAACAAAAAGAAAATTACAAACAACTACATCAATCGTTGTTACAGGTACAATATGATAATGGAAATCAATGGACTCGTGACTTTAATAGTACTACTGAAAGATGTTCAGAATTCAGTTAGCATACCCAACTCCTCATCCCCCATCAAAGAAATAACATAGACAGATATTGACATAAGATACATAGATTATGATTCATTAAAATTGGTGAAAGTACTTCTTTCATGTTTTCATGCCCAAATCTGGTAGCAATAGGTCTTTCATCTGTTTTCATGCCCATTTTAACAGTACCTAATTCATCTTACCTACTTGGTAGTTGTCTTTTGCTGGATACAAGGTACCAGCGTTACGGAGAAAGTATGAATAGCAAGCTGATTGTAATGCATCTTCTTGGGGAGGATCTCAGGATACGCCCCTTTTTGCTAATTTGTTGGTATAGATGATACAACATAACTGGACTTAAACCAACAGTAAGTTAATATATAGAACATCATCGTTGTCGCCACAGCAAAATTCTCACATAATTAAGCAATAAGAAAAATTTTACATGGAAGCTTTACACCACACACCCTCACCTAAACAACATGTGATTTGTCATTTTTGTCATTTATCTTAATGCCTAAATATGTAAGTTTAAATAGAATGGTAAAAATGACAAATCACATGTTAGTTAGGTGGAGGTGTGTGGTGTAAAGCTTCCTTGTAGCATTTTTCGATCAATAAAGACTCCAACAAACAAAATTATCACGTATTATAGATATTTTATTAACTCATCTCGTCAGTCTCATATATATATAGAGATCATCATCATCATCATCATGATATCATCACTACTGTGAGCATAAAGAACATTATTTGAAATAAATGAAAAATTTCCCAGTTTTTCATTCTCCTCATGGAATTGGATGTATAACTACCTTTCCAGTTGCTCGATTTGTCTCAATGTATGAGAAAGCCTCCACAACCTGGTTGAATGGGAATGGTCCTTTGGGGTCAATAACTGGCTTCACCTTCCCACTCTCTAAAAAGGGGTTCAGTTTCTTCAGAACAGCTCCATTTGAGGTGACTACAAATCTGAAACCAGGAGGTGTGACAGCACCAGTTAGGGCAACCACACTGCCCCCTTCTTTCACTACCTTCACTGCCCTTTCACACTGCCCTGTCATTACAGAAGAAGAAGAAGAAGAAAGAAAGAAAATGAATAAGATATTCGTGTATCATGAATTACTGCAAAGATCAAGACCTGGAAGACCATCAATTTGCATAAAAATTATCACCAATAGCATCATAGACGACATCAAATTTTTCTGACAAATCTTCAAAATTCTCCTTAGTATAATCTATGGCCAAATCAGCACCCAAGTTCTTTAACAGCTCCAATTTTCCAGTGCTTGAAGTTGCTGCAACTCTTGATGCACCAAACACGTGTTTTGCTAACTGCATCAATAGAAAAATTTAGAAAAAATAACTACAAATGAAAGAAAACAGAGAAATGGGATAGGCCATTGTATTAGTTTGACATCCAGCAGGGCTTATTCCTTTTGGCCAGCCTAGAAAAAGTTCAATCTTCGTTAATGCATGTCATTTAAATGAACCCCTTTTCTAATTGTGAACAATTGTACTCATAGGATCAGCTAACAACTGAAACCTGGATGGTAAATAATATAGGAAGAAATTAGGAACAGAGGAGAATGTCAAGGTCATCTAAACATGTCCACCTAAGTAGTGAATAGCTGACAGAATACAATACATTGATTGACAGATTGAGATTAACCACTTCTCTGGAAGAATAAGATGGGATATGATATGGTAAAGGTACAAGAGATTACATGAGTGACCTTGATCCGAGATTCAACCCAATATGCAGATTGAAGAACTAATAATTCCTCCATCTGTAACACCCAGACCCAAATTTTATAGGCTTAGGATAAAGATTTTATAAGTTTGGGCCATGGGCCCAATTTTGTTAAGGCTAGAAAAAAAGATTATTTTATTGGGCCCATTAGCCTGTACCTATGACATGGGGATCTAATATTGAAGAGAGTTGGATACGAAATTATGGACTTAGATTCAAAATGGAGTAAGTTCGGCCCATTCGGCCCAATAGGATGCCAGGCCTATTAGCCCATATATGGATAGATAAGCCCAAGTATTACGAGCCAAAGCCCATTTGAGTTTTTGGGTTTTAAACTCGTGAGAATCGGAAATCAACCATCTTGGGATAAGTTAGAACCCGATTAGGTGCTAGGAAGCCCTCTAGGTAAGGTTGTTTTAGAAGAATTCTTGCACCTCTGTTGCAGCTTGCTTTAGGACTCTTTTGAAATAGAAATTTGGGCTGTTCCAGACTTGGAGAAGTAGAAATCAACCCCACTTATAACTTTCAAATGGATCCAAATAATATGAACATATTTGCCCTATAACTCCTAGCCATTAGGATTCTTAGAACCATTTTTTATAACAACTATGAGTTAAGTTCGTACAGTCCTATTATTAAATTTTTTAAATCTCATTAAAATAGAGGCTGCTGCGAGTGTAGAAAGTTTCTATAGCAATCCCACGAGATGTTCTTCAAGAAATCAATTCCTAACCCTAAATTACTGTTGCAAATACCAATAAGGCTTGTTTTCTTGAGGTCTTTGCTTTATTTTTATAAGAAAACCCTAGCAAAGTTGTTGCAAATTCAGGAGATTGAATAACCAGCCTCACCCTATCAATTTCAACCCTTTTTCAGCACTTACAGTAGGTGTTATTGACACATTTGTTAACGCTAGAAGCAAAGAGATAAGTAGCATAATCAGACCCTTAAGTATATGGTAAACAATTTTTTAAAGTATTTTGTATGTTTGATCCTTTATTGAAAGCCCCTTTTTACATACCAAGTTATGTTATGATGAAAGTAAGTTTCAATGTCATGTTATTATTCGTTTTACATGCCTCATGATATGTTGTCATTTATGATTACGACGGGCTATGTTATTTGGGGTGGACATCCAAGCCATGGATCTAGGTGTGGTCAGCTATAGTTATGTTATGATAAATTAAGCGGTTTTCCTTGTGGCCACTGGCAGTCGAATCGGTACACAACCTTGCACACTAGGTTAATGTGTGTTGGCGAATTATGAAAGTGAAAGACAAGTTCGATAAGTCATGCCACAAAGATCAGAAGGAATTCTTCAAATGAACTTTGATATTTACAGAAGTTTCCCACCTATTTGTCAAGTATCTGTTTTTCTGTTTTCAGCATTAACAGAAAATGTAATTAGCAAGAAAAACACATACCTGAATAACCAGGCTTCCAACTCCACCAGCACCATTTAAAACAAGAATGGATTTACCAGCAGAAAACCCAGTTCTTTCTAGACCCTCATAGGCAGTCTCAATTGCAAGAGGTAATGCAGCAGCCTGAACAAAATCCAGGTTCTTTGGCTTTGGGGCCAACAATTTTTCCTCGATGGCTGTGTACTCTGCAAGAGAGCCAAACTGTTTGGGCCCTTCCAATGCTTTCTCGTGTATGTCTCCATATACCTCATCCCCCACCTTTAGGTCCTTTACTTGACTGCCTACTTTTACCACCACCCCAGCAACATCATAGCCAGGAACAGTCTATCCCCAAAAAAATTGAAGAGTAACTTAGTTTATGATTTTAAAAAATAAATATATAAAAAAAGAACCCGACTTGCTAGCATGATTTGTGAAAGACATCAGAAAGTTTGCTTCATAATATAAAGAAAAAGAAACCGTTTCTTCAGCAAAACTCTAACATGCTTGCGAGTTACGACTCTAATTCACACTCCCTTTAGTAATTAGCCATTGCTGTACAGAAAAATCCATAAAATTGACCATTTTTAACAGTTTTTTCCCACCTAAACGTCAACAAACATTGCAATTCCAACAAAAAATTCCTGGAAAATCACACAAGTTCACCAACATAATGCACCAAAATAATTTAAACCAAATTTCAGCTTCAAGGTCTCTGTTTGGCCAAAGAATGTATTTTCCGGCCCATAAACAACGAAGATTTTCTATAAAAATCGTTCATTTCGACGAATTATCTCGGCAACAAAACATCCCCAGAAGAAAACAAAATTACCGGAAGAGGCGAATCAGTGGCCTTGAACTTTCCCTGCCTCCTCTTGAAATCGACAGGGTTAAGCGCCGCCGCTGCAACCTTGATCAGAACCTGGTCCTCCTTCACTTCCGGCACCGAAACGTTAGAGTCAAACTTCAAAACATCGACACTCCCATACTCCCCATAAACCCAAGCCTTCATTTCGGAGGGTACGGAGGAGGCTTTGGCCGCTTCAGTGGAAGCAGGGGCAGCTTGGGAACTAGCAGAAACTCTGAGAGGGAATGGAGGAACCGAGGCTTGCAGAGTGCATTTCCGCTTGGATTGCCGGAAACTGAGGGAGAGTCTGAAGGGAGAAGAAAACGTTAGGGGTGGTAAGGGGGAGAGGGAGTGGAAAGTTCTGAGTTGAGAAGCTGTGGATGCGAGCATGGCTGGCTATGGCTTGGCTTCCAACGTTTCCAACCGCCACTAACGGCTTATCTCTTTGCAATCTCGGTCTGGCTGAATTACATATGGCGATGTTCCCATCGTACAGTTTGTGTCCTTATCCGTCATTTAATATTACAATGGGATTTGAGGCTTGAGGGTGAATGATTGTTAAATCTTTTTTAAGATATTTTCTTTTTTTAAAAGAAAAGAATTTGAGATGTGTTTTAATCAAGTTTTGTCAAACAGTAATATTATATATAGTTATTTTTGTATATTTTTTATGTATTTTACTAATATAATTAATAGTTTTAATTTTTTTAATTTATAACCAATTACATCAATGAAATATATAAAAAAAATACAAAATTAATTGCAAATAAAATTTTTAAGAATTTAAAATGTGTTTCAATCAAGTTTTGTCAAACTTAAATGTTATATATAGTTATTTTTGTGTACTTTTTATGTACTTACTAATGTAATTGACAGTTTTAATTTTTTTAATATATAACCAATCGCATTAATTAAATATATAAAAAAATACAAAATTGACTGCAAGTAAAATTTTTATTTGTTGTGAAAATAGGCTAAAAAGGAGGAATTGTTTGAATAAATTATTTTGAGATATTTATTTATTGGAATTTGTTAAAGTAGGTAGTAAATTAAAAGAAAAAATCTATTAGTAAGCAAAATTAGGAAATATATAAAGTAGTAAGGCATGTTTGGACACTTAAATGTCTAAAAATATTTTTTCAATTTCCTTTTTAAACAACACTCGAACACAAAATATTTTTTAAATTTCACATTCTCAACTATTTCATCTAATCATTAAAACTTTCATAAACTTCCAAACAATACAACTACTTCAAATTTTAAAAAGATATTAAAAACTTATATTCAAACAATATTTTAATTCAATTTTTTCTCCTATATTTCTCAAAACTTAACAAATCATCTTAATTCAAATTATTTAACTATTATTCACAAACTATTTAACTACCAAAAATTCTACTAGGAAGCCTTATACCGCACACTCTCATATTAGTGTCCCTCACACCTTTAATCAAACATCTCTCCCTTAAATTGAATGAAAGTCATTGCCCCTTTGCTTCTATCTCTGGAAAAAGAAACAGATTCTACATGGAAGAGAAGGAATTCACAAAAAATAAAAACTAAAATGAAAGGAAGAAAGAAAAGAAAAGAAAAGCTTTTGCTATCATTAAAGGTTTTAACCATCTTCTTTCTAGATTTTGGACATGCTCACGTTCCTCTTTTTCAAATCTTCTATTCTACAAATTTTGGTAAGGATCCTCAAAATCCCAACCCCGTTTCAATTTCTAAATGTTTTTTTAGCAGCATTTTCAAGTGAAAGATTTAATAAAATAATGATGAAGAGGAATGAAGCAGGTTGCTGCATTGTGTATATTTAATTGATTTAAATAGAAGTACACGAGTATTAGATTGTTACAGTGGTTACATAAAACTTATATTTGCATATAAAAGTTTTAGATTGATCCTAATATAAGATAAGAAGTTATATCTATAACAACTAGCCTCTATCCTTATCATCTAATCTTTTTTATCATCTTTATATTTATCTTTTGTAACTGAAACTGGAGCAGGATCTGCATCTTTAAGCTTATTGTTTACTGCAGTGTGATCTTCTAGGATTGTTGGTACTACCTTAACATCTCCCTTCAAGTTGATAGGAAGTTTACAGAATAAAAGCTTGTCTCAAAGATAGAGGAAGCATGAGGAAGAAAGTCCTTTGGTGAAAATGTCGGCTAGCTGAACATAAGTGGATAGATATCTAAGAATGATGTCTTTCTGAACAACCTTCTTGTAAATGAAGTGGTAATCCACTTCAATGTGTTTTGTTCTTAAATGGAAAACTAGATTTGCTGCAAGAGAGAGGGCTCCAAGGTTGTCACACCAAAGAATAAAATTTAGTGAGAAGTGAGTGGAACTTTGGAGATTAGTAAGAAGCATGCAATAGAGTTCTGCAAGTGCAAAGGCCATGGCTCAGTGCTATGATTCTGTACTAGAGTGAGAGATTACAGGTTGTTTCTTGGTGCTCCATGACACTAGGCAGGGATAAGGAAACACTACATAACCTGTTGAAGAATGACGATCGATCATATCACCTACCTAATCAGAGTCACCGAAGGCCTGAAGTTGCAAGAATCCTTTTGCAAAGTGGAGGCTTTGATGAAGAGTGCCCTTTAAATAGCATAACCCACACTTTGCTGCAAACAAGTAAGAAGGGTGCATGCATGCATGAATTGGCAGAGTTGATTAACCATGAATGCTAACCCAAGACGTGTGAGTTTACAATACTAAAGAGCACCCACAACTTGTTTGTAGTTGGTGACATCTTGCATGAGATCACAATTTGTGAACGCTTACTCCATGTGGCTAAAGGAGTAGAGCAGGGTTTAACACCAGCCATATTGGCTCAATGTAGTTTATCTGAAATATATTTAGATTGTGATAAATAAGACTTGGCTGGTCCCAAGTGTCTTTAATGCGACTTTAATGCCTAGGAAGTAATGGAGTGGTCCCAAGTCTTTCATAGCAAACTCTTTCTTTAAGTAAGAAATAAGATTCATAATTAGAGATAAGTGTGTGCCTATCATGATCAAGTCATCCACATAAACAACTATAAATATATGACTTAGGATCTGTGGTAAGGGAACAAAGAGTAGTTTAGTTGGGATTCACAGAAACCAAGTTGAAGTAAAGTTTGAGATAGGCGATGAAACCATTCTTTAGGTGCCTGTTTTAAGGCATAAACAGACTTATCCAATATACACAAATAGTTGGGAAATGATGCATCAATGAAACTAGGTGGTTGTACCCTAAGGACTTACTCCTCCAAAGTCGCATGTAAGAAGGCATAGATTTATCTAAATTTATTTTTAGTATTAATCCACTTTTATACGTTTTGATCATCTTATTTTTATTTATATGACCTAATATTAGATGCTATAAAGATGCATAATCAGTAGACACATTCAAATAATCAGAAATAGGTACTTTATTAATATCAATGTTCAGTATATACATATTGCGATCTTTCATGTCTTTCATTGTTGCATTATCCTTACTTATTACAATGGTTCCAAATTTAAACTCAACTATATAGCCTTTTTTATCTATTGCAGGCACTGATACTAAATTCCTACGAATAGTAAATACATATAATATATCACTAAGTAAAATAACGGAACCATTCACTTTAAATTTACATTTACCTTGCCTCAAGACATTGCAGTATGTGTTGCTGCCCATATAAATTCTATGCTTTCTCGTTTTTTCATCTTCAAGTTTGACAAACAGATCTTAGTTTCTGCATATATGTCTTGTTGTTGTAGAATCAACCCACCATGAATCTAACGCTAGTTCCAGGAGCATTACTTCTAAGACTATTATCACAATTTTCTTACTTTCTCGCATTTTTCTTTATTAGGACATTGTGATTTGTAATGCTCATTCTTCCTATACTTTAAATAGTTTTCATTAAATCCTTTACTTTGTTTCTTTTTCAACCATTTCTTTTTCTTAAACTGTTTTGGCTTCATCTTATTTTGTATAGAATGCTTGTCCTAAGCCATCAATAAATTGGATGATTCACTATTTCTATTCCTCATCTTCATCATTTCTCCTTCAAGTATGAAAAGTACTGGAAGCGATGTCATTGTTATTTCATTCCCACTAAGTCTAAAGAAGTAATAATGTCATCCCAGGATGAAGGAAGACTATTTAGTAGGGTTGTAAATTGTATTTTATCAGTAAGAAGATGACCAACATCATATAATTCTTTTCTAATAAATTCAATTTGAAGTACATGATCGCCAATGTCATCATTATCTTTCATACAAGTTTGGTTCTACTTATACAATAATAACTATATATAAGTATCCAACCTTAAACCTTACTTTGCCTCAACTACATCTATAGTTTGTTTAGCATTTTCGTAGTCTTCAAAGAGAGAAATAATATGATCATTCATTCAAAGCAAAATTAAAGTTTTTGCCCATACATTCTGTTCTTTCCATTTATCTTTACTTCGTACGCTACTTCCATTCAGCTCATTTTCTACACTTTCTCATGACTTTGGTGTTGTCAATATATATAAGGTCTTTTTGTGAGTTAGAAGAAAAGTTATATGCCATTTCCAAGTTTGAAAATTTCTGCCATTCAGTTTTTCTATCCCCGATGAATCAATCCTTTTTTTTTTCCTGTGCAATAAATATGAAAGCTTAAAAATTAACAATAAAAAGGATGTACATATAATAAATGTGCTATATTGTAAAAAAAACAAATACAATATTTCAACTGTGAAAAATTAAAATAATTACAAACTCCATAGTAATAATAATTTTTAGATTTAATCCAAGGTGGCAACCTTGAAATTCTCCTATTATATTTTAAATAAGGAGAATAATGGAATTGACGTCCCAATCAAGTATTCCCATGAACTTGTCTTGATGTTTCTCCCTTTTCAAAACATTTCTGGTGATAATCTCAACCAACAAGTGCTCTGTATTGATTTGGCACAAAATTTAGATTAGAACGGCTTTTGAACAGACCAAATCGACCTTGAAATGACCTAGAAAGGCCCAGAATAACAAAACTGGCTTGAATCGATTTAGAAAATTGAGCCAAGGAGACAAAAAAAAAAAAAAAAAAAAAAAAAAGAACTAGCAGTCGGTGGCTTGGTCAATGATGTGTTCCTTCTCTCCGCTCACGGCTCTACTTGGAGATTGGCTTACAGCACAACTTGAGTCTGTAGAAGGTGGGTTAGCTTGTGGGCTGGTCACTTGGACTTGGGCTTGGGTCCAATTCTCTATAAGCCCATGAGCTTCTGCAAAATGGCCTGGAGGCCTTGTCCTTATCCAAGCAGTTTGGAGTGAGCCTATTCTAGATGAAATGAAGTCGTTTGGTTTTTCTGAGGCGATGTCGTATTGACTCTTATGGACGGCTTCCAATGTTCTTGGAATGGCGTTGTTTGGCTCCTTGCTTGAAACGGCCTCATTTGCTATAGGAACTGGTTTCTCAGCAATATCTAAAATGACAATGTCGTTTGAAAATTCTTGACCATTGGTTGAAACGATGCCGTTATAATCAAAGAGTCTTCCTCGCACAGACTGGAACAAGTCACTATAAAAGTTTTATCTTCACTTTCGTCTAGCAAGATGGTGGTTGATGTTTAAGATTATGATGTGCCCTAATGTCCATGAACTCCAGCAGTGATGATGGGCTCCGATGACCAGCCGAAACAGTAGCAATGGGTGTAGAAAAATTGCACAGTGCACTATTTCTTTGTGTAAAATTGTGCCAATAATTCTCTTCAAAATAATAACAACTTACAAAATTTTAAAAATTCCTAGTATACTCTAGGCCTCCGACTGTAATTTAGAAGAGTTCTTCTCTTAGATTTGAAAGCTTCCGAAGATGATTATAATATGCAAGTTTGGATTCCAAACCAAGTACTTGGCTATTGATTGTCTTCTCAGTGCATGAAAATATCATCTCTGTCATGACCAAGCTCTTGATACCATCATAGGAAAATGGAGAAGAAAAATTGACGAAAATTGAATGAAAATTTGACAATATGGTGACACTCCCGTGAGGGTATTTGTCCCACAAGTTGATGATGGATAAAGGGGGAATTGAGTGCCTCCATTATGCACCAGTGGCCCATATGTATAGGCTTTTATGTACTGGTTGGTAAGGAACACAACCATTGGTAAGATAATGGTTGGCAAAGGGCACAACCATTAGTGATCACACCCTTTAAAATTACATGACTCACACGTGTGGATGAGTGTTAAGATATAAAATAAATAATAAAATCTACCACTTTTTCTAAAAGTTTAACTTGATAGAAAGAAGTAGATTTTATTAATTATTTTATAACTTAACAGATAATACTCGAGAAGGAGAGATATATGTTCAGTACATAGTAGTATTTGATTGGGTCTTGTTGATGGATTTTTAGTTTGTGTTGGTTTTGTGAAACTTTCTGATTGACATGATAGACTTTTTTTCTTTTAAATTTATTTTGAGAGGAGCATTGCTACTCATTATCCCACACATCACACTTAATTTTTTTTATTAGTTTTATTTCTTCTAAACTAATTAAGTTTTTCTACTCATCATCCTCCCTACACTACACATTTGGTAAGGGAAGAAAAAAAAAAACAAATATATATGGTATGTGGTGTGGGGATATGAGTAGAAATTTTGTTTTGGAAAATATTTTTTTGTAAACATGATGTAACTTCATAATGTGTAAAATGTAAATAGTTATCATTGAGAATATTGACATTTTTGTCCCAAAATATAAACTTTAGAAGGATTTGTACTCCATCAGTATATATATTAAATGAGTACCAAACCAGTGTTCAACACTGAATTTTCATCCAAAGCACACCGTTTCATCCAATATATTTTTTCCTATTTTGCCAATTTCCATTTTGTTTTTTCTCTTCTTTCTCGAACAGAGTACTTTTTGAGTCTCTCTCCATCTCTATGGTTGTCTGTTTTATAATTTGTTTTCTTCTGCTTTTTTCTCAAACTGACTAGTGTTTCTACATTTCTTCAACTTCAGGAAAAAACTCATGCCCATAAAGACAAAACCAACGTAGATAAAATTAAAAAAAAAATACTTCAAATTTCTTTAAACTCACTAAATAAATCATGCCGATTTACACTAAAGGAAATAAATTCTAAAAACAAGATCTAATATGTGAAGATCTAAAGATTTCGTTAGACCATTACACAAATTTATACTCATATTTGTACAAAGAGATTCAAAATTTGTTCAAACTTGTAAGGATTCAGAAACGAATTCATACCCATATGACAGCAACGAAACAAATATGTCATATGCCTAAAATGAAGTAAAGAGGTGCTATTGTGATGAAGTACAATACAGAAGAGGGAAGAAGAAAGCTCAGCGATGTTGTTAGTTGTAGTGATTGAATATAGCATCGTTTGTTGTAATGAATTGCCATTATGTTAGTTGGTCTTAAGTAATACGATGTCGTTTCTTTAATGAGTTGTATATAGAAGAAGTATTATACATTGTCATTTCTTTGAGTAAGTGGTGTTAGATTTGTGCAACGATAAGTCATCTATGTTAAAGATCAATTTGAAAGCTGCTCAGGAAAGCATGAAATATCAAGCTAATAACTCTAGGATTGAAAGAGAATTTCAAGTGGGAGATTGGTTTTCTTAAGATTACATCCATATAGGCAACAATCATTGGCTGTTTTGGGAGAACTTAAAGTTATCTCCCAGATTTTATGGCCCAGTTCAAATCCTTGAGAGGATTGGATAGGGTGCATATAAGTTGAATTTGCCTCAGACTTCGAGTTTGCATCCAGTATTCCTGTGTCGTGTTTAAAGAAAAAGTTAGGCCAGTTAATTTGCCTATAGCTACATTGCCTCTAGTTAATTTCCATGGTGAATTAGCTCCTAAACATGAGGCCATTTTGCAACACAGGACAACGAAGGTTAATAACAGACCTTTAACATAAGTGCTTGTGCAGTGGAAGGGTGCTACTTTAGAAGAGGCAACTTGGGAATCTTATTGGAAGTTACATGATAAATTCCCTCACCTTGTGGGCAAGGTTCTCTAAAGGGGAAGGGTATGTCATGTACCTGAAATGAAGTAAAGAGGTGTTGTTGTGATGAAGTGCAGTACATAAGAGGGAAGAAGAAAGCTCGGCAGTTTTGTTAGTTGCAGTGATTGAATACGACACCATTTGTTGTAATGAATTGTCATTATGTTAGTTGGTCTTAAGAAATATGATGTCATTTCTTTTAATAAGTTATATGTAGAAGAAGTCTTATACATTGTCGTTTGTTTGAGTGAGTGGTGTTAGATTTGTTCAATGACAAGTCATATGTGTGTAGGACATGTTGTTGAGTGTCATTGATCAATATAAATGCTGCCATGAGTTAGGTTTGAGGCCAACTCTGGAAACCAATGAAATCCTCTCTCTTACTCTCTCTTCTCTTAGTTCTCTATCGTCCTCTGGAGGAAGACTCCCTTGAAGTAGTCAAGTTAATCAATCTCAACACGATTATACAAGGGTCCGCTACAAAATCTACTTAGATATGTAACTATTCATAAATAAAATTTCTAACAAAGAGGAAGACAGAGAGAGAGGGAGGAAACCAACACTAATCCAAAGAGAAGCCCTTCAAATTTGTATAAATTCACTTAATAATCATACCCATTTACACTAAATGAAATAAAATGTAAAAACAAGATGTAATGTGTTTGTAAATCTAAAGAAAATAAGTTGGTGGAACTTCGGCCAGACAGCAACGCTAGGAATTAGAGTGCCGACCACCATGTTTAGAGAACTACCGCATTCAAGAGAGATCGACGAGTCTCCACCAAAGCTTTGTCAGCCTTAGATCCATCGAACTTAGGTTTCCTCGTGTTTGTGGAGGATCTAGCCTTGTGTTTCCACATAGGAGATGAGAGTGACAAAGAGAGAAGAAGAAAGAAAATGTGTTTCGGCACAGGAGAGAGAGAGAGAGAGAGAGAGAGAGAGAGAGAGAGAGAGAGAGAGAGAGAGAGAGAGGGAAAATGTTGTATTTTGGCATAGGAGAGGAGAGACAGAAGAAAAAGAAAAGAAACCCTAGGGTTTCATACCTCCACTAAACGGCACCATATCAAATGGGGGGCTTAGGTTGTGTTTTTCCTTTTGGGCTTTTCATGATAAAAGAGACATTTGAGAAATTAGGGGTAAAAGTGTAGAACACTATTTTTCTTGAAAGTAATCTTTTTCAAAAATAATATAACTACCAATAATTTATAAAAGCTGGTCTTTGATGTTACTTCTACTTTATTATTTTGCTAAAAAATGAAACATATCTTCATTTTCTTCATTCACTATAACCACATGTTACAGACTTGTCAAAAAATACAAGAGAAAATACATCTTCTAGATAATCTTCCATCCAAACTAGTGTCTCTTCTAAACCAATTACTTTCTTGGCCAAACTATGTGCCACCTTATTTCCTCCTCTATAAATGTGTTGTAACTTCCATCTATTTTTACCGGAAAACACACTTTTCAAGTCTTCTATCAACTGTCCATACCATACCCAGCTATCATCTATGTTATTTACAACATTTACTATGATTAGGGTATCACCCTTAAATACAACATTTGCAAAACGCAACTCAATACATACCTCAACAGCTCGCCACAATGCTTGTAACTTAGTAACTATTGGACTACAATATTAGTTTTAGGCATACAGAAGCAGGCAAGGACTTCCCCCTTCTCATCCCTTATCACAACACCAACACCCATCTTTGAAGACTTTTGATCAAAATCTACATCCGAGTTAATTTTCATCATGTTTTATGTAGGCTTGCTTCCTCCATCTCACTTCCTTACATGCTACTATTTCTGGTGACAGGCTTGCCTCTCCCTTCCCTTGAGCTTCTCTATATTCCTCCAAATCTTCAATAGCCTAACTGATCACACACCTTGGCCTAGTGAATTGCTCTTCAAAGATCAGCTTATTCCTCCTTAGCCATATATTTTGCATGGTTACTGCCACCATTTCAACTTCCTTCTTAGACAGTTTTAGAATTATTCTATCCCATATTACACAGACATCTTCTTCACTTCAACACCACCTCCTCTTAGGGCTAACATCTTTTGCCCATACATCACTTGCAGCTCCACAACTCTATATAGCATGGCCCACAGTTTCAACTTCTCTGTAACATATAGGACATGATGCATCTTCCACCATCCTGCACTTAGCCATATTCTATTTAGTGGGGAGGCAGTCATCCATCGCTTTCCGCATGAAATTCTTCATCATTGTGGGTACTTCCATCTTCCATAAAGCCTAAAATCTACTAACTCCATTGCTCCTGATAGAGGACTCCCCTTTATTCTTGCTTTTCATTTCCATAGCCAGGTGATATGCACTCCTAACTGAGAATATCCCAGTATTCATATAGCCCCATATCTGTTTGTCACTAGTACCCTTTCTGCTCACAGGAATTAGTTTCACAATATTGGCCTCTTCTCTTCCCAGCACAGCTTCCAATACCTTCACCTACCACCCTTTGCCTTCCTCCGATAGCTTAGTAACCTTAGCTTCCTTATTGAGAATCTGTATAGGAACTTAACATGGCATCCAAGAGGCCCATGAGGGAATCCATTTATCTTTCCATACCCCTATCTATTCCCCATTCCCCACCTTCCAAACCACTCCTTCTTTAAACAACTTCAAGGCACTCCATAAATCCACCACATAACTGATGTGCACCAGTCAAGATTTGATGACATTAGATCCCCTCTTCTGAAATACTTCTCTTTAAGGATTATTGCTAACAAGGACCCAAGATTAGTTAAATCTGTCCATATCCGTAAAGCCCATACCACTTGAGTGTTTAATTACCCCCATTCTTTCCCAACTCTTCCAATGTGTCTTCCTATCATTTTGTTCATGTCCCAACCAAAATCTAGCCATCATTGAAGAAATTTAATTATGCAGCCTCTTAAGAAGACGAAATACACTCATATGGTAGGTTGGAATAGCTTGAATAATAGTTTTTAAAGCACCACTTTTCTGGCCTGTGATAGAAACTAGTTTTTCCAGCTACTTAGTCTCTACCAAATCCTCTCCTTGATACCTCTAAATGCTTGTATTTCGACCTACCAACCATAGAAGGTAAGCCTAAACATCTTTCACTATCACTACATAATCTTGTCCCCACCATTGTCTTTAACTGCCTCCTCTCCTCCCTTCTTGTATTGCCACTAAAAAATATTGAAGTTTTTTTTATCATTTAAGCTCTGGCCTGAAGCTGCCTTATACAATTTCAACAACTCCTTCATTCTCCTCCATTCCCTCACATTGGACTTACAAAATAGGATGTAGTCATCTACAAACATTAGATAAGTAATAGATGTCCCTCCTCTGATGACTGTAGCCCCTTTCACTTCCCCCATTTCCTCAGCTGCATTGACCAAACTACTCAAACCCTCAGCACAAAGCACAAACAGAAATGGAGACAAAAGATCTCCTTACCTTATCCCCCTTGACGGCTCAAAACATTCATGAACTCTACCATTAACTAGGGTAGAATATAAGACTGTTAACATAGTCCTCATGATTAATTGCACCCATTGATCACAAAAACCCAACTTGTTCATCACTTCCTCCAGGTACCTCCACTCTACACTATCACAGGCTTTGGACATGTCCAACTTAACAACCATGCTCCCCCCCTTTACCCTTCTGCCTATTTCTCATTGAGTGCAACAGCTCATAAGCTATTAAGATGTTATCCAAGATCAATCTTCCCCTAATAAAGACACTTTGTTGGTGAGAAATCACATCTGGCAAGAGTAGTTTCAACCTATTTGCTAATGTCTTAGCCATTATCTTATATAAGACATTACACAAACTTATAGGTCGAAACTTACCAATTGTAACAGGATCTTTAACCTTGGGAATTAGTGCTATAAGAGTCTGGTTGATCATTCTCAAATCACCCCTTCCTTTCAAAAACTCTATTACAGCCAAACACACATCCTCCCCTACTACATGCCAATATTTCTGGTAAAAACAAGTACAAAAACCATCGATTCATGAGGACTTAGAAGGACTAATTTGAAACACTAAGATCTCCTCTCTTGTGAATTCTTTATTTAGAAGATCATTCATACCCTTGCTCACCTTGGCCTTGATAAATTGTGTTCCAGCTTGAATCATCTCTATAGTTAGACCCCCTGAAGATAGTACCTCTGCAAAATACTTCTTAAAAGCCTCCTCAATCCCTACTTAGTCCTTCATAACTCTGCCAGATAGATCAGAAATTTGAGTGATCCTGTTTCTTTTCCTCATTTGGCTTGTACATGCATGAAAATATCTCATGTTCCTGTCACCAAATTGACCCAATTCCTTTTAGCCCTTTGTTTCCACATAACATCTTCTTTTCTAATTGCAAACCCACTTCCCCTTTTAATCTCCTAATTTCCCCACTCCTACTTCCATCCTCCACCTCCTGTAACCCCTTTAGTATTTCAGTTTTTTCTCTCAACTCCTCTTCCTCTCTTCTATTTTTTAATCTCCCCCAACCCTGCAGAATAGTACCACACTTAGTTAAATCCCTCTTAATCTTCTCTAAGGAAGAAGCTTTCTCTTTAGCCTTCCTCCACTCCCCTTTATCACCTCCTTGCACTCCTCATCCCTGGTCTAGCAAGCTTCAAACCCAAACATTCTTTCTCTTGGTCCATTTGACCTGTTTGAATATGATTGCATCACTATTGGTCTATGGTCTGAGCACTTGGCAGGTAACACCTTAACCTTCACCTCCTTATACAGTTCCTTCCACCAATAGTTTGCTAGGTATATGTCCAACCTTTCCTTACGAAAGTACCATTCATATGACCATTACTCCAATTGTATTTGTCACCACTATAGCCCATATCAAACAACCCATTCTCCTCCATAGCCCTCCTAAACATACTCATATGACCCTCCTCTCTTTGCCCAGCTCCCCATTTCTCAGTCTGGTAGGTAATCTCATTGAAATCACTTGCCACACACTAAGGAACTTGCCCTTCCCGTTTCAACATCTGCAACAATTACCAAGATGATTTTATTTTTGCTGTTTTGGGATGGCCATAGAAGCTAGTGAATAACCACCGCTTTTTCAACTCCACATCTAGAATCCAAGCACTAACATGCCATATAGAATAGTTGACAATCTTTATTTCCATCTCATCATGCCACAACAAAGCCAAACCATTGCCTTTCCTACAGGTTCCACAACAAAACACTACTCAAAACCAACTCTCCTTTGAATTCCTTCAACCTTTTTTGTAACAATCATGGTCTCCATGAGAGACATGACTTTGGGCCTCTTATCCTTTGCTAGGGAGCAAAAATCCTAAACTGTTCGAGGGTTTCCAAGCTCCTGGCAGTTCCAACATAGGACATTCATTGGGATAGGTGGGGCTACTACACAACCACCACATCAACATTGTAAATATCAGCATCCTCTTGCTCATCTCCCTTCTTTGCTCTTTTTGCTTGTGTCTTAGTAACTTCCCCACCCTCTTTTCTCTTCTTAACAGCCCGGTCCCCCTCAACCCCTCCCTCTGTTTGTTTTCCCCTTGCGCTTCTTTTCCACCTCATGTCCTTTCCAGAGTATTTCCTCTCCCCTCCTCCTAATGATGACCTATGCAACCCCAATAACATTTCCTCCCTCTTGCTCCCTTTCATCCCTCCCTTCATTCCCCACATAGGTGTCCCTATCATCCATTTTCAATATAATCTTCCAACTCTCCTCCCTGATAATAGAATATTCACTCACCTCTACCCCTTCTCCTCTCTCCTCTCATTTTCCATTTCTTGCTCATTTTGCTGTTCCTCTCTATTTCTCTCTTCTTCTACAAACACCTTCCACCCCCTAAAGTTTCCTCGAGGACCTCTATTTTCTCTAAGCCAATGACCAAATTGATTTTTCTTCTCCCCTTTTGTAGACTGTGATAGAAAACCCCTGGACAGCCCTCCTCCCCATGAAGATTACATCCACACTTAAAACATAGCTTAGGGAGCTTTTCATAACTCAAAGGATGTGACGCCCCCAAATTCCGTTTGGGATCGGAAGGACATTTGAAGCGTCGAGACATGCAACACAAGGTTACCTGCCCCCGTTCATGACATATAAGATGCAATGTTCCTAACATGTATCTAACATTATGCAATATTCGCAGTGGATAATTTTTTTTCTTTAGCAATACTATGCACCAAATTGAAAATATCCCAAATGCTTAAAACATACTTCATACATAAAGACCCATTGAATAGATCACAGCACTAGTCCAAAATGGTTTTGATCCAAAAAGTACTAAAGATGCAACTCCATTGTACAAGTAGTAATTTACGTTAACTACTATATTAACATTGACGTCGCACCGTCGCTTAACCAACTGTGTCTAATTGATCAGCTCCTGATTCTCCTTCAGGTCCTGTAACAAGATCTACCATTCGGGGGGAATGGTAGTTGGGACTACCAAAGTGAGATTTGATTACAAATCTCAGTAAGTTAACAAAAAACTTCCACACAAGCTAATGATGCATGCATGACAGTAAAAGCATAAATGCATAATCAAATTCATAAGTAATTAAAGCATAACTTGGCGTACAACATACCATAATTGACATAACTTAAATTGAAACATGAACTGAACTTGACTTGACATGAACTTGATCTGAAACTTGACTTAACATGAAAAATACATACTCCATAGTTGTTGTGGCCCCATGTATTCTACGTGTAAATACATACTCCACAGTTGTTGTGGCCTCATGTATTCTACACAAACTTGACTTAACATGAAAAATACATACTCCACAGTTGTTGTGGCCCCATGTATTCTACGTGTAAATACATACTCCACAGTTGTTGTGGCCCCATGTATTCTACACATCACAATGCAGTTAAATACATACTCCACAGTTGTTGTGGCTCCATGTATTCTACACAAACTGAATGTACTCAAGATGAAACGTGACTGGAAAACGAAAGGACTGAAGTCCTGACGTAACATAACGTGACTTGAACATAACTTGAAATACATGACCAACTTGAGATAGAAACATTTCGTAACATGGCATAACATATAATGGACAACATATTTAACATGACATACTTGCAACAGTAAATATTACATGACTTGACATACATGTAATAGATGGTATACTTAGCATGACATACTTGTAAGGTACAGTAATACATGACAGAATATGAGACGCCCCCAAAATCCCCACGCCCGAACAGGGGGAAATTGAGACGTCTGGATGGTGACAACCCGGGTCACCATCCCATCGACGGGTGCCGAGTGTGTGCAAGGCAACAGATGTGTACAGAGAAACACGCAGCGGATAACGAAAGTCATAACTAAGTACCAGAATTTTTCTTAACGTAATACAAGCTGTTTAAAACGTATACAGATAAAATATTACAAAACACAAATACAGTTTTAATAAATAAAAAGATGGCATCAGCAACCCGGCGGAGCCGCATCCTCGGGCTCAGCCTCCTCCTCTTCGTCCTCTAACTCTGCACCAAAAGCTACGGAACCACGAATGGTACCGCAGGTAAGCAAAACCCAAACACTACCAGATAAAAACACATAAAACTCAAACAAGATGCATGATACATGCCCAATGCACAAAGCCCATAAAACACAAGTTTTCCACACACGCCAAAAAACCCGTTTGGCCCAAAACATATCCTTTCTGAAAAACACGCCAAAAGTCACATTTGGCCGCCAAAAGTCCATTTGGCCCAATATCTCGCCAGAAGTCCATCCGGCCCAATATCTCGCCAGAAGTCCATCTGGCCCACGCCAAAAGTCCCATTTGGCCTCATAAACCATTATCCAATTTTAACCGTATGCACCATGACCTCCCCTAGGGGTCATCTGCACACCCTGGCTCCAGCGTCACACCGTAGAGTACCACCACGCATGTGACACCTAACGAGCGATGCCCAGTTCCGCGCCCCGCGCGTGCGTAGCCAAGCATCCTCTAGCCCTCGCCAGCGAAGGGCCACGGAGTCGGTGAGTAGGGCGATGCCCGGTTCCGCGCCTGGCGCGTTCGTAGCCAAACATCCCCTAGCCCCGCTCCCGTCATCCCTCTCGACAACTCAGGGGACATCACTCAGTTTATTCCGCTCTCGAGTGACCAGAGGAGCTCCACCGAGATAATAACCCATCCCGGCTTGGGCTCGTGATACACACGCACCCGCAATACACTTACGCCAAAACACAGGCTTTTCATATAAATCCACAAACACACGTGCATGCACCATGTAATGTCATAACAATGCATAACAAAATAAACCAACAATCATAAATCAAATAAACAGGCAACTCCGTCCTCCATCCATCCGACCCCCGAAACTCCTCGGACTCAGTCCGGAATCAACAACCAACAACAGTAAATAATTGAATGAGTAATATATATTAAAATCTGAAAATAGGGTTTGGAAAATACTTACAGCGCTATACGGCAATTTTAGAAAACAAGCGGCGTCGCAAACGGCGCCAGAAAAGCAACGTTACAGTGAAAATTCACTGTGGCCGTGGGTTTGAAAAACCCACTTTTGAACGGGGACAAACTAGGACACGAGATTGATAGGGGGTGGTCTAGGGATGGTTGTGAAGCTATTGGAAGTGGCGAACGGCCGTGGGTGGTGGCGGAATGGCCGGAAATGGCCGGATTACCCAAAATGGAAACTAAGCTCGTAGGAGCTGTTCCGGTGGTCGTTGGAGGCCGGAAATGGGTGGGTTAGGACGGCAAGGAGTCGGTGATGAAGTGGTGAAGAAGTGGTGGCCGGAGGTGGAGCGACGGCGGCAGATCGGAGCAAAATCCGTGCGCCCTTCTTGGAGCTTTTCCGGCCAAACGGCCGGCCGGTTGGGGGTGGGTTTTGGAGGGGTGGTGCACCGGAGGGAGAAGAAGAGAATGGGACCGGTGGGAGGCCGAACGGTGGCCGGACGGCGGCGGTAGGGGCTGGAGAAGAGGACGCCGGCGTGAGGGAGAGAGAGGAGAGAGGGAGAGCACGGGGGGGTCCGAATCGGGGAGAGAGAAAGAAAGAAAGAAAAAAAAGAAAAAGAAGAAAAAGAAAAAGAAAGGAAAAAGAAAAGAAGGGAAAAAGAAAAAGGAAAATGAGAAAAAAGGAAAATGATGTGAAAAGAGATGAGATCCAGTCCTCACTCCGGGAAAATGAAACAAACCGCCAAAAGATTAAAAACCACAAAACAACTTAAAAAAATAAAACACAACCTCAAATAAATTAAATTAAATCAAAAACCAATTTTAAAACGTAAATAAATTAAAATAAAATAACTGATATATTAATTAAAATAAAAACAATTATTTCAGCTAAAATACACTTAAAAGCGGGTCATCACAGAATATATTATGTAACAGATAAAAATTGATGACAGAATAAATTCTGTATAATAGACAATTACGTAATAACTTGGCATGGCATGACATATATGATAACACACATACATACACTGTAGTTCCTTTACTTAGCACACATACACAGTAGACTGCTAGTAAGTTAAAAGCTAACTTATCTCGATCTCCGCGTTTCTCATAAAACTTCAAGTGTGACCACGAGGAACTGTAATTAGTGATTCTAAAAGTTAGAACTAAATCACTAATAATTTAAAATATGGAAAATACTAACTTAAAGAGTAAAATTTTCATTTTACTCTCTACATGCGGGAAAATGACCGTTTTACCCATAACTTAAGGATTTTGCATACTAACTCCAAAAGTTTCCAAAATTTACATTCCTCATGTAAATTTTGTCCTAAAGTTAAATATCAACTCAGAAAAATTTAAAACAAAACACAACTATGAAGAACACACTATGGCCGAAACATCCATAGGCCATTTCCCTTGATTTTTGTTGTAATTCCTTCCAACTTCAAAACTCATGCTTAAACCAAAATTTTGCAACAAACATCTTCCAATCCTAAGTTCAAAACCATACTTAAAACATCCATTTAGAAAAAGCTAATAATTAACACCAAACTTTTTGTAAAAATAATCCAAGCACTTGAATCACAAGTTTTGACCTTAAATCAAAACATCTTCAAGAATTTCAAAAATCAAATCTTACTTCTAACATATTCATAATATCATCCTAACATCAACCATGCTTTAAATCATCAAACTAAAGTCACCAAAATCACAAAATAACATTTGGAGTTTTTGGTTTTACACTTAGTCCAAAAACAGAAACTTTTTCCTCAACTAGTTTTGATAAATCTCTTGATCTATGACTTATAAATATATGATCTTCAAACCGAACCATCACATGGTTTAAAAAAATGTCCTAAAACATATATAAACTTCTAATTCAAGATCACATGGTTAGAAATTAACCAAAACATAAATTTAGCCAAGAATATCCACACTTTGGCTTATTTGAATATCTTTTTGCATAAAATTTCATATCTTTGAAACTAACATCAAATATCTTCAAAATAATAATATAACATGTATATAAGATACTTAGGATCCTCCAATAAAATTATTAAAGTCATTAGAATAGGTTTAGACCACCAAAGAGTTAAACTTTCTCAAAACAGAAATTGTTTTTCTTCTTCCAGTTTCTAAGTTTCTAAATCTAAGAAAATATTTCATCAAAACCTTTAATCATGCAAAACTCCTCAACCAATAGTCACATATACATGTTAAAAATACTCCATAAAAATTTCGGACCAATATCTATCCATTAGCTTGGTCAAAAACTCCAAACTATAACATATTCTCCAGTTTATCTCCCAGAATGACCTTTCTATAGTTTACACAATATTTGACTGACCAAATGATCTTCAAATGGGGCAAATAAGATATCCATGTAAACTAGACTCAAAAAGGAACAACTTATATGAAGGAGATTTTATGATAAAACACTTACAAAAGCTTCTAAATGGGTATGTAAAAAACCTCCTAAAAGCTATCCGAGAGATAGTGTTTGATATTCTTTCAATGGAAAGTGTAAATGAAGATAATTTCGTGGGGAGAGATGGATGGAGATACTTATGGATGAGATATGGAAGAGATGAGGCTGGAGTTGAGAGTTGAGTGTAGTTTTCTCCTACCCAAAATATCTATAAAAGATTATCTCATAATATTCTATCCAATAGTATCTACAAAAAATCAACTTAAGATATTTTTATCTAATAATATCTATAAAAATCAACTCAAAATATTTTTACCCAATAATATTCATGAAAATTACCTCAAGATATTTCTTTTTATCCAATAATATCTACAGTTTTGAACAGACGTTTTGTCCGAAAATATGAAAAAATGTTATTGCACCATAAGACTTTAAATAACCCTCCGAGTCTAATGGCACAAACCATAATACATTTTAACACTTCTAACTATCTCCAATAATCAAAAACACACTTTTGATACCATAGTAAATAATAACACTAACTATGTAGTTAAACAAAAACCTATACGATTAATGGATTCGTGAAAACTTATGGGGTTTTCACGAGATTCTTAAAATTAATAGAAATTTCACAATTGAATTTCTAGCGGGCTGTTACAAAGGAACCCATAGTTTCTTATCTTCCATCTCAATGATTCTACCCCTTGCCACAGCCTTTCTCAGATCCATCTCCACCTTAACCCGTAGATAACTCCCCTACCCTACATCATACTTAGGTGCATCCACCTCTTCCACTTTTCCAAGAGATACCAAATCAAAATTGATCTAAGATGGTTGAGTCAAACCATCAAATGGCTTCAGTACAAACATCAGATTGTCAAACAACCAAGGACATCCTTCCAATACTCATCTCTTATACCCCTCATTTGCAAAATTAATTATGAACACATTCACACGAATCTCAGTGAACACAAGTGGTCTACTTACCTTCCAAATCTTGAACATCGTAGCACTCACTACCTCCTTTCCCTTTGTCCGATTTGAACACACTTCTTCAATCAAACTACACTCTCATCTGTTCTTCACCTTCGTCGAACTTCCAATCCGAACACTAATGGCCGCATTCTCCTCCTCATTCAAACTCAACTTCTTCCATATATCCTCCAGATCCTCAATTGTCAACCACTATACCACTTACGTGAATAGCAACTATGCACCTCACCTTCGACGGTGAGACTGGAAACTTCTCTTCCTTTTTGCACTCTCATGCCGTTATAGAGAAAAAAGTCGGGTAATGGACTAAAAAAATAAAACTTGAAAGCTATCCAACTAATAAAGCAATCAGTTAATTAAAAAGAACTAGCAGGTGAATTTCTAATTTCAATAAATGAAAAATATGTTGTGTGTAAATTTCTTTTATTTATTTTTAAAATATATATACAGATATAAACATTTTTAAACTTATTTAAATATTATTGGTCTCTTTTGCTTTTTAAAGGAATTAGATATTATATAATTGTATTTTGTAAAAGTAAACATATTTGAACTTTATCTTGAGAAAGTACGTTTTTTTTTCCCTTGAGACAGTACGTAATTTATAGACATAACTTTTTTTTTTTTTTTTTTTTAATATTTTGACCGAATACGCACTCAATTACCTGAATGCATTAAATATAAATGGACATATCAAATCCAATCAACACTACGACTATATAAATGCGATTTAAAGACGCTAAAAAAAATAAAAGGACGGTACTACATCCATTGAGGGTGCAGTTAAAGAGAATCGTCCGATAAGGTTTTTTGATTTTTTTTTTTTTTAAAATAAATTATATATTTTTTATTAGAAATGATAATTATAGCTATAAATGAGTAAACAAGATATAATTATTTTGAAAAAAATAATAAATACAGAATTTAGATAAAAAAAATCAAATTTTTAATAGTATATATATCTCACTATTTTTTAAAATAACTACACGACACTTGCACATTCTACAACTATACCTGACATTATTCTTTTTTTATACTCTTAAACATTTAAAATAATTTTCACTATATTATAAAAAAATACTTTTTTAATCACTAAAATAAATAAATAAATAAATAATCAGAAAAATGTCTCGAGACCACCTATAGGTGGCTGAAGCATTTTTCTTAAATAAAAGGCTTTTAATTAATTTCACTTTTAGAAAAATAAAAAACAAGAATTAAGCTTTTGAGCCCAACAGCTTTTTTAGCCACTCACTTACATGCTTTCTTTAATTTTATACAGGAGACGATCGAGGAGGGATCGTAGTGACGAGTGAAAAATATACGACATGAGAAGATTCCAAGTGACAAGTAAAAGATATATAGATATAATTATTAAACAGTTTTTGTACAATTATTTCAATAAAATATTTTTTTATTTTTCAAATAAATTCATTATCTTTAAATTTTATATCTTCGTAATTCTAAATTTCTTCCCATAGTTTTCTATATTTATCTTCTCATTTGCCATTTAGTACTATTTTATTTTTTCTCAACTAGGCAAAACGTGCACTGCACCCGTTGTGCCCTTCTTAAAGTATGTGTATGTATATATATGTATGGAAAAATATAGTTGCGAGTATAATTATATATTAATCTGTTTACTAATTTAATGTGATTGATTAAAAAATAAATTTTATTAAAAATAGTATTAATTTAAATTTTAAGTATGAATAAATCAATATTAATACGTAAATTAATATATGACTTTATTTATATGTAACAAAACTCTATATATATATATATATATATATTGAAGGATCAATTATTTTTAGTGACCTTGAGAGAAGGGTACGTACTATTCTCAATCTTATCTATAGTATGGAACTGTATTGAAGCGGTTTATCTTCATATATTAAACCCCACATAACAGACTCCAATAACCCATTACCACGTAGAGTCCACAAACCCAAACAAATACACTGCAATACAGAGGATCAAAAGAAAGTTCTCCTCCCTCGAGCCCTCCTCCATCTTTGTCTCTTCTCTTCGAAGTTCATCCAATTTGATGAGTAATATACGAAAATAAGAATCTTTCATTAGGAACACGTTTACATATTGATGATGTGGTAGGCAAAAAGAATTTTCAAAGTTACATCTCAAAAGAGAAACATAAAGCCAGACTCCATAAAACTTCATAAACCTCGTGTTTCTGATACACGACCCTTCCATCATAAGATCGAGTTTTACCTATGTTTCTATTTGCCAACCAAGAGCATGGACAAAAATGTACAAGCCCATTATCATCCATAGTTTCAAATTTGAATACGCATGTTTTCCTTCTTTCCACCCCTACTTTGATCTTCTTAAAAATAAATCACCAAGGGTTCTCTCTTGGAGGCAATTCCGTGTTTTCGATCAAGTTTTGAGCAACAATTATCAGTGGGAAGGCATTTGCTTTAATGGATGTTTGTACTTTCTGACCCCAAAGCCATTTTCTCTCGTGACCTTTGATTTGGGACTAGGAAATGGAAGATGTTAGAACTAAAAGGTGCAAGGGATTGGGTAGAGGTGGAAAGACTGCCCGAGATGATTTGTAGGAAATGAAAATGTTTCGATTTCATGGAGAACAAGAACAATATCTAGAACATGGGGGGAAGCCGTATTTGTGTTCTATAGTTTAGAATTTAGGTTTATGTGGAATTTCTCTGAACTGATCTAGATTTGAGTTGTCTTGGCCGGCTCTAGAATGACTATTCTCCAACCGGAAAATTAATGGGCCTCTGGTTGTTCCTTGACAAAGTTTCTAAAGATGATGAAATTAACCAGAAAGTTTCTGCACTGTGAGAGATAGAGATGGGGAGAAGGGCTCGGTTTCGCGAGGAGAGGCAAGGAGAGGGAGAAGGGGTATATTATTGTGTGTGTAGGTGTAGACTACATTTGTTTAAGATGCTGATGTGTCAATTTTTTATTGATATCCATTAAACTCTATATATCGGATTGTCATGTCCAAAGAAACTTTTTAGTTATTAAAATCAAATAATCTCGTCTCATTTAATTAATATAATTTTTTAAAATTTTTATATAAAATATAATAAATAATTTAATTTTTTTAAATTTTAATATAAAATTAATATTAAAAAATTATATTAAAATAATATTTTATTTATTATTATTTAAAATATTTCATCCCATATCATCTTAATTATATAATCAGAGAGAGCCTTACATGATAACAAATTATTAACTTGATTTGTACTTACGTACATACAGCTCGGTGAGTACGTACGTATAGGCCATATATAGCAGCTGGGTACGCGAGAGCGCGCAGTTACGTAATCTTCATTCTTAATGCAACAATCTCGATCGCCGGCAAGTCGCTGGGACTATTGCGACGTTCCAGGCCAGAAATATTCTTGTAGTCAAGAATTTGACTACCAAACTGCTTTCTAGGAAGTCCTCCTACGTCTTCAATTCTGGGACGTTTCTAGTTAAAAAGCAGCCTGCGCAGGAGTACGTCTTTAATTTACATTTATAGCCTAATCTAGAATATGCATGGCTCGGTCAGCAAGCATATATATATATACACACACACACACACATATATGGTCGTTGAGAGAATTCAAGACCGTCTGATGATCAACGTAGAGGCGCTCTAGGATGAAACTTTTGAATGAGACTTCTATTTTATCTTCTCATGAGTTCCGTATGGAAGACCAGATCGATCATATTGGATATATATTTAACAAGAAATATAAATATACTTTGCAGATCGACAAATGAACAGTCATGATCATAATCTAAGAATAATATTAGAACCCAATATAGGACTAGTTGGCCGCTTAATTGGGTTGAAATTGGAAGTTTCGGATGAAGACTCATGCATGCATGCATGTGTTCTAGAATAAGTCTGTATATATATATATCAAAAATTTTATATATAATTACTTCTACGTACTTTTTTATACACTCTATTGATGTAATTGATTATGTATTAAAAAAATTGATACAACCAATCATATCAGTGGAGTGTATAGAAAATATGTAAAAATGACTTTATATACTATTATTATTTTATATATATAGCTAGTTGTTGAAAATGGATACAAATTTTGTTCAACTCGATTTATTACGATAATTATTTTTGTGAAATAAACTATATATATAAGAGAATTAAAGAGATGGGAAATGCGTAAAGCCTACTAGTCATGTAATGTAAGTACTTATGAAATACATCGACCATATTACAAATAAAATGGCAGTTGACATGACAACTTTCTGTCATGTTAATTAAGGGTGTTGATCAGATGTTAATATTTGAAAGCAGAGAGGGAAAAAAAAAGAGGGAAAATGGATTAGAATTAATAAAAATGAGAGAGGTTTGAGTATGTCATGAAAATGTATCTAGATTGAAATGATATATAGTTTTCGCTCATGTGCAGAGGATTACATATGCTTTAGTCGGAGATTATTTTCCTACTATTACTAAGAAATTTTTTACATATGAACATCAACCATACTAATAATACAATGGTACGTATAGTTAATATGACTTTCTGTCACGTTAACGGTGTTGATAGGGTGTTATATATATATATATATATATATTTGAAAAAAATAAAATAAAATAAGAATTGATTTGAAAGAGAAAGGAGTACTGGGTATGCCAAGAAAAATATTCTATATTCGACAGTGAAACAATAGTTTTCGCTAAGAGAATTTAATGTGTACTAATGTTATATATATATATATACAATCTTATAATTTGCAAGCTTAATGTATTTCCTTTAAAAAAAATAGATAAATCTGAAAATTATACAAAAATTATTTTTTAATAATAGATTCCACTTTTTTCAAACATAATTATGAAACTTCACATTCTAAAATTATATTTAGTATTACTAATATTCAATATATATGTTTTTACTATTTTAGTACGTACAACCTATTCATTAAGAAATGTATTATCATTTGGGAAATTGCTTTCTACAGAAGTTGGATACTTATGTTTATGGCATCCTAATATTAACATATATGCAACTACTACCTGTATTTTAATTATTTTTCAGCATATATATATAATATATAGATTATAATCATAAATATATAACCAATAAATATCTTTTGAAAAACCATCCACGTAAGAAAATAATTGGTTCAGCCACGTGATTAATTAATATAGATGTCGTGGGTTTCTTACAAGTCTTTTTCAGCGTACGGACCCAGCAGACATCTTTTAAGATCAATTGACGAGAGACCAAAGCCAGGTATACGGAAAATTTTTTAAAAAAACGAAAAAAGACACTCCTGTCGTGTCTATATATTAAGGCCACAAATTATAGAAGGACCAAGCAATATTCTCGATAAAAGAAGATAAAAGCTAGCTTTCGATCGATCATGGCTGTTTTCGACGTACCCATATGGCTTCCACTTCTCCTTCTTCTCCCCATTCTGCTACTCATGAAAAACAAAATTCATGGTCGGAGGCAAAACAAAAACCTTCCACCAAGCCCTCCAAGCCTTCCCATTATAGGCAATTTGCACCAGATTGGTGATTTGCCTCATCAATCTATGTCGCGACTCGCCCAGAGATATGGCCCCGTGATGCTCCTCAAATTCGGCGCTAAACCGATTGTTGTTATCTCTTCTGCTGAGGCTGCAAAAGAGGTCTTGAAAGTTCGTGATCTCGACTGCTGCAGTCGACCTCTCTTAGCCAACGCTGGAAAATTGACGTACAATTATCAGGACATAGTCTTTGCACCTTATGGCGAATATTGGCGAGAGATAAGGAAAGTCTGTGTTCTTGAGCTTTTTAGCGCGGCAAGGGTGCAGTCATATCGTTCCATTAGGGAAGAAGAAGTGGCTTTGCTTGTAAATTCAATATCTCAGTCTTCATCTTCTGCAACCCCTGTGAATCTCTTTGAGAAGATGTTGCCTCCTACTGCAAGTATCCTCTGTAGGATTGCTTTTGGAAAGAGCTTCCGGGGGAGTGATTTGGATAATGAGAAATTTCAAGAAGTTCTTCACGAGGCTGAAGCCATGCTTGCAAGCTTCGGTGCATCTGAGTTCTTTCCATACGTGGGATGGATAGTGGACAGGCTCTCTGGTAGATTTCAAAGACTTGACAAGATTTTCCATGAGTTGGATAGCTTTCTACAACTAGCAATTGATTTTCATCTTAATCCCGACAATACAAAAGAAGAACACGAAGACCTCGTCGATGTGCTGCTGAGAATAGAAAGGGAGCAAGCCAAGTCTGGTGGAGCTCCGTTCACTAAAGATAACATTAAGGCGATCCTCTTCGTAAGAACACAATCTTTCCTCCCATGCATTGTTATTTATTACGGTTTCCTAATTAATTTTTGCTTCAAGTTTTCTTCAGCCATACAGAAACTACAAAAACATAATCTCTCAAGTTCTTATGATCGCAACTTTATATTTCAACTAGAAGAAAAAATATACATATATACAACAATATGAGTTCTGTGGTATTGGAAAAGCATCCTCAACTTCTTACCCGAGCTTAAAAATCTCAAACGGTAGAGAGAGACATATCAAGTGGAGCCTATACTATTTATTGTTACCCGTGTAAATATTTAAGTCAACACTAAATTAGCAATAAATAATATAAGACTCGCTTGATATATCTCATTTCTCTATTCCACTTAAAATCATTAAATTTAGACAAAAAACTTGATCAGGCGACCTTGATCTATATATTTATTAATATATATATATATATATATAAAAAAAAACTATCTCAACACTTAAAAAAGATTTATAAGGACAGTAACAAATGCCAATGGCCTAAGAAAAGATCTTGATTAAGAAATGTAATAATAGTAATAACAAAAGACTTTAGGGTTGTACGTAGCTGCTATCATTATGAACCTACGTACGATCTTGATCACCAGCTGTTTAACCCTCATATCTGTGTACCAGGATATATTTGTGGGTGGAAGCAACACTGCTGCAGTTACCACGGTATGGGCAATGGCAGAGCTTGCAAGGAACCCACGAGTGATGAAGAAAGCACCAGATGAAGTCAGAAATTTCGTCGGAAACAAAGGAAAAGTCGCAGAAAGCGACACTCCTCATCTTCCTTACCTCAAGACGGTATTGAAAGAAACTCTCAGATTGCACCCTCCGGCTGCAATGCTTCTTCCAAGAGAAACTATGGCACCCTTTAAGATCAGCGGTTACGACATTTGCCCAAAATCATTGCTGCAAGTAAACAACTGGGCAATAGCAAGAGACCCTAAATATTGGAAAAACCCAGAAGAATTCCACCCAGAAAGGTTCTATGATAGCTCTATTGATTATAAAGGGCAAAACTTTGAGTTATTGCCATTTGGATCTGGTCGAAGAGGTTGTCCTGGGATGCATATGGGAACGACCACAGTTGAGCTTGCACTCGCCAATCTTTTGTACTGTTTTGATTGGAAATTACCCAGTGGGATGAAAGAGGAGGACATTCACATGGACGAGTCGACTGGTCCCGGCCTTACGCAGAAAAGGACACCACTGAAACTAGTTCCAGTCAAATTGTTTTAGTGGCAGTCAGAAAATAGCGTTAGCTGAAGAGCTTCCCCTCTGGAATAGCCTCTTTTGTCGATACATAGATATGTTGCTACACCACCGCATGCGAAATAAGTGGCAACTAAGAAATTATGGCGTGTATGCCTTAATTTGTTTTTTATGATCATCGTTAATTTCTCTTCCTAATAAATGATGTAATTTAGCACAAAACCCCTGCATGATTATGGAGACTTTGGGTAATGTTATTGATCAATTTATCATTTTGTATTATATTGATTTGGTATCCCGGCCTAGATGAGTTTTAAGGAGATTTTAATCTTGTTTTAGATGATATTCTTCGTACTTTTGATGCAACATAATTTTTTTTAGATAAGTGTTACGTACATAAAGAGATAACACAAAATAAAATCACACACTGACCTAGTTTTATGTGATCTATTAGACATATTTTATAATAAAAGTAACTTTACAACCTGATGTACTTCATCAAGCCACATTAGTTTGTGAGTTTAATTTTATATAATCTCTTTGTAACTAAAATATTTCCCTTTTATTTATAGAATAGTTTAAATTAAATTCTTCTTAGCTAGGGAGCTTATTTCAACATCCATTTATAAATATAAGTTTTTACAAAAGATATAAAGACATCACTCCCAATATGTAAATATGCTCATCAAATATCTTCAAGCATCAAGGAAAGGGTTAAAAGCCCCCTCCAAAATAATCTGGTGTGATAATGACCAGATGGCAGATTTGATCTAATAGTTAGAGATTGTATCTTGCTTACATTGTTGGACCTTTATGAAACTTCACTTCTTGGGTCTCCGAGTATGGTACGCCAGTGAATGGGGAGTTCAAAGTTCAAACATAAAGCTGAAGAAGCCAAAAGTTCAAAGCCATTAGGAGTTTTGCTATAGATCAGCCATTGTTCATTACCGCACACCTCACACCTAATTTGACATTTGTGTTTTTTTTTTTTTTTTTCCCTAAATGCTGAAATGCTCATTTTGGAGGAGAAAAAAGAGGCCGTTTCTAATTTGTGTGAGAATTCATCCAGTCTCGGTTCGCCCACACCCCGTGTCCCCTCTTCCTCTGCCTAGCACCACCCGCAACACCCTTCCCTCTGTCCAGCACTGCCCTCATTCATCAATTGGATCTCTCAAAATATTAGTCCATTAACATAATTTAGGTCCAATAAATCTATGTATATTTTATCCAAGCTCATATTGGATCAGCTCATTACAATAAAGCTCCTAAACTACTAACATTGGTTGAGATGACAATGGAACTGGTTGGGGGCAATATGTGCATATCCTGATTGAGATTGATCTTTACAAGCCACTTGTTAGGGGTTCAATGTTATCCTTGAAGGAACATCATGCCTTTGTTCTTTTTAAGTATGAGAGATTGCCACAAGTCTGCTTTTCTTGTGATGTTATTATGCATAGCATTGGTGGTTACCTGAATTATGTCAAAAGTCTCTTCAACCATGCAATATGGTACTCAGTTGCGTGCTTCTTTTAATTATGCTAGAGGAGGGGTTGGGAAATTCATTCCTGGATCTTCAAGAGTACCATCATCCTCTACAGCTACAGAACAATTACCAGTTTCTAGTCCTTCTAGCAACTGCCATGACAGTTATGTGATAGTTGGGGGTGTGAATTCCACATGGCATACTAAGAGCACTAGTAGTGGCCTCGATAAACTTTGGCTAAAATTTAGCTGGAAAATTCACTTTTATAAATTTTAACTAGCCACTTTTTACTACATCAAATTTAGCTAGAAAATTTACTTTTATAAATTTTAACTAGCCACTTTTTACTACATCAAATTAGACTCAACAAATCTTTCACTATTCCATTCAAATATTGATTTTTAACTTTCAAATTAGAAAGGGGCAAAATCAAATGATCCCTAATAAAGAAAATACCAATAAACAAATTGCAAACAAAATCGCACCGAGTCCAGAAAAAAAAAATTCGCAGCCCACGGAAAGAAAAAAAATCACACCGATATCTTACCCAGCAACCAAGCAAAGATGTGGTAAAAGAAAATAAAATTGCATCATCCAAGCATAGAAGAATCAAACCGAATCCTGGCATTGGTGTTCGGGAATATTATTTTTTAGTATAGAATAATATTTGGCCAGCCCATTAGAGCATTGGTAGCAACAAAGCTAAATTATAGCTAAAGAATAGCTAAAATGTGAAATAAACCTCTACAATGGACTCAATAAATATACAGTAAATTTAGCCATCAACCCTTTGGCTGGCCAAATTTATTGAGCCTAAGACACTAGCTAAATAATATTTTTGGAGTAAAATATTACTTCCTCCGCTGCCAATTGTCTCCCGTGTAATCGAAAATTTCTGCCCTTCTCCCCTTTCATCTCCTTCACTTGAGCAAAACCCACTATAGCAACAGAAAAACCTCCCAGCTCTCTCCCAGATTTTTGGTTTTCGGTGGCCAGAACCAACTCCCGGATTGCCTCCTAGCTCCAGCATCTGCAGCACTGAACGAAGAGCAACTGCAGCACCGAACGAGAATAACCGCAGCACTGGACAGACTCCATTGTCTCCCAGCTGCAGCACCAAACAGACGCAACTCCGTGAGAATAAAAGGACCACCGGTAAGCCGCCGAATCCCAGGCCTCCATTGAACTGATTCTCCCCAATTTTTTTATTTTTTTTTTTATGCAATTTCTGGTGAAGGGCAGCACCGAACGGGGCTTCTAGTTTTGGTACCGGACGGGATTCAAGCACTGGACAGATTTGGAGCTGCAGCACCAAACGATTCTCTGAGCACCGATAAATCCCAGGCCATCGTGCTCTTTTTTTTTTTTTATGCATTTTCTAGAATCTACAAATGGACCAAATGGGATTTTTCTTCTTTGATGTTTGAAATCCTTTTTTTTTTTTTTTGAGAATTCTCAATGGTTGATTCAATTTCTGGAATTTGATTTTGGTGTATTGATTTTATAAAATTCTGATGAATCACTTCGAGAATTATCTTTGCTGTGGAAGTTGGGAATTTCTTGTGATGTATTGTGATAAAATCGAATTTACTGATAATGGGTGGTCGAATTTCTTTCATCCATCAGTTTACATTTTTCTTGTGATGTATTGTGATGGAACCGAATTTGATAGTTTTTTTTTTTTTTCATCCATCAGTTTATATTTTTCATTTTCTTGGTGATTCTTGTGGATCACATTCCAACTATTTAGGAATGATATCTAGTGATTGATGATATCTAGTTCCTTATTTCATATCTCTTGTTAGGAATGGATCCATCCACTCACCTTGATGCCTACTTCACAAATCTTCTAAATAACAATGATTTTTTGATGAGTGCCACAAATGAACAAGAACTCTCTCCACCCCAAGTTGAGGTTATTGAAATTGAACCGAGTGGACGAAAAACACAACGGGATAATAATTTTAGTAATGAGGAAGATTTGTTGCTTGTTGAGGGATGACTTGAAACTTCCTTAGATGTGGTACAAGGAAAAGATCAAAAGCACACAATGCTATGGAAAAGAATTCATAAGTATTTTGAGGAAAACAAGAAATTTGAATTTTTACGCAACTACACATCTCTAATGAATCAGTGGTCGACGATTCAACAAGTTACAAATAAGTTTTGTGGTTACTTGGCTCAAGTCGAAGGAATGCATCCAAGTGGGTTTAACAAGCAAGACAATGTATGTTTTGCACCTTTTAAGCTTATTTTTTAACATGCTATTTTTTAAAAAAAATCTTATTTATTTAGAACCATGGTCCTTTATGTATGTAGATTGGCAAGGCAAAGGTTATGTTCTTGGAGTTAGAGAAGAAGTCTTTTTAACTTTGATCATTGTTGGCGGGTGTTAAGATTCCATCCAAAGTGGGTGGAACATATGGACATGGTGAAGCCGAAGAAGAAACCAAGTTCACATGATTCGACACCAAATTCAATAAATCTAGGCGAAAATGAGGATTTTCATGTTGCATCTTCAAATTTGGAATGACCAATAGGTCGTAAAGCAGAAAAAGAGAAATGAAAGGAAAAAAAAAATGACAAACTCCGACTCTCTTGTGGTACTAAATGAGATGGCGGAAATTAGAAAGAGTAAACTTGTGCTTATGCAAGAAGCACGTGATCATGACAATAAAATGTTGTGTCTTAGGCAAGAGGAAGTGAGTCTTAGGCAAGACGAATTACGTATTTAAAAAGAGAAGGTGCTATTTCAACAAGTGAAAGCACATCTTGAAGAAAAGGAAGAAGATGAAAGAATTATGACATTAAATACAAGTGCCATGCCTCCAATGCTACAACAATATTATCTTCAACAACAAATGGAAAAACTTGCAAGTCGTGCTGGGAAAAACTAACTGTATTTTTTTGTTTATGTTTGTTAGATTAATCACTTTAGATTGACCATTATGGAGTAATGTTATATTTACGTTTGTTAGATATTTTTTTTTCATTGATCATTATGGAGTAATTTTATATTTATGTTTGTTAGATTAATCACTTCATATTGATCATTATGGAGTAATTTAATACAATAAGAAATTTAATACAACCATAAACTTAATACAACAAGAAATTTAATACAACCATAAACTTAATATAGCAAGAAATTTAATACAACCATAAACTTAATACAACAAGAAATTTAATACAACCATAAATTTAATAGAACCATGTCTTATGCGGCACTATATTGTTGCCATAAGTGCTCGACGGGATTTGTTTGGAGTTGAGAATGGATTCTTCTATCCCTAAAAGCATGATGACGTTGAATGAACTCGCTAAATTCAGGTATAGGACCGGTTGACACTGGATCATGTGTAGTTTCTGGCAACTACTCATATTCAAACTCTTCTTCTCCATTGTCAACTCATTCATCTTCAATAATCATATTATGTAAAATTATACATGCCATCATAATTTCATTGAGTGTTTCAATGTGGAAAAACTGTGCAAATCCACGAATTATAGCAAATCGTACTTGAAGCACACCAAAAGCACGTTCCACATCCTACCTTGCAGATTCTTGGATTGTAGCAAAATATTTTTTCTTATTTCCTTGTAGAGCTGAGATAGTTTTAACAAATGTTACCCATTGCGGATAAATGCCATTAATAAGATAGTACCCCATTGCATAGTTATGACCATT